>NW_016809865.1:397281-435475 GCF_001698545.2 Rhinopithecus bieti | reverse complement strand
TTCACCGTCTTAGCCAGGATGGTCTCGATCTCCTGACCTCGCGATCCGCCCGTCTCGGCCTCCCAAAGTGCTAGGATTACAGGCTTGAGCCACCGCGCCTGGCCCCTAGGCTTTTTATTTTGGAACTCCTGTACTGGACCTGAATTTTTAAAAGGTATTAAGTCCTTTGGATCAGAACAACTATTAGGCTCTGCAAAGCAATGCTTAGATTGGAATGTCTCTGGAAATCCCAAAGAGCTCTCTGGCATCACTTAGTCTATTCAGCATGTTCAGGTGTTCACATGGAGAGGAACAACAGTGTCATAGTTGGGGAGCTTCTCTCTTGATTTTGCCTCACTTCATGGAGATTTTATTCAAGACAACTAGATGGCAGATAGGGAGGCAGTTTTGAGTTACGGCTAACATGTTTGGCCCCTTTTCAGGCCCCAAACTAAAGAGTAACTGAGTAGTGGCTCTAGGACTTCTTCCCCTCCCCACAAGTTCACAGTTGCTGTATGTTTCTGGTGCTTACCCCTTCTGTTCATCTCAACACTTATTGAGGGCCCCGATCCATATTGGAGCCACAGAAATATAAGAGAAGGTGGTCCTGTGCAAGAGGGGATGAAGACATGAGTCAGATGAAGTGAACGTGAGGCAAGACCAACATGGTGCTCATGAGTTGACATCAAGTGGAGAGGGAGTCAGATAAGGTTCTTTGACCTCTCTTTAGCATGGAGACTGCCACTTTCATCTTAGAAGATG
The DNA here is from genome assembly GCF_001698545.2 of Rhinopithecus bieti. Lineage (NCBI taxonomy): Eukaryota > Metazoa > Chordata > Mammalia > Primates > Cercopithecidae > Rhinopithecus > Rhinopithecus bieti. The sequence continues at coordinate 434,734 of NW_016809865.1, read as the reverse complement.
GTGTTCTGCCTGCTGTAGTTTGTCAGACATTGGTTGTCCTTGAGGCCACACTGAAGCTTCAGAGCTGAGCTCTGTTGGGTAATTGGAAGGTGCTCTTTTCTCCTCTATGCTCAGAAAGTACGTTAAAAAAACACAAGATAACCTCTTGTTGCCCGGTTTACTTGAAAATGTTGCCTTTTCTTCAGTATACTCAATACAGTAAACCATCCTGGAAAAAGTATTGCAGGATTTGGATTCTGGTTCCCAGGGACTCGTGGGTGCACTGTCAGGAATACACCCTTGATAACCATTGCAGGCACTGTAGTTCCTGTGGAGAATCTGACACACACTCCTCCTGTACTAATTCACAGGGCTATGTGCTGAGCTTACATGCTTTTACTCTGTGCAGTGAGTGTATCCCACCCAACCACTTAACCTGCACAGCCTCTCATTCTCAGCACATTCTCGTAGCTGGCCTTAAGTCCAGCTCTGATTTTTCCTCGAGACCCCAGGGTTAAAAGTATTCATGGAAGCTCTGGCCCTTCATTTCCTTCTGTAGTTTAAAGAAAGATGAGTTTAGCTTTTCTGGCTATTTTCAGCAATAAAGTTCTTAGATGTGGAGATGGCAAGAAATATTTCTTCCAGTTTGGCCTGACTGGCTGACCTAGACTGACCTTAGCCCCACTTCAAGAATTCCATGATTCCTCATAATTATGGCATGGGTTCCTACTGACCATTTTGCTGTCCCCTTAGGAAAATTGTTTGAAACATTTAAGCTATTGTACTGAGGCAAATTCTGCATGAGGAAGTGAGAACTAGGGAAAGGCTTGGATTCATTTATTCAGCAAATACTGAGTTTATGCTATATGTTGGCCAGTACACTACTGTACTGGAGATGGAGCAGTGAATTAACCAGACAAAAAGTATGGAATATTTATTTCTGGAGCACTTTTTTAAAAAGGCAATTATACTTTTACAATGTGAAATCCCTTGGGGAGCCACTGTAGGTTGGATGGTAAGTAGAATATCAATTTTGTGTGTTATTGCTGAAATGCCTAGGACAGTTCTTTTAATTTAGATTTTCTTTGCAGGGTCATTTGCTGTTAACTTGTAATATCCTTGAAGAAAAACAGATTTCCCCAAAATATCAATCTCTACACAATTTCTCTGTAAATTTTCTAAACTTTGAAATTAAAAGAAAAAATTAATGCACTTTTAATTCTAGTTAAATCCTTTGAACATATACTACTAGATAAATGTGTTTGTTTTGTTATAGGTAAAAAGAAGGCTTTCTTGTTAACTGCCAAGATTTGTAATCATTTTCATTTCTAACATACCAGCAAGATGGGGAACTCCTGCTATTTTGGTTTCTACACAATTGCATAAGTCTCTTCTTGTATTAACTTAAAAGCTTTAGTTCCATTTTTAAGGAGCTGGAGTCAGACTGAAGACTAGCTCTTAAATAGCACCTCGATGTTCTTGCTGTTGATTTTGTCATAAAAGTAGAGGTTTTAATTCGGGATAAAGCCTAAATTGATCTTCATGTCCCTTACTTATTCACCACACCCCGAGTTGGGAGTAGTTGTTTATTTGAACAGTGTACCTACCCCTTTTTAGAAATACTTCCTCTTGAGTGTCATGGTGCCCAGGGGACTTGGGATATGTTTCATTGTGCTTACCTGGAGAAGGTGATGGGAATCATACATTATAGTCATTCAACAAAGTAAGGTATATTAAGAACAGATTTTTAGAAATCAACTTCATTTTGTATAATCACCAAAAAAATATGTATATTTTCCATTCCCTTTGTAGCCCACAAGACGGTCTGCCAGATTGTCAGCGGTAAGTACCTTAGAACCACTTCAGCGTTAGTTCTTATGAGTACATGGTCCCTTTGTCCAAAGTGAAGCAGCAAAAGGAAGATTAAGATGGTTTCCCGTGAGTTTATTTTGTTTTTGAAAATTACCTGGGGTCCTCACATCTAGCAAATTTGACCAGTGTTGCCAAGCAATTGACTTGATCAAATGTGTCAGACAGTGGCCAGCCCCATTATGAAGAATATAAAGCACGATGTTGTTTGACATTGCTATATCTCTGAAACAAAAGTAGTATATTAGGCAAAGTTCCAGTCTTCAGATTCTACCTATGATGCACTGAAGTGAACAGAATTCTGATTCTCTGTCCACAACTCATACTTTAGAATGTTTATATGGGAATGTTCTGAAAGTTGTCTGAATCCATATACTGTAGCCTCATTTCAGACCTAAAGAATCTTTGTAACAGTAATAATTCTACTTTTGCTAGGGTTAGGATACAAGCTGAGATGGGCAGATGTGGCTGAACCTCCAAGGTGGACATCCTCCATCTCTTCCTCATCAGCCTGTGCTCCCTACTGGCTCTTATGCTCTTCTCTTTTGCTGCCCTCCTAAGAGATTAGCTGGGCTCCAGCGGAGGATTTTGGTTAAAATTCCTGCAGCCCAGGCTTTCCACTAAGAAGGAAGAGGGAAACGCATTGGTATTTTGGCTGACACTATATTAGTATATTCTCATACTAGCTATTAGAGGAGCTTCATGCTACTTTGGTCTTCGGGAAAGCATGGATTTCATTCTCAACCCAAATCTGTGTCTGGTACAATATAGGGAATCAAAGCAAAAATGGGTATTAGGACCACTCACAAGTTCGGAAATACAGCTATTTGGATCAGGCGAGCCAGTGTTTCACGTGAGTCTCATAAGGAAGTGTATTAGTCTGTTTTCACACTGCTGATAAAGACATACTCAAGACTGGGCATTTTATAAAAGAAAGAGGTTTAATTGGACTTACAGTTCCATGTGGCTGGGGAAGCCTCACAATCATAGTGGAAGATGAGGAGCAAGTCACATCTTATGTGGATGGCAGCAGGCAGAGAGAGAGAGAGAGCTTGTGCAGGGAAACTCCCATTTTTAAAACCATCAGATCTCATGAGACTCATTCACTTTCACAAGAACAGTGCAGGAAAGACCTGCCCCATAATTCAATCACCTCCCACCAGGTTCCTCCCATGACACATGGGAATTGTGGGAGTTACAATTCAAGATGACATTTGGGTGGGGACACAGCCAAACCATATCATTCTGCCCCCAGCCCCTCCCAAATCTCATGTCCTCATATTTCAAAACCAAATATGCCTTCCCAACAGTCCCCAAAATCTTAGCTCATTTCAGCATTCGCTCAAAAGTCCAAAGTCTCATCTGAGACAAGGCAAGTCCCTTCTGCCTGTGAGCCTGTAAAATCAAAGGCAAGTTAGTTACTTCTTGGGTAAAATGGGGATACAGGTATTGGGTAAATACCACCATTCCACATGGGAGAAATTGGCCAAAACACAGGGGCTACAGACCCCTTGCAAGTCTGAAATCTAGCAGGGCAGTCAAATCTTAAAGCTCCAAAATGATCTCCTTTGACTCCTTTTCTTGCATCCAGGTCACGCAGATGCAGGACATGGGTTTCCATGGTCTTGGGTAACTCCGCCCCCGTGGCTTTTCAGGATACATCTTCCCTCCTGGCTGCTTTCACAGGCTGGCATTGAGTGGCTGTGGCTTTTCCAGGCACACAGTGGAAACTGCCAGTGGATCTACCATTCTGGGGTCTGGAGGGCAGTGGCCCTCTTCTTACAGCTCCACTAGGCAGTTTCCCAGTAGGGACTCTGTGTGAGGGCTCCACCCCCACATTTCCCTTCTGCACTCCCTAACAGAGGTTATCGATGAGGACCTTGCCCCTGCAACAGCGTCTGCCTGGGCATCCAGGTGTTTCCATACATCTGAAATCTAGGCAGAGGTTCCCAAACCTTAATTCTTAACTTCTGCGCACTCGCAGGCTCAGCACCACACGGAAGCTGCCAAGGCTTGGAACTTCCACCCACTGAAGCAACAGCCCCTGTACCTTAGCCCCTTTTAGTCACAGCTGGAGCAGCTGGGAGACAGGGCACCAAGTCCCTAGACTGCACACAGCAGAGGAACCCTGGGACCCTGGGTCAGGCCCACAAAACCATTTGTCCTCCTAAACCTCTGGGCCTGTAATGGAAGAGGCTGCTGCAAAGGTCTCTCACATGCCCTGGAGACATTTTTCTCATTGTATTGTGCATAGCATTTGGCTCCTCATTACTTATGCAAATTTCTGCAGCTGGCTTGAATTTCTCCTCAGCTCAGAAAATGGGATTTTCTTTTCCGTCGCATTGCCAGGCTGCAAATTTTCCAAACTTTTCTGCTCTGTGTCCCTTTTAAAACTGAATGCCTTTAACAGCACCCAGGTCACCTCTTGAATGCTTTGCTGCTTTGAAATTTTTTCCACCGGATACCCTAAATCATCTTTCTCAAGTTCAAATTTCCACAGATCTCTAGAGCAGGGGCAAAATGTTGCCAGTCTCTTTGCTAAAACATAGCAAGAGTCACCTTTGCTCCAGTTCCCAACAAGTTCCTCATCTCCATCTGAGACCACCTCTGCCTAGATTTCATTGCCAATATCATTATAAGCATTTTGGTTAAAGCCATTCAACCTTTGACCTTTAGGAAGGGTCAAAGCCGTTCAGCAAGTCTCTAGAGAGTTCCAAACTTTCCCACATTTTCTTGTCTTCTGAGCCCTCCAAACTGTTCCAACCTCTGTCTGTTACCCAGTTCTAAAGTCACTTCCACATTTTCAGTTATCTTTCAGCAGCACCCCACTCTTTTGGTACCAATTTACTGTATCAGTCCATTTTCACACTGCTGATAAAGACATACCCAAGACTGGACAATTTACGAAAGAAAGAGGTTTTATTGGACTTACAGTTCCATGTGGTTGGGGAAGGCTCACGATCATGGAGAAAGGCAAAAGGAGCAAGTAATGTCTTACATGGATGGTGGCAGGCGAAGAGAGACAGAGCTTGTGCGGGGAAACTCGTCTTATTAAAACCATCAGATCTCATGAGACTCATTCACCAATCATAAGAACCACGCAGGAAAGACCCACCCCTGTAATTCAATTACCTCCCACCAGGTTCCTGGCACGACACATGGGAATTGTAGGAGTTACAATTCAAGATAAGATTTGAGTGGGGACACAGCCAAACCATATCAGGAAGACGTGATTGGACTAGGAGGACTTAAGAGCACTAGGAGGACTTAAGAGCTGGGGTTGCTGTTGGGAATCTCCAGGCAGTTAAGGGAACACACCTTGTAAGTCAAGTGAAAACCAAAATTTAAAATGAAGCTTTTCCTGAGCACCAGAAACCAGCAATACAAGCACCTTCCACTGAGATCATTCCCTGTGCTACGGAAACAGAGCCTCCTCAGAGGCCAGCAGGATTACAGACTTCAAAACCTCATTTCCTGGTCCCATCAAAACACTTGAATGCTGGGTCAGAGGGAAAGGTCTGCCCTCCAGAAAATAATATAAAAGGAAATTGTTTACTGTAAATGGAGAAAACATGTATATTAATACAGTATATCAAAGCTTAGGATAACAAAATGTTTTAAATTCTGAAAATGTAAGAACCATGAAAGCTGCTGTATTTGGGCTGCAGATTTAGGGTGATAAGAAGATTAATAAAAACATTTCTTACTTTTCAAGCTGGATTTTCTTTTTTTATTTGAAAGGTCATTTCTAGCAGCCAATCTTCTGAAATCGAACTGTCTACAATTTCCCTTTATGCACTTGATGAAAAGGGGCAGATTCAGTGTGAACCTGAATTACCTAGAGGCAGTAGGGAGGAACATGTATTTTTCTCCATAGGGGGAGACCCTGGCCAGTGTTTTCTATTTTAAAACCATTCTAGTGCCGGGAGAGATGTACACTTTTTTCTAGTTCTATGAGAGAAATATTTACCCTAAAATATCTACAGAAAACTCCTGGAGTCAGATGGTTATCTTTCTCCAGTTATCCGCATGTGCCACCTGGTCTCAGGCCCCTGGGAAGCTGGCCAGGGCTGAAGCATTGTGTGGCAGAGGGACCGTGGTCACACGGTGTGCGAGTGCTGCTCATGGGAACTGGAGGAGGACCACATGAGGCAGGAAAAAATAGTTTCCTAGGGGACTCTTTGGCTAATAATATCTGTGAAAAATTTTAAACTTTGGGAGCTAACGGTAGACATTTTATCATTATAATTATGTTCTCAATGAAAACCTCTAGGGACAAATGAGCCCAGCATATCTGGTTAGGCAAAAGATTCTCACCTTGAGCTGGCATTGGAGAGAATAAAAGTAGGAAGAAGCTTGGCAACAGAAACTCGAAATCTACATCAGAAGTGGAAGGATTTGGAAGTGATTTTGAAATACTTCACAGGCAGCAGTCTTCATTACCAGCTGGGCTTTGCTAGTGATTGTGCTGTCATTTCTAGATTGTTAGGAAGGCCAGTGCAACTGAATTCATTGAGTCCTTTGGCCACGGGCCTGAGTCATTCCTTTTGCTGCTGTGCTGTGATAAAAGGAAGAACAGACACATAGGAGATAGAAGCTTAGACCTGTTCCCGGAGAGCTATTCTGGACCAGGGAATGAGGAGTCAGCTTTTCGATCTCACCTGCAGTTCCCTTGTGAACCCAGGGTGAAAATAGTTATGAAATGCAGAGATCTTTATGCTGTTACCTGGTGCTGAAAATAGGATGAAATACTTTTTAATGACCAAGGCCTTGTCAAAATGGATAGTTGTCTTTGTTAGTCTTTTTGTGTTTCTTTTGGTGCTGACAGTTGTCTTTTTCAGTATTTGTGTAATTTAAATTATCTTTGCAGAAACCTGCTCCACCAAAACCTGAACCCAAACCAAGAAAAACATCTGCTAAGGTAAGAAGTGCTGTTTCCCACTTTTGGCTTTTTAAACAATGAATAAATTATAATTCCCTACCTCAGAATCATTCAAGGAAAGGCCATATTTAATGATCCAAGCTAAAACCTTTACCACTGTTATGGACTTTCTTAAAGGCATAAAGCACAGTTTTCTGCCTTAAAAGGAGTGTGTTTTCCATTTGGTCAGTGAGGCACAGGAAGTCAGAGATGTTGCTCTGAGAAGCCTCGTGTCCAAAGGGGGTTTGGCAGCAGCCTCGTGAACATGCGGTTCACATGGCACGCAGCGGGGGTGAGTTTGGGCCCTGGCAGCACTGCCCCACTATGGGAGGAATTTGGGAAGGGGCTTCTGACTTCATCTAACTGGTTTTTGCAGGCCAGTCTGAGGTCTAATAATAATAATATAATAATGCCAGCAGGTAATACTAGCATTTATAAGGCCCTTAGAGTATGACAGATATGGTTGATTGCTTTACTCATATGACCTTCACATAAACTCTATTGAAGTAGATACAAATATCCTGTTTTGCAGATGAGGAAACTGAAATACAGAATTCTTAGGGAACTTACCCAAAATGGCTTTTCTGCACTCTACCCTTCGGTATTATCCCATGTGAATTGTTTGAAACATCTGTATAGTGGTGTGAGTAGGTGATTTCAGAAACAGAACTCACTTTTGTTGTTTGGTCTTAAAATTAGGAACTTTGCTTCATCTGGGCTGCATTTCCTGGCACCTTCCCAGCTTTCTAGTCATGCAAGCTATGTGTCTTCACGTGAGGGGTTTCACTGGAAAGCAGCAGCAGAGCCACCCCCTGGCTGGGTTCTCCCCCAGCTCTGCCTCTGCCTCCTCCTTCCCCAAGTCCTGCTGCTGCTGTCTCCATGGCAGAACCACTTCTCCCCTTACTGGAGGGGAGGTCCACTGAACAAATCCAGGAGAGGAATCATTGTGTTTTCCACAGAAGAGAAAGTACACTGGACTTTCTGTGCAACCTGTTATTACATTTTCACAGAGACTCATATTTGTGCAGTGTAACTCAGCTGAAACCCAGCAAAATTGGGCTCCCGTGTCTCCATAAAGGCCACCATGATGGTGATGGTTGTACTTCACCTTGTGTTTGGACAGAGGCTGATTGCTTTTGGCCATCATCATACCATGTCTAACATTCTCTTTCCCTCTGCTTTGATCCCCTGTTAGAAAGAACCTGGAGCAAAGATTAGCAGAGGTGCTAAAGGGAAGAAGGAGGAAAAGCAGGAAGCTGGAAAGGAAGGTACTGCACCATCTGAAAATGGTGAAACTAAAGCTGAAGAGGTACTTTTCATAAATACCTCCCACTGATTGAATCAGTGTCTTTAAAGAAATTTCTCAATCCTTCAGCCGGTGATAGCACGTTCTTAATGTCTCTTTTTATTGCCTGTAATGTTATTGCAGATCCACATCTCTCGCTCAACTGTTAATGTCTCAACCTCCAGAGGCACCCCACCCAGCACACTGTCAGTAAAGGGGCAGATTGAAACAGTGAGAGTTAAGGGTACAGTAGAAAATTCTGCATGTTTGCAGTGACTAGAATCAGATAGTAGTGTGATGTTTTTTTGTTTTTTGTTTTTTGTTTTTAATTATCACGAAGAGTGGGAGCTTGCAGGTAAGGCTTCTGTGGTTGTTTGAAAAGCAGAAAGCAATAAATGCAACAGTGTTTGTGTAATATATTTCTGCCTTGTCTCTTCTTCACTCAGAGTTGAAATAGGTTTTGCAGTAAAGCTGGAAGAAAAAAAGAAAACAAATGTTCAAAACTGTGTGTTGGTGGGTGGAATTTCCTTTGCTTATAGTAGTTTTAGTAGTAACTATATATTTTTTTTCCTTTCTTTTCACNTTTTACCAAGTATTTTGTAAATGCTAATTTTTTAGGACTCTACTAGTTGGCATACAAAAATATATAAGGATGGACATTTTATCGTCTCATAGTCATGCTTTTTGGAAATTTACATCATCCTCAAGTAAAATAAATATTAGTTAAATATTGGAAAGCTGTGTGTAAGATTGATTCAGCATTCCATGCACTTGCTTTAAAATTTAGTCCTGTGCATACTGTGGTGTTTTTACTGTGCATATTTGAATTTTTCATGCAGTTTTTCTAGAGCAATAATCAGTGGTGCTTTTGTACCTAGGTTTTATGTGATTTTAATGAAACATGGATAGTTGTGGCCACCTGCTGACTATTTGTGGTTTAAAATAAAAGGTTTACTTGTCTGCAAAATACCTGACTCTTAGTATCTTTACTGCATTTTGGGAGTGTTTCGATTTATTGTTACAGAAGATATAAAGATATAAAGATACCGCCATAGCGGTATCTCCAATAAGTCAAATAAGATTGTTTCTTAATTTTCTGGCCTTTAACATTGTTACTATTTTAATAAAATCATCTATGAATGCTAATGTAGAAGAATTACATCTAATTCACTTTATACCAGAAGTGGCCAGCAATGATTACTGTATAATAAAACTTCATAAAGCACTACTTTTTTAAAATCCTTATAAATAGGATATAGTTCTGCTAAATCAAAGCTAGTTAAAAAAAAAAAAAAAAAAACGCATAAACTGAGGCTCAACTTTGAAAATCTCCCACTTTCAAAATCATAAATACTAAGTCACATTTGTATAAAATCCTTCGCATTCAGTTGAGGACTCACAGCTTTGAAAGTGCTTTACCCAACATGAGCATGTTTCAGCCTTGCATCAGTTTGAGAATGGAGTTGGCACGGGTGTATTAGAGCTCCTTTCTAGGATAAGAAATGGAGATGTGGAGTGTATTTGACTTACTGGAAGGAGAAAATCCAGGCTGGAGTCTTTTGAATTTTAAACAGTGTCTTTATGTCTATGAAAGGACATAGCAGTGCCAGGAACAGAGGAGTTATTTTATACATGTTATTTTTTGTTGTTGTTTGCAACCTGAGAAGTTTGGTAACTGCATGAGCACCCCGGGAAAGCTGAATTATGGGCATTCGGCTTAAATGAAGACTTGAATCTTTTAAGATGGCAAGTAGTGCCTGTGCTGCTCAGGGACTCCTGCAAAGAAGCTGTTGTTCCTTTGGGCCTTAGATGCTTTTATGTTGTGCTTATCAACAAAGTTCCTCCTCCAGATTATATTTTGGGGCTAAGAACTTAAACTTGTCTCCTTGTCCCACGTCTGTCATTAGTTGACTGCATATATCAACCGTATTATATACAGAATAATCTTGTTCATAGTTTACTTGGTTTCTGAGTATGAAACATACCTTAATTCATGAGTTTTGGACATGCTAAAAACTACTTTACCTCGAAGAAAAATACTAGTATCCAGTGAACACTTTACAAAAATATTTTCAGTATACAGTTAGTACTCACTTGGAGTATATTGCTGGCCAGTTTCCAGTCCAGAAGTGAACCATAAATTCCCTAGGTTTACTTTTTAAAAAATTATGTAAGTGATACCAGTGATTAAAAAAAAAAGACCAAATACTACAATAATACATAAAGCAAAAAGTCAAAATCTTTTTTCCTCCCATTCCTACATCCCAGAGATAATCACTGCACACTATTTTGTCTATTTTGTCTTTCTCGTGTGTGTGTGTGTGTGTGTGTTTGTGTATGTGTGTGTTAGGGTTATGTATACACACATATACATATGTATATATAATTTTTAAAAGAATGAATCACTATCCTATTTTGAATTTATTCAATCTGTAGTTGGAGAAATCGATCATTTCTAATATTACAGTGCTGCCAATACAAACATGCCTGTATACAAAGCTTTGCCTACCTATGTATTTCTTCTGCTCAACTAAATAACTTCCCAGAAGTGGAATGTCTGAATCAAAGGGAATATGCATTTGACATTTTGACTGCCTCCAAAAAAGATGTACCAATTTCCCCTTCCATCACCAACATATGAATACCATCTCTTTCCACCTTTGCCAGCACTCATTTTGGTCAGTCTAATAAATGAAAATATACCTCACTTTTAGTTTTAAATGTATTCTATTACTAGTGAAGTTGAACTTTTTCTGTTTAATGGTCATTTGAATTTCTGTGAATTCTGATTTTGTCTTTTTCTATTGGAGAGTCAGTGTGTTTTAAATCATTGTTACTTATAACAACCATTGATGCTATTACTCTTATTAATAGCATCAATTATTACTATTAGTAATAGCATCAAACACACAAAGATCAGGGGTTCTATAGGCTATTGATGTCTACTTAAGTACAATATATATTATCATGGCCATATTGACAAAACGAGCAGATAGCATAGAGACCCCAGCTACCCACAATAACCCAGGATCCCCAAATTGGTCCCCCAGAACTTGAAGATTTGATGAATATACTGCCAAAGATAAGGACACACTACCTTCAACTACATGGAAGTTGTGGGACTCTCCATGCACTGCCCCACTGCTACCCCTTTGGTGAATTTATAGAAAATTAGGAAAAGGTTCTCTTTCTCTAAGACACTTGTCTGCTAATTTGCTGGAGAATTATAAAAGCCCTATGAATCTACAATCGCTTTGAGTCAAATGGTGCCCCCTGTAATTGAGTTGCACTATTTGTACACTTGAAATTTACTGCACACTTAAAATTCTCTCTGGAGGCTACCCCATGGATTCTGGTGCAGCAAGAGTGGGCATGTGGCCCTGGAATCCCCAACTGTAAGTTCTGTGAAAAATTAATCTGAACCAAAAGTCAAGATACAATGGTCAAACAGTAGGTGAACCATCCCATAAAATCTTAAATGTATGTTTACATAATTAAGAAGTTGGAAACAGGTATGAAATGAAGGTTTCTATCCCCAGATTTTAGGGGACATAACTTGGTTAGAGGTACAAATGCTATCCCTTAGGTTGACCAAAAATAGTGTGCTTAGAAAAACTGTCTCACCTCAGCTATCACATGCTAACATGTCTCTTTTTTGAATGTGTTTCCCTTTATCATGAGTGCAAAACTTTTATTATTTTCTATTTATTATTTTATGCAGAATATTGATTTAAAATCTTAGGATGGTTATAATGATTAGGATAATAATAGCCAGAAAGTGTTTAAGGTCCTGTAATAAGCACTTTACATAAATAATTTTAATTTAGAAGAAAATGTTTAATTATTTATCTAAATGTAATGTTCCTGTCCCCTAGTAAAAACAAGCCCAATTTTACAACACCAAATAGAGACTTGGGCTCACTTAAAGCCATAAAGGGAACTTTGTGATTATGCATCTCTTCCCTCATGGGAGAAGAGAAAGTCTTTGAAAGCCCAGTTTTAAAATGATACTTACATGTATATCTTCATGACTTTAAATTAGGCAGTGATTTCTTAGGTTTGACATCAAAAGCACAAGAAACTAAATTAAAAATAAGTAACTTAGGCTGGGCGTGGTGGCTCACATCTGTAATCCTAGCACTTTGGGAGGCCGAGGGCAGATCACCTGAGGTCAGGAGTTCGAGATTATCCTGGCCAACATGGTGAAACCCTGTCTACTAAAAATACAAAATTAGCCAGGTGTAGTGGTGCGTGACTGTAGTCCCAGCTACTGGGGGGCTGAGACAGGAGAATTGCTTGAACTCAGGAGGTGGAAGTTGCAGTAAGCTGAGATCATGCCATTGCACTCCAGCATGGGCGACAGGAACAAAACTCCATCTCAAAGAAAAAAAAAAGCAAAAGATTTCAATAGACATTGCTCCAAAAATGGATACAAATGGCCAATAAGCACATGAAATATGAGAGGATAGTCAACATCATTAGTAGGGAAATGCAACTGAAAACTGTAATGAGGAATCACTTTATACCCACTGGGATGGCTATTATAATAATTTTAAAGGAAAAATAGTGAGTACTGGAGAAGATATAGAGATTTGAGCCTTCGTTCACTTCTCGTGGGACTGTAAAATGGTAAGCCTCTTTAGAAAACAGTTTGGCGGCTCCTCAAAAGTTAAACGGTTACCATATGATCCAGCAGTTCCACTCCTAGGTACATACTCAAGAGAACTGAAAGCATATGTTCACACAAAAACTTGCACATGAATGTTCATAGTAGCATTATTGCTAATAATGAAAAAGTGGAAACCAATCCAGATGGTCATCAACTGATGAGTAAACAAATATAGTATGTCCATAAAATGGAATAGCCATAAACAGGAATGAAATATTGATACATGTTACCACACAGATAAACCTTGGAAACAAAATGCTAAGTAAAAGAAGCCAGACGTAAAAGGCCACATGTATGAAATGTCCAGAATAGGCAAATCCATAGAGACACAAACTAGAATATTGGTTGCCAGGGGCCGGGGGAGGGAGGAAAGGCAGGTGGCTACTAAAGGGCGCAGGGTGTCTTTTGTAATGTCCTGGAATTAAATAGTGGTGATGCTTGAACAACTTCATAAATATACTAACAACTACTGACTTGTATTCTTTTTAAAAAATGACTTTTCATAAGCCTACTGAGAGCACAGGACTTAGAATCAGGAGGCCTGAGCTTAAATCCTGGTACTATTTCTCAATAATTGTGTGAACTCAGAAAAAGTCATTTAAGTTCTAGCTTTCAGTTTTCTCTGTAAAATAAAGATAGTATCTGTTTGACAGCGCTGTTAGGATTGAATGCGATAGTCACTGTGAAATCACCTGCTGCAGTATCTAAAATACAGTAGGTTTTCCACAAATAACAGTTGAACTCATTGGATGAATACAAACGGGCTATGTAGCCATCTTCTGATGAGTATATACCATGTATTTTTGTCAGAGGCAGTGGGTATCCCTTGAACAATGCAAAGGAATTGTGCTCCTCTTAGAAGGCAATATATTATAATGGTTAAACTTGTGAAAACTGAAGCCAGACTGGGTTCAAACTTGTCTTGGTTACTTACCAGCTGTATGACCACAAGAGTTTACTCAGTTACTTATATTTTAGTATTTTTATATATAAATGGGATTTAAAATGGTACTTACTTTATAAGCTGTTTAGAAGTGTTAAATGGCACAGATTTAAGTGTTCAGGGAGTGATGTGGTTTGGCTGTGTCCCCACCCAAATCTTATCTTGAATTGTAGTTCCCATAATTCCCGACTGTTGTGGGAGGGACCAGGTGGAGATAACGGAATCCTGGGGCAGTTTCCCCCATCCTGTTCTCATGATGGTGGATTAGTTCTCATGAAATCTGATGGTTTTATAAGGGTCCTTCCCGCCGCCTTTGCTTCTGACCTCTCTTGCCTGCCACCATACAAGATGTGCCTTTGTTCCTCCTTTGGCTTCCACCATGATTGTGAGGCCTTCCCAGCCTTGTGAAACTGTGAGACCATTACACCTCTTTTTCTTTATAAATTACCCAGCCTCATGTATGTCTTTATTAGCAGCATGAGAATGGACTAATATAGGGAATATTAATATTTCTAGCCAAAACATGGAGCATATTAGTTCCTTGAAGAGTGGTTGCATTGTCTCATTCTCCCTTGTGCCTCTAGGACATGACAAATTAAATAGACTCAGTAAATACTTGTGGAACTGAATTTGGTCTTTTATGGACAGGAAACAACCAAGCTCAGGGTTGTTACCACTGCTATATCCATCTCCAACTGAAGCTAATTGGAAGCTATATGTTTGGTGTAACCCAAACATATAAACCATGATTCTGGCAAGTATTCCTTGGAATTAATGCAAAAATTAATCTTTATCTAATTTAGCTTGGATTTAAAGCCTTTTAAAACACTAATACCACTAATTAGTGAAAAAGAAAATATTTCAGTTGGTTGTGGTCCTGTTCTTGTGATAATACTTGGTCACCTTTGTGTACGCACATTTATTTTTAATCTAGACCCAAGTTCACTTTTCTAGAAAAATTATACCATGATCTGTAATACCTTTCTTTTTAAATCATATAATATTTAACAATTAAATGCAGAATATCCCCTTAGAGATAAATACACCTGGACCTACATTAATGGGTCTCACTGGGTTCCTTGAAGCCAAATCATAAACTCTGAAGCTGAGAAGAGCCTCTGAGGTCATCTAGTCCCTCCTTGATGTGGCTTAGATTTCTCTTTACAATAGGATCAAGCAAAGAGTTACTCAGACTGATTAAATACATCCAGTTTGAAGAAGTATCATCCAAACAGCTCTGAAAGAAAGTTCATCCTTATTGCTGAATTAAGAACTATCTCCTTGAAGCTTCCAATTATTGATTCCAGTTAAACTAGGATCAGGCACATATAAGCTAATTTGATCCTTCCCCCAACAGCTGCTCAAATATCTAAAGATGTCTATCACACCCTAAAACAACTCTGTTTCTCTTACCCTTCCAGATTATGGTCATAGGACATAAATGTCTTTTTATTTTATTTTATTTTATTGAGATGGAGTCTTACTCTGTCGCCAGGCTGAAGTGCAGTGGCACGATCTCAGCTCACTGTAACTTCTGCCTCCTGGGTTCAAGCAGTTCTCCTACCTCAGCCTCCTGAGTAGCTGGGACTATAGGTGCATGCCACCACGCCCACCTAATTTTTGTATTTTTATTAGAGACAGGGTTTCACATGTTGGCCAGGATGATCTCAATCTCTTGACTTCGTGATCCACCCGCCTCGGCCTCCCAAAGTGCTGGGATTACAGGTGTGAGCCACCACGCCCGGCCAGATGTCTCTTAAAAGTGTGATGCATTTAAATGAGTCTTATAAACTCAGATGGTTGAGAAATGGGAGCAGGAATATTCAAAACTGTCACATTAGGTTGAACCAAAATAAACATTTATCTTCTCATTTGGACCTGCAAAAACAGCATTTTCCTATGGCTCAACCTACGCTTTCCCTAGCTGTTCCCCTCTCTGCAAATTTGATTAGTATGTCTTCTGTGAGTTCATCCTGATCTCTAAGAAGTATGTTTTACTGGGCAAAGAGTAATCCAGGAGTGCACCAAACTCTGTCTTCCAAGTTCACCAATTCATCAAAAATATATTGAACTCCTAGGTATCAGGCATTTTGCAAGGTACTGGGGAAGCAGTAGTGAAAAGGTTAGTTTCCCTGCTCTGATGGTGCTTAGAGTGTAGTGGGTGGGGAAGCCAACATTAATTACATAGTAACACAAATAAACATACATTTACAAGAGCCATTATGGAATCCTAACCTCTTTCATGGTACACCTTTAATGTAGTTTCTCTAATGGATTTCATTTTGAGAACTATATCTCCATGACTTTAACAGATGTTAGCCATAAACAAACCCACAAGAAATTAAATAAGTTAACTTAATGAATAACATCTTAAGAGTATTATTCATCTGGTTGCCAGAGAGCGCCTGCCAAAAATGACAATTTGGGTTTGGTGTAATTAATGTTTAGTTGTACTTCCAGGAAATAATTCATCCTGAGTATTTCTTGTGGCTCTTCCACTAATATATTTTTGTACTAGAAAACCCTAGAATGGCACACAAATTGCCTTTGGAATTTGAATTTGAGGTAAAATAGAGTTTTGGGGGAATAAATGATAGGAGGAAGGTAGCCTCAGAGTTGGGAATCATAGAACTGGGCTTGACCTTAATAATTAGCTGATGTAGTTTTATGCTTGGAGCTGAGTCTCCTTTGAATTTCAGAAGAATTGCTTTTTTTCCTGAGAAATTTTTGAACTCTCCTGAAGGTAGGATCGAATCAGAATAAGGTGATTTTAAAATATGCTTTTGCTCTTTAATGGAATTCAATGTAGGAAATTGACAATGAATGGTACTCTTAAAAACTGGTTTACTCAGTATGTACAAAGCACCACAAGCTGCTTTTAACAAGCAACTGTTAAGCAGTTACTGTGGTCTGAGCCCTGTGTTACAAGAGTAATCACAACCCCAAAAGAGATTTAATTTTGGCTTTGTTCTTATAAGGCAAAACAGGCCTTTGGCCATATCCACTTCTGGATTTTTTTTTTCCATCAAAATTGAATACTAATTCATCAAAACTGAAATAGAATAAAACCCTCTGTTAATCAACAGCACTTGTCTACAGGGTGCCCCATGATGGATGGAAACAAATAGAAACTTTATTGATCTTTTCTGTTACAATGAGCTGCATTTCCTCTTGCATTGTCACAGCACCTTTCTTGACCTATATTTGTACTTACTTCATTCACACTGTAGAACATTATTTCCTTGTCTCTTTTCACAAATAGAATTTGAGCCTCTGGAAGCAAGGAGTTATTCATCCTTGTGTGCTTCAAAGCACCTCAACTAGTGCCTGGTGCACAGTAATTATTCAGTGAATGTTTATTTGCTTGGCGAACTAAAAAGTCGAAGTTCTTCTCCCGAGTTCAAAGTACCATTGACCTTGAAAGAAGAAAAGACTAAAACACACAAAAAAAGAAAAACAATTTTCAACAGCACAGAATTAAATGTTAAATGTATGCAATTCAGACTAAAAATGCTTTAGGAGAGCAGAGAAAGATATGACCTTGGGCAACTTGTGGGGAGATTTAATGGTAAAGAAAGGGTAGATGTTGCCAATGCTTTAAGGAGGTCAGAATGGATCTGAGAGGAGTTTGAGTGACTGTTCAGACAAGGGGACAACCTTCCCAAAGGCTAAAGGTAAACATGGGTACTCAAATATCCCTGAAGTAGGTTCTTCTCCCCAAACCCAAGTTTTGGATATCTGAGCAAATTGATTCACTATTCTTCTGTAAAAGGATTTGGTTGGATTAGATTAATGGATTGTAAAGCCGTTTTTTAAAAGTGGTAGAATACTAACAATTCTTTCTTAGTGGTAATAGGGGAAGCTATAGGGAATCTATGACCCACCCTCTTGGCCATCACCTCAACCTCAAGGCCACTCCTGGGGCTCATCAACTGAATCCGTGGGACACAATTTGAAGACTACTGAACCAGGAAACTCTAAAGGCTGAGAGGACAGAATAACTCCTCTCAATGATCAATGCACATAGTTTTTGCAGAAAGATAAGGAGACACCATGTCTGAGCAGAAGGTTGATGGTACGAGGCAGTAGGAACTGACTGTGAACACAAAGCAATCAGCACCATGCCTGGCGCAAAGTAGGCACTCAGGAAATGTTATGTAAATGTATGTGGGAACATAGGCAACGCACAAAAGACCCACAAGATCATAGAAAGCTTTGAAAGTCAGGCACCAGTGTTTGGACTTGATCAGCAAGAAACATGAAGCCACCCTAGATTCTTCCACAAGGGAGATACAGGATGAGCATGGTGTCTGGAGAAAAGGAATCTGGCAACTAACTGGATCCCT
The DNA here is from genome assembly GCF_001698545.2 of Rhinopithecus bieti. Lineage (NCBI taxonomy): Eukaryota > Metazoa > Chordata > Mammalia > Primates > Cercopithecidae > Rhinopithecus > Rhinopithecus bieti. The sequence continues at coordinate 416,722 of NW_016809865.1, read as the reverse complement.
CAATTAACTCATATTTTATCTTTAATTAGAATATAGTCTGGATATTACATATTAGGAAATTATTGTTAGTTTTATAAGTTATAACAGTGGTATTGTAGTTATTCATAGGGACTGTGTGCTGAAGTGTTGAGGGATAAATGGTTGTGATCGCTGCAATGTATTTTCAAATGATTTACCAAAAATATTACCCATACATAATATACCTATTATATATGCACACATATGTATACATGTATTCATCTAGATAGATACATATGGCAACATGTTAATTGTAGGATCTAATGGTGGTCATATTGGTGTTTCTTACAATGTTTTTTTTCTGTATGTTTGTGTATTTTATAAGAAAAGTTGGAGAAGTGGGAAAAATGTTTTTCTTTGATCTTCTTACAAGAGAAAGAGGGCAATTACTATGATAATCATAAATATCAGGAGAATGCTTACTCTGCATAATAAAGAAATTGGCCTGAACCAAAGAGAGGTCTGGTCCTGTCCCTGGCTTCTGGGAGGTAACCTTTAAACATTTGGAATTTTCCAAGTGAAAGGAATGTCTTTGGTATTCATGGCAGGCTAGACAACTCCTGGTAGTTTATGCTAACAAGGTTACCCATGGTGTGGCCCTTGAGCCATGTGGTATTAGCTTGACATTGGAGAGTGAGGGGAGAGACTAGAGACTGAGTTTAACCACATGGGCAAACAATCAATCATGCCTACATAATGAAGCTCCAATAAATACTCTGGACACCGAAGCTCAAGTGAGCATCCCAGGTTGGCAATATTCGATGTGTATTGTTGCACATTGATACCAGGAGAGTAGAATATCCTGTGGATAATGGAAGCTTTGTGTTCGGAGCCCTCCTAGATTTGGTCTTATGTATCTCTTCCTTTAACTGGTTCTAAGGTGTATCCTGTAGTAAACTGTAACAGTTATCAGTGTAATGGCTTTCAGCAAGTTCTGTTAGCTCTTTCAGTGAATTACCAAAACTAGGCATGGTTTTAGAGACCCACCCTGGGCTTGCAGTTAGTGTCAGAAGCGAGGACAGTCTTGGAGACTGTCCTGTTAGACTTTGCAGTTTGCCTAATTTCAGACACACACATTCTCCTTAGTGTTTTAGTTTGAATATTAATACTCATAACATGAGTAGTAATGGGTTGTTGTAGGTGCTACTATTTTGCCTATTTTACAGATAAGGAAACTCGGGAACAGGGAATTAATTTGTTCAACATCATGCAATGAGTAAATGGTAGAACTAGTATTTAAACTCTGGGAAGCTGATTAAGAAAAGAAAGAACGAAAAAAAAAAAAAAAACCATATCAGAGATACAAGTGAAAAGAATTCCAGAGTAGGTAAGTCCAGGAAGCAATGAAGGTTGAGTCCTGTCCCCCCTGTTCTCTAACTACAGTTCTGCAGAGCAATCATGGTCCTCCTGAATGAGGACCCTGAGGCATAACAATACCTTGTTCTCTAAAAGAAAGAATCAGTGATGTTTAGTACTACATACTTTGTTTTCTAAGGCCATTAGGAGGGCTAGTTAGTTTTACAAAGAAGGCTAAGAGTTCTAACAGAATGGGCTTTCTCATTAACTCTTTGCTTATCCAAGTAGCCAGACATCCACATTCTCTGACCATTCCAGTTAATACCAAGCTTCCTGTAAAATTTCAGTGGCATGGAAAAATGCTTTAAAGGGGAGAGTAGTCCCACCTCTCCCCACTAATTGATAGTTGAAAATAATCCAAATTTAAATGGCATGTGCTTCAGAATTCCAAAATAGGGGTGGTAAGAATTGCAATACCCTAAGGAAATTATATTACAAAAGATTTATCTAATAAGTGAAGCTGCCATATACTTTTCTTTTTCAAAATCCAAAATGCTCCAGTAGGAGGGTTCTAATATTAACAGACCAAAAGCCTCAAGACTTTGCTAGCACTATGATAGTTTTTTAAACCAACTAGCTGGATATTCATTAAATCAAATTGTCACAAAAGCTTGCAGATAAATGGTACTATATAGGTGCAAGCAAAAAGTGTGAATGACCATAGTTGGACATTTGCTCTTTTAATATGTGCGTTGGTGTGTGAACAACAGCCTTACACAGGTTGTAAGGATGCTATTCTTCTCTTGCCACCCCCCAAAAGCCTAGAGGTTCACTAGTGGGGAAAAAAATTAGGCAATGCCAAGAGCACAAAAAAAACATGAGAAATCAAAGAGATTAAAACCTCTGGTGCTGTTTCATTCTCCTAAATTAGGCCTAATGGTCAAAAGAATCTCTAAGAGGTTTTAGTTTATGCCCTTCTACGGAATTCCTTAAGTAGCTCATATTTCACTCGAACAAAAAAACTCACAACTCTAAACATCATGTTTTGAGATTATGCTTTGCTCTAGTCATTTTATGATTTTTTTAATCATTAAAAAAGTTCTACAAGAAAATTATGAATTGTCCTAAAACCTTATGTAAGGAAAAAAAAAAAAAAAAGGGAGGTAGAAAAAAATCTACCAGCAAAGGAAAATAGACAATGGGTACATGTTTCCTCATCTGAAAAATAAGAATAATAAAAGTGCCTATCTCATAGGGTTATTATGAGGATTACGTGAATTAACATTTTTAAAGTGCTTAGAACAGTGCCTGGCAGGTGGTAAGCTACACAACTTTATTTAATAAAACTGGCGCAACTGGAATAAAGTAAGTGAACATCAGAAAACCTGCTCTGTCCACCTTGCAAGTAATTAAGTACCGTGAGGTCTTTCTGGAGGCAGAGAAAACTGAGGTACAGTGGGAGAAAAGTGTTTCCAGCAAGTCTTAGCTAAGTGTGTTATCCCTTGGTTTATTTTCATTGTATGAGTTTTTGATTCCTGCATACTTTGAAGTTTGCCTCAAGGGAAAAAGTTGAATTGGGACTCTTTGTGACTAGAATCTTTGGCCTGGAAGGTTGGCGCCTTCAGCTATTTCTCATGCCAAGCCTTTGAGATTCTGTTCCTGTTCCAAAAGCTGACAGGAGCTTCCTTGCAAGTTCCTCTGAAAGAAATGAATGAGACTAAACTCCAACAGATTTCTGCCTTTACAGACCCTTAACCAGCCTAATTAGTTTGGTGAATTAGCAATGTGAAGGGTAGAATGCAGAGCAGGCCCTAGCTCTAGGGTAGAGGCACATGGGGCCCCACAGATCAGGAAGCAGGACCAGTTCTGTATAACCAGTCGGGGAAGCTCCAGAGAGTCTGCAGTGAAAGACTGCAGAAAAGCTCCTGCCATCCTGCAGCTGATTCCACAAAAAAACATGGATTTTGAACTGTGAACTATGCAAAATTATATTTATAACCAGAAAAGGCTTTGCTGTGCCAAGCCTAGTGGGCAATATTACATCATTGACACCTTTGGACTTAAAAAGAGAAAGAAAAATTTAAGGTGGTTCTGAATAGCTCTTTTCCATCTCTAAAGGGAGAGAGAAGGTGACTGAAAATTGAAAATGGCCCTAAACAGTGACAGTAGGGATCCAGGTCAAATACAAAAAAGAACTTCCAGGCATTCCTAAAATAACTATACTCAAGCCCTATCAGACTTACTGTCTTATGTAATAAATATTTGTTCAAAACTCTTTTTTTTTTAAATTGTTTTAAAATTTTATTTTTGTGATTAACACCGTGAGATGTTTATGTACCTTAGTCCACTTCTGATTGTATGCGGAGTGTATAATTCTGGGAGTAGAATTAAATAATCAAAGTTATGAGCCTCTAGGGTTTCCAGTACATGTTCCTAGGTGGCTTTCCAGAAAGGCTGTAGCAGGTTATGTGGCAGTATCAGCACACTAGCGTGTCGCTTCAGTATGTCCTTGCTGGCAGTGGATGCTCTGCAACTCTGGATGGAAATACTCATGGATTATAGCTGCTGCTGCTTTTTTCACTCCCACATCATGATTTTTGCAGTACTCTGGGTAGTACCGCCCATAATCTAAGGTGGAAAACATTGTCCAAGACTTGAAAATGATCAGAAAAGATTACTAGGAGTCTTTTCAGTGGAACGCTGGGCTTGGTTAGTGGATCCTGAAGTGACTAGATACAGGGTGTATACTTTTCACTTTTTTTTGATTAGGCAGTGTTCAAAACTCTTTTACTATCTTGAAATAAAGTTCATAGATAATATAACCTATCTATAGACATAATTTCAAAATCAACACATACTGCTCTACCTGTAAAGTGAATATAAATTTTTAAGTAATTTATAATAAACTGTATATTTTAATATGTAGATGTTTAGGCATGACTTCATAAGAAGACATAATGGAAGAGACAGATGCACAATGTAAGAAAAATAAAACCTATTCAGTGGATTATCAACATACTTCTTTTATACTCGAAACTTTGAAATAGAGAATAAATATGTTTCTATATATGCTTGGAATCACTGTGATGCAACAGCTGCAGTTGCACTGAAGTCTCAAAGTCTTCAAATGGTGTTACTATTGGTGATGTGAGTTTCTGAAATGGTGCAGACAATACTTAATAAAGGTCTAAACTAAACATGTTTAAAACTGCAAGAAAATTTCAGAAAATTCAGTGTGAATACATAAAAACAGTTAGATTCTAGGCTTGGATACTTATAAACAAGGTGACTTCTTTTTAACTACATGAATGTACAGTGGGATATGTGAAAGTCATTAGAGAGTCAGGACAGTCTTACACTGTGTGGACCTGTTCACACCTCGCGAGATGTCTAGCATCCCTGGTTCCTGCCCAGGAGATGCCAGTGACCCACTCCAGACCCTCCCTCACCCACCTCTTGTCACTGTGACAATTAATAATGACTCAGCAGAAGATGAAAACTTTTCTGAGGACACAATACATCCCCCATTAGGAGCTACTGCTCTAGAACTTCAGTAATCTCCCATCCTGAAGTCAGAGTGAGCGTCTGGGTACAAGGTCAGGTTTCAAGGGGCAGGGTCTGTGCTCTTCTTTGGGGATATGATGGGAACAGGGGATTCCAGGTCACAAATAAACTTCCTTCTCTATGGATCTCCACTCTTTTTAATTTACTTTTACCTTTTTTAAAGCCAAATGTTTTACAAGTCAACTGATACACAAACATCTGGCTACTACAAACTTGCCCTCCAAAGCTCGCTCCCCAAAAGCAAACACTTTCAGATATTCCCCTGGGATTTTGCTTCCAAAATTCTAAATAATATGCTTTTCTCTTCTCAGTTGATTTTTTTAAATCATAATTTTTAATAATTATATATTATATATGCTAATATATATTATAAAATAACTTTTAACCACAAATACTATTGATTGGCCTCCCAATAGGGAGTATAAACTTTCATATCATATGTATAGCATATATTGAAATTAAGCTATTTTCATACAATGTTTTAGATTTGCACATGTATGATTTCATGTGATCCTCACAGAATTATTGACAGGTGTGTTGTCATATCATTCCTATTCAAAAGATAAGGAAATCAGAACACAGATAAATGTTGTGCCCAAGACCACATTACTAGAAAATAGCAAAGATAGAAATGGAGCCCAGAATGTTTGCTCCTAATATACCGTTTTTTTGTTTTTGTTTTTTTCAATTTTACTTCAACAGTTATGGAACCATTTTGCTTAGATTCTCTTCTGGTAAAAACTCCCTCAAGGCCTTGTTCCAGCGGCACCCTTCTTCATGAAACTTCACCCCTGGGCAGGTCCTTTCTATATGTTTTCACAGCCATTTTTCTGTGCTTCCATCATAGCCCTCATCACAATGAATAATAAGTTGCCCTTTTCACAATGCTCAAAGTTAGAGTGTGAGCTCATCAAAGCCCTGGACAGCTTCTAATCCCTCTTTCTGTCCCCAGAGTGCAGCAGGGCATCGGGTGCCTAGAAGATGCTCAGTCATCAGGGAACATGAAGAGGCCTCTTTACGCAGAGGCCTGTGCTAAGTGCTGGGGGCACACAGATGACTAAAACAAAGCACATTTCCTGACTTCCAAACCCCCAGCTTGGTAAATGTGTGGATGTGAGTGCTAGCCTCTGAAATGGGTAGAGGAGTTACGTTTCAAAAGGATAGCTGCCTGGAGACTAAAGTCCTCAAAGTTAAAAGATTAGCCAAGATGACAGGAAGCAGAACACATAGAACACAAACAAGATTCATAATATAACAGAAATCCTAAGGGGGAATGCAGTTAACAAAAGAGTCTGGTAATGATAACACTTTTACAAGAACAAAGATGGAAAATAATTTTTGGCAAATGAAAGTGATTTATAAGTAAGGCCAACAGGAGAAGTTTACATTAATCAAGATGAGGAATGGTAAATGTATAGATTGATATTTTATCTGGAAGAATATTAAATAGCTTTAACAATGGAGAAAATATATTTGGCTTTTCAGGTGGCCAAGGAGAGAAAGGGAGAAGGACAATTTAAAAAGTTAAGCCTTTTGTGGCAATATGATAAGAGAGGAGTAGAATTTAGCAATAAATGGGTCATGGATATGAAGTTGAAGGGAGTTTATGAAGATGTCAAAATCAAGTGCTATTGACAAATTGTGCAGAAAAAAGGAAAATAAAGGAGACAATTTTTTTTGTGAGGGGTAATTCTTTCATTGCTCAGCTGAATAAGAAGCAATGGCAATAAACGCCTAGTAGAAATTCCAGTACATATGTATAGTTGTGTCCATAAATGCCACCCAAAAGCATTTGAATTACCAGTCTTGCATTTCTTTTCTTTTTTAACCTAAGAAGGAAAACACTCTCATTAACTGTGCTAAATAATCACAGTTATAAATATATAAAAACATATGTGTAATTACAACCACAGTTATAAGAAAACAAAGAACTCCGAAGAGGGGTCCTGTTCCTGAAAACAAGGAATAGGTTCTTGATTCTTGCCAGACTTGCCAGCCAGACACCCTGCAAGAGCTCTATGGCCAAGACCAGCATCTTCTCCCAATATCTCCTTCTCAGGAAGTGACTGGATTTGAAATCTGTTAAAAATTAGGGGAGAAGTAAAACTGTCTTTATTCACAGACAACAGGAATTTGTATATAGAAAATCCTAAGGAACACACACATAGAAAAAAAACGATTAGAACTACTTTTGAAAAGTTTGGCAAAATTGCAGTATACAAGATCAATATACAAAAATCAATTGTATGTCAATATACTAGCAATGAACAATCCAAAATGTTCTAAAACTGAATGGTGATAGTTGCAAATGTGGGTAAATTTACAAAAAGTAATTGAATTACACATTTAAAATGAGTATATTTTATGGTATGTAAATTGTACCCCATAAAGTATTTTAAAATTGGGGATGGCTCAGGCACAGTGCCTCGCAGACTGTGATCCTAGCATTGTGGGAGACCAAGGCAGGAAGATTACTTGAGTCCAGGTGTTCCAGATCAGCCTGTGCAACATAGTGAGACCCTATCACTACAAAAAAATAAAATAATTAGCTGGGCATGGTGACACATGCCTATAGTCCTAGCTACTTGGGAGGCTAAGGTGGGAGGATCACTTGAGCCCAGGAGTTTGAGGCTGCAGTGAACTATGATGGTACATGCCACTGTACTCCAGACTGGGTGACAGAACAACACCCTGTCTCTAAAAATTTTTACAAATTAGGGGATGTCAAAAAAGGGTAAAATGCAATTTTTTTTTCACAATAGGAGGATTTTACTCGTTATCTACACCTAATTTTTGTGTTGTAATATCTGGTGTCAAATACTCTGATTTTGAAGGATAGAGCCCCAAATGTGGTATTTCTAGGTCATTTTCAGAGTAGCAGTCAGATGTACCACTGTCATAAACCTCAGTACTGACACCAGCAGGTAGAACTTTGACAATCACATTTGATTGCTATTTATCTGACAGAGCACTGAGGAGTCTGGTTGCAGAACAACAAGCCAAGGTAAAGCAAAAGGTAAGTCAGATGGCCAGTGATGGCTATGGGAGATCAGGGTCCTTATTCCCCGGGTTTGTGTGGATCATGCCTTAGAAGGACAAGAGGCATTGGGTACTTGGAAGGAAACTCACTCCTCAACTTCCAAGACCCAGTCAGTTCCTTGGACCAGGGGTGAGGTCCTGGCTTTGGTAACTCAAAATTAACAGAATACTCGGAACTCTCAACAACTCTCAGCATCTTTGCACATGCAGATGAAAACACACTCATGGGGATCTACAAATGATCATTGTAGAAAATGTCGGTGGCATAATCCCCACGAATGGCCCTCTGCCTTTGGCTTTTTAAAGCCCTACACGGTTATAATTGAAGTTACATTTGCAAACATAAAACATTCTCAATAACAACTATAAGAATATTTAATACTTCTATGAACAGTTTGTATTTCCTGTCTAGAAATAGCATAAAAACCATCTGTGGAGTAAGTTTAGATGCTGAGCTCAGAAGCAAAGTTTTCAGATATAGTCTCCCGTGCTCTGGTGATTGAAATAAACAGGTGCTCAACTGGAAAAAAATTCTTTTTTTTTTTTTCATGCAACAATAGAAATTCATGAACTGATTCTATGGCATTTAGGTCTGTAGCCATTTTAATTCAAGCTTTGTTTTATTATTTTAACCTATTAATTTTAGAACTATTGAGTGACTTATGAAAAATACAGTAACCCATTGTCATCTATCGTATTTTAGGAGTACTCTGTTAGTGAAATATTCTGGTTCAAAGAGAGTTGACTAATTGTAAAGAATAGCAATAACAGTCAGAATAATACTTAGAGCATTTACTGGGTCTTGAAACAAACTTATCTTAATATTCTGCAAAGAAGTTTTAGTGAGAAAACTAAAGTAACTTGCTTGTAATCAGGAGTAGCTCCATAGATTTCCTATGGGCCAAGCACTCTCTTAAGTATTTTATATACATGTTTACCTTTGTGATCATAAAGAAATCCAAGGAGAAACTATGATTACTCTTATTTTACAAATGAGATTTGGGAATAATTTTTTCCAAAAATTGCTATTAAAAGTTGTAGCTAGAATCTCATCAGAGTCTACCTGGTTCTAAAGTGTGTTCTCAACTTTCTTCTTTGTGGTATCCAGCAGTCCTTCTTTGATGATAGAAGATGCCTATTAAGTCCTACAAGGATGTAAATATGAAACTGAATTATTTCCAGAAAAAGCTAGTTACGTAGTCTCTCTTTTGTCAAAAATATCATCATCATTGATAACAAACATCTGCCATCCCCAAAAACAGCCACCCAAATTTCATTAATGATATTGAAATGTTGAAAATTCCTCAGGCCTGGCAAGTAATGGTCACTTTGGATTCAAAATATCAGCTCAATAGAAGGAACCACAAAAGGAAACAATTCTGTGGCTTTGATACAAAGCATGCATTGAAAAGGTAATTTATAAGAAAGGCAGACTGAATGGATTTCAGGACGAAATAATGAATGTTAAATTAGGCTTTTAAAATCTTGAATAAAGGAAGTTTCATAGTGACCAAATACAATTTTGTTTACAATTTTCTTCTTTTATATTAGCACTTTTAAAGAACAGACAGTTATTCATCTTTAGCTGGCTTCTGAAATTAAATAAATTGGTTTTTAAAAAGAGGGTTTTAATAAGGTATTTCTGTTCTTGGTGCATTTTCATCTTTATCCACAATGTCCTCATAGAGTCCAAAAGCTGAAGAGTAATTTGAGGTTGCGCCCTTTTAGGACCAGGTGAAATGGCAATTATCAAAGTAATGGGGTCAGCAGAGGGCCGAACAGCTTTTCCTTAATTAGCATGTGAAAGGGAATGTGGGCAAATTAACCATGTATAACTAAATCTCCACTTTATTTGCTGCTGGGTAGCCATATTGCTAGAGCTAGATTCATCTTTTAAAATGGAACTCTTTGGACAATCCTGTAACAGTTCCTTTCACATTCTTGGTCATATGTGTACATAACAGTAAAACTCACATGTGTTTGGTACTTACTACATGCCAGGTTTTAGTGTTTTACATATATTATTTCATTCTGCAATAACACGATGAGATACTGATTTTGTCGGGATTCATTACAGAAAAAATGAAACCACTTTATGCAAGCTGGGATTCAATACAAGGAATTAGATGTTTACAAAGTTGTTGGAAAGGCTGAAGGAATAGGTTCTAGGCTGGACGTCCAAAAGTAATTCTCAGAGAAATATGGAATTCTCTCACTAGGAAAACTACTACTTTCAAGGTTACTGAGAGCTAGTAAATTCAAGAATGCATCCCAGAGCAGGAATCCAGATTTGAGAAGCTACTGCAGATCCCACCACTACCCCTGCCTTTGGCACCAAAGAAGCTGGGAAAAGGATGCTGGACCCCTGCTGCAGATGTAGGCTCACACCTCCAAGATCTAGCTTTCCAGCAGAAAAACGGCCAAGTGAGATGAGAGAATGGCCTCCTTACATCTGCCTTCCAAATTTCAAACAAGCCAATCTAAATGATGAGACTAACCTAACATCCAAATCCCTACAGGCAGAGGGGTTTGAGAAATGCAGATTTTAGCTTTTCAACCTCCGCAGGAGAGGAAGGACCCCTGGAGGGAGGTGGAATGTAGGATAAGCAACGCAATCCACTTTATTCCAGGTAAGTACTATTATTATCATCCTTATGCCTCACCATTCAGTTTGACAGATAGGGTAACTGAGGCACAGATAATTAAGTAAAAGGCTCAGCCAGGTGTGGTGGCTCACGCCTATAAACCCAGCACTTTGGGATGCCAAGGTGGGAGGACCACTCGAGGTCAGGAGTTCAAGACCAGCCTCAGCAAAATGGTAAAACACCATCTCCACAAAAAATACAAAACTTGGCCAGGCATGGTGGTGTGTACCTGTAAATCCCAGCTACTCCAAAATGGAAGCATGAGAATCCTTTGAACCCAGGAGGAGGAGGTTGCAGTGAGCTGAGATCGTACCACTGTACTCCAGTTGGACAACACAGCAAGACACTGTCTCAAACAAACAAACAAAAGAGGAAATTGCTCAAGGTCACACTAAGACAGTCTTCAAAGAACCCGTGCTCTTAACCACTGGGCTTCACTCCTGAAAGTCAAGCGTGTCCTGTGCACACATAGGTTAAATGAAAATCCCAGTAGCATTTTTTTTTTTTTTTCTGAAGGTGAAATCTTTTCAGTGATAAAACATTTCAACAGTGTACATCAGGAAAAAGCCAAAGCTCTAGTACACTACTGCACTCTTATTGACCTTTACAACACTAAATAAAATTTACTTAGAGAGGATCCAGTAAAGCTTTTGAATTTCACTTCTTCAGAATCTCCAACTGTTGATTCAGTTGCTATTAGATGCATTTGAGATGATGTTTTGAAATGGATAATAGGAATATTCAGCAATTCAACCTCAAGTGAACCCCTACTATTCACTAAATTGAAAGGCAAATCTCAGAATTTACTATTAAATGTGACAATGAGTCCCTTCCAGAGACACCAGAATCAGGCCTTCAGAGAGGAATAGAAATATTTCTCATCCCCTAGCTGAGACCTGGTGTGGCAGAGACACTGCCCAGTGTTTACCAAGACCATTTTACTTTCTTCCTTGGCCCCTTTGCAATTAGGCTCAGGCTATGTGAGTTCTGACTAATGGAAGATGGGTGGCAGTGATACACATGCCACCCATCTTCCATTATCATATCCATACATGATATACTTGCATGCCTGGCCACTCATTCTGTGGCAACTAGGGTATGTGTTGACAATGGTGGTGTCAAAAGATAGAAAAAACCTGAGCTCTTCCTGCATGACTGCCAACCACATTGACTGTGATGCGAGGAAGCAATATATTTTTATCAAATTAAGCCACTGAGGTCTGGGACTGTTTATTAGGCAAGTTAGCCCACCTGGACCTTCTGCTACAGATCTTGTTAGCAAATGCAAACCTTGGTCCAGTAGACCTAGCCTGTGGGCAGGGGCGGACCAAGTTAGATTTGTAAAGGAGCATGCAAAAGAGTGTGACTCTCTGGATAGCCTTCATCGCATGGCATTTTTCCTACCTTTTCCTCATCAACATCATTTCTTTTTTTCAAAATTAATCGAAGTGTTGCCATTTCCTTTGCTTTGCTTCTGTTTCACAGGTCAGAGCAATGAACCTGGACACTGTTGGAGATGAAAAAAAAGAACTAAGATGGAGTCAGAGAAAACGGACCCTACCTGTAATTGCTGGATGTGTACATGCCTTACACAGTTCCACCCTGCAAAAAGTAATCCCTTCCAAATGCTGAAACCAGGCCATCAGGATCAGCTCTCTTCTACCTGAGATGAGTGCAAGCTGGGTAAAAAGACATCAGGGAGAAAAAGGATTTATGCTTGCTCTTTGGTAGACCACTGGGAACCACTGAGACAGAATGCAATGCAAGGTTCTCCTTCTGTGTATTACAACATGCGAACAGGCTAAACCAGATTTCCCTCCCTAAGAAAAAACTCAAAAGTTCTTTAAAAGCACCATTTATGTACAATAGCAAATATGTTCATTGTAGATCACTTTTAGCTGTTCACTAAACCAAATCCCCTGGGGACATTTTATGCCAATGCTTTGGAAATTAGTCCTTGTTACTTTATGTAATTGAAAACAATAAAGCTAAGTGCCTGTTGCACTCTTCTGTAATTTGAAACAGGGACTTGCAACCTCAGGTCCTATCTCCAGGCCCTTCAATGGCCTCAGAGGTAATGATGGGAAACTGTGTGTTATATTCATTATATCAGAAAACCTTGCAGAAATGGGACATTTAACTTGAAGCTGTATGAGCTCACTAAAATGCCAAGTTTCTGTTTTTTGACTGAGATGACATCAGTTTAGTACAATAATTGATTTTCTAAAAGGATAATGATTGATAATTGATTATCTCATGCTACCTGGAAACTTTAAATAATAGTCATTTAATGTCGTAGATTAATATAAATGGGATAAATTAATCACTCCGTAAGACTTTCAAAAAGAAGAACCTTTAAGAAATAGGCTTCACGTAGAAAAAATTATTAATGGTTTAAAAATCTAGCCAAAAAGTGGAAACAGCCCAAATGTCTGCCTCCTGATGAATGGAAATATGAAATGTGGTATATCCATTGTCTTAGTCTATTTTCCACTGCTATAACAGAGTACTGCAGACTGGGTAATTTATAAAGAAGAGAAGTTTATCTGGCTCATGGTTCTGGAAGCTAAGAAATCCAAGACTACGGTCCAGCAACTGGTGAGGGCAATCCTATAGCAGAAAGCAAAAGTAAACGTGCAAGACAGACAGAGGAAAGCCAAACTCATCCTTTTAATCAGTAATCCACTGCTGAGATAACTAATGCACTCCCTCCATAGTAGCATTAATCCCCTCATGAGGGTGGAACTCTCATGACCTGATCCCTTCTTTAAAGTTCCCACTTCTTAATACTGTTACTATGGGAATGAAGTTTCAGCATGAGTTTTGGTGGGAACATTAAACCATAGCATCCCCACAGTGGAATATCATTCCATGATAAGGAATGAAGACTTAATACATATTATAACATGAATGAACCCCCCCAAAAAAAGTACACTTAGTGAAAGAAAACAGTTACAATAGACTGTATATTATGATTCTATTTATATGAAAAGTCCATCTGATGCAAATCTGTAGAGACAGAAAGTAGATTAGTGATTATCTAAGGCTGAGATGCAGGAGAAAGGGGAATGTGGGAAATGACTCTTAATAGCTATGAGGTTTCCCTTTTGGATAATGAAAATTAGATTGTGATTATATATATATGTGTGTGTGTGTAAATATATACAAACAATAGAATTATACACTTAAACAGGTAAATGTTATGGTACAGGCATACCTCAGAGATATTGCAGGTTTAATTCCAGACTACCACAATAAAGTGAATATTGCAATAAAGCCAGTCACACAAATTTTGTTTCCCAGTACATATAAAAGTTATGTTTATACTATACTGTAATCTATTAAGTGTGCAATAACATTTTGTCTAAAAATAACAATTTACATGCTTTAATTGAAAATACATTATTACTTTAAAAATGCTAACAATCATCTGAGCCTTCAGCGAGACTTAATCTTTTTGCTGGTGAAGCGTCTGGCCTCAGTGTTGATGGCTGCTGACTAATCAGGGTGGTGGTTGCTGAAGGTTAGGATGGCTATGGGAATTTATTAAAATAAGGCAATGATTTACCACATTGACTGATTCTTCCTTTCATGAAAAGTTTTTCTGTAGCGTGTGATTCTGTTTGCTATTTTATCCACAGTATGACTTCTTTCAAAATTAGAGTCAGTCTCCTCAAACCCTGCCACTGCTTTATCAACTAAATTCATGTAATATTCTAAATTCTTTGTTGTCATTTCAACAATGTTCACAGTATCTTCAGCAAGTGTAGATTCCATCTCAAGAAACTACTTTCTTTTCTCATTCACAGCAAGCAATTGGGAAAATTTTAGAGAATATATTCAAGCACAAAGGAGAAAATATTACCACCACCATCTAGTAATAACCTTTGTTAACATTTTGGCATGTTTAATATATATTTATGCTTATTTATGATCTAATTAAGTTCATACTATAAATTTGTTTTTGTAGATTACAAGATCATGACCAGCCTCCAGTTGGCAATGGCTGCTAAAAGCCTAGAGTCAAAACACAAAGACTTATAGCATTCATGTTGTGGACAAAATACTTCCAGCTTAACTTCATGTTTTTCTATTCAGATTTCTTTCATCCTATTTTCCATGGTCCTTTATTTCCATATTTAATATAATTTTGTTATATGTATTTCTATAAAACATTCTAAAGGCTTTCTAAAATAATTATTCTCATCGTAATAATTTTTAAGTGTACAGTTCAGTTGTGTTGAGTGTACTCTCTTAGTTGTACGACACATCTCTAGAACTTTTCCATCTTGAAATACTGAAACCCTTGGGAGGCCGAGACGGGCGGATCACAAGGTCAGGAGATCGAGACCATCCTGGCTAACACAGTGAAACCCCGTCTCTACTAAAAACTACAAAAAACTAGCCGGGCGAGGTGGCGGGCGCCTGTAGTCCCAGCTACCCGGGAGGCTGAGGCAGAAGAATGGCGTGAACCCGGGAGGCGGAGCTTGCAGTGAGCTGAGATCCAGCCACAGCACTCCAGCCTGGGTGACAGAGTGAGACTGTGTCTCAAAAAAAAAAAAAAAAAAAAAAAAAAAAAAAAAGAAATACTGAAACCCATTGAACAACTCTCCATTTTTTCCTCCCCTCACACTCCTGGTAACAACCATTCTACTTTCTGTTTCTGTGAATTTGACTGCTTTGGATACCTCACATAATTGGAATCATACAGTATTTGCCTTTGTGACTGGCTTATTTCACTTTGCGTAATGTTCTCAGTTTATTCACATTGTAGCACATGACAAGATTTCCCTTTTTTTGAGACAGAGTCTTGCTCTGTTATCCAGGCTGGAGTGCAGTGGTGCAATCTCAGCCCACTGCAACCTCTACCTCCCAGGTTCAAGCAATTCTCATGCCTCTGCCCCCCAAGTAGTTGGAATTACAGGTGCACATCACCACGCCTAGCTAATTTTTGTATTTTCAGTAGAGACGATGTATTGCCATGTTGGCCAGGCTGGTTTTGAACTCCTGACCTCAAGCAATCTGCCCACCTCCGTCTTCCAAAGTGCTGGGATTACAGGCATGAGCCACCATACCTGACCGAGATTTCCTTTCTTTTTGAAGATGAATAATCCATTGTTATATTACACAATAGTCTTCCCTTATCCACAGGAGTTATGCCTCAAGACCCCTAGCATGTCCCTGAAACTACGGATCTACTATGTTTTTTCCTATATATACATACCTATGATAAAGTTTAATTTATAAATTAAGGCTCCATAGCAGATTAACAACAATAATTAATAATAAGATGAAACACTTATAAAAATATACTGTAATAAAAGTGTATAAATGTGGTATCTTTCTCTCTCTGTCTCTCGGTATCTTATTATATGTAATTTTTTGGACCACAGTTGAATACTGGTAACTGAAACCACAAAGAGTGAAATCATGAATAAGAAGGGACTATTGCATAGCATTTTGTTTATCCATTCACCCAACCATGGACATTTGAGTTGCTTCCACTTCTTTCCTATTGTGAATAATGCTGCTATGACACGGGTGTGCAAATCTCTTTGAGAATCCCCTTTCAATTATTTTAGATATATAGACAGAAGTAGGATTTCTGAATCATATTATAGTTCTATTTTTAATTTTTTGAGGAAATCACTATACTTTTCTTCATAGTAGTTGCACCATTCCCACCAGCAGTGCACAGGATTACAATTTCTCAACATTCTTGTCAACACTTGCTATTTTCTGTTTGTTTATAGTAGCCATCATAATGGATGTGAGGGGATATTTCATTGTGATTTTGTTTTGCATTGTTCTAATGATTAGCAGTGTTGAGCATCATTTCATATGCTTGTTGGCTACTTGTTTATCATCTTTAGAGAAATGCCTATTCAAGTTCTTTGCCCATTTTTGATCAGGTTTTTTTGTTGTTGAATTATAGGAGCTCTTTATATATTCTGGATGTTAAGCACTTATCAGATATCCAATCTGCAAATATTTTCTCCCATTCACTTATTAATTCTGTTAATTGCGTCCTTTAATGTACAAAGGTTTTAAAGTTTTATGTAGTCCCATTTGTCTATTTGTGGTTTTGTTGCCTATGCTTTTGGTGTCACATATAAGAAATCATTGCCAAGTCCAAAGTCATGAAAACTTTCCCCTTTGTTTTCTACTAGGGGTTTTATAGTTTTGGATATTATGCCTTGATCTTTAATACATTTTAGCTTAATTTTCATATATAGTATAATGTAAATGTATACTTTCATTCTTTTGCATGTGGATGTATAGTTTCCTTTGAACAATTTGTTGAAGAGATTGACCTTCTCCCATTGAGTGGTCTTGGAACCCTTGTCAAAGACCATTTTACCATATATGTGAGGGTTTATTTCTGGCCTCTCTCTTCTATTTTATCAATCTACATGCCTGTTTTTATGCCAGCATCACACTGTTTTGATTACTATAGCCTTTTATATGTTTTGAAAACAAAAAGTGTAAGACCACCACTTATGTTTTTTGTTTTTTGTTTTTTTTTGAGATGGAGTCTTACTCTGTCACCCAGGCTGGAGTGCAGTGGCGCAATCTCGACTCAGTGCAACCTCATCCTCCCAGGTTCAAGTGATCCTCCTGCCTCAGTCTCCCAAGTAGCTGGGACTACAGGTACTTGCCTCCACACCTGGCTAATTTTTTGTATTTTTAGTAGAGGCAGGATTTCACCAAATTAGCCAGGATGATCTCCATCTCCTGACCTCGTGATCCACCCACCTCAGCCTCTCAAAGTGCTGGGATTACAGGCGTGAGCCACCGTGCCTGGCCCCACCTTTGTTATTTTTTAAGATTGTTTTGGTTATTTAATATCTCATGAGATTTTATAGGAATTTTAGGATGGAGTTTTCTATTTCTGCAAAAAAGTCATTGGGATTTTGATAGATTTTGCCTTGAATCTGTAGATGGCTTTTGGTAGTATAAGCGTCTTAACAATATTAAGTCTTCCCTACACATTGGGTACACCGTACACTGCTTGGGTGATGGGTGAACCAGAATCTCAGAAATCACCACTAAATAATTTATTCATGTAATCAAACACCACCTGTTCCCCAAATACCTATTGAAATAAAAAATAATTTAAAAAAAACATATTAAGTCTTCCAATTAATGAACCTGAGATGTCTTTTTATTTATTTGAATCTTCTTTAATTCCTTTCAGCAATGTTGTGTAGTTTTCAATGTAAAAGTGTATCTCATTGGTTAGAATTATTCCTAAGTATGTTATTCTTTCTTTTGCTGCTGTAAATGGAATTGGTTTAATTTCCTTTTCAGATTGTTTGTTGTTAGTGTATAAAAACGCATTTGATTTTTGCATGTTGATTTTGTATCCTGAAACTTTGCTGAATTTGTTCATTAGTTCTAATAGGTTTTTTTTTTTTTAATAGAATCTTCAGGGTTTTCTACATATAAGATTATGTCATCTGCAAACAGATAATTTTTCTTCTTTTCTTATTTGGATGTAACAAACAATTTTTAAGTAGAATAAAATTTATAAACCACTTTTTTTCTCTCAAACATATTTTCCACATCATTAAAAATATTTTGTAGACATCATTTTAATTGTTGCATATAAGTCCATCATTTAGATGTGCTATAATTCACATGACCATTCCTCATTTAGGTTGCTTTAAATTTGTATTATGATAAACAATATTCTAGGGCATAACTGCATGTATAGTTCTTTGGTCATATATAACATTTTTCTTTCCTTGCGGTAGGGTCCTAGAAACTGCACCACTGGGTCAAATATTACATATATTTAAATACTTTTGACACTTTTTTTAGTTTGGAAATGCATAACTTTAAAAATAGCAATTGAACATATAATATTTGAATATATCTATTCTTTGAAAATTTACAATATATCTTACATTTTTAGATGGCATAAAATACACCATCTGGGTAGCTTTAAATATATAAATATATCAATTATATTTTATGATCATGCTGAACTCTTTTGTTAACATTTACATTCCTCTCCAAATCCTGCTTCCTCTTTGCTGGGGTGTTAAGTAGCCAGTACTGTAGGGTGGGTTCCCAGAGGCCAGGATGGGGTGGGGTAGTCTACTCCAGGATGTACAAAGTAGGAGGCAATCAAGTGGCCAGTTTTAGACAAAGTTCATGGGAGCAGAGAGTGAGGCTGAGGGTCTTTCTTGCAAGGAGATATAGAACAAGCCTGAAGGCCCTGAGATTAGGCTGGACTTAATGAGATTCAAACAGCTGGGTGTCAATTGGAAAGTGGGGAGATTTGTGTTGTCACAGTAATTGGGGGGGCATTGAGTAGACAGGAGCTACAGATGCTAGAAACATTGCGTTGCTTGAGACTGCCCTCTAAAATAACTTTCCAGCCCCCAATGCTATTATCTCTCCCACTGATACACACTGGACTAGTTTTGTGCTGACACATTTAGAATCCAAGAGCCACCCTGTATTGTATTCCCTTAACAATTAAAGACCATAGAAATGTAGACATTCAGTGAGTGAATAACTTCAAAGTCCCTAAATGTGAAGCTTTAACTGTTGTATACCTTTTAAAAATGCATGTGACAGTGATAACAGGTTAAAAATAAAAGGAGAAAATTTGTATTTATTAAACACTTACTATGTACCACAAACTTTACGTATTACTTTCCTATGGAAGCAATAACAAATTTTCACAAACTGGGTGACTTAAAACAGGATAAATTTATTATCTTGAAGTTCTGGGGTCCAGAAGTCAAAAGTCAAGTTGCCAACAGAGCTGCACTCCCTTTAAAGGCTCTAGGGGAGCTTCCATTTCCTGCCTCTTGCAGCATCGGGTGACTGTAAACATTTCTTTTTTTTTTTTTTTTTTTTTTTTT
>NW_016809865.1:388808-397090 GCF_001698545.2 Rhinopithecus bieti | reverse complement strand
TTTTGAGACGGAGTCTCGCTCTGTCGCCCAGGCTGGAGTGCAGTGGCCGGATCTCAGCTCACTGCAAGCTCCGCCTCCCGGGTCCACGCCATTCTCCTGCCTCAGCCTCCCGAGTAGCTGGGACTACAGGCGCCGCCATCTCGCCCGGCTAATTTTTTGTATTTTTTTAAGTGGAGACGGGGTTTCACTGTGTTAGCCAGGATGGTCTCGACCTCCTGACCTTGTGATCCGCCCGCCTCGGCCTCCCAAAGTGCTGGGATTACAGGCTTGAGCCACCGCGCCCGGCCGACTGTAAACATTTCTTAACTTGTGACTACTTCCCTCCAATCTCTGCCTCCATGGTCACAAGACCGTCTCCTCTTCTGTCTGTCTAATGTATTGCTGCCTCACTCTTATAGGGATACTTGTCATTGGATTTAGGGCACACCTGGACAATCCAGGATGATCTCCTCATCTTGTGAATTTTAATTTAAATCTGCAAAGGCCCTTTTTTTGAATAAGGTCATGTTCATAGGCTCGAGGGAGTAGAACCTGAGCCTGTCTTTTTATGGACCATCATTCAGTTCACTACAATTTACTTCCAGAATTTTGTTAAATTCTCCAGCAATCTTGTGATGGAGACATCATTATCCTCTGTTTATAGGTGAAGAAATGAAAATTTAGAAAGAAGTACTCGGCCAAAGCCTCCTGGTGCGTGCCAGAGCTAAGATTCACCCCAAGGCTCCCTGATACCTGTATCCAGTGCTGACATGGTCTACCCTGTGCCTGGTTGGTTATATGGCACTGTTCCCACCAAAACAAAGTCAGCCTCAGCAATAGTGCTCACAGGTGACCTTGTGCACTCCACTGGTCTCGACCTAAAAGAAGTAAAAGTCTTATTTGCTAAAGGAGCATCCAGTCTAATATAAGAAATAATATAGTGAGGCAATTAAATGAGTTCTCTTCACAGTTAAATCCAAATAAATGTCAGCCTAACCTAAATTTCGATATCCATACAATGTTCCAAAGTGTCTTTTTCCATTTTCTTATCCCCTGAAAAAAAGGCACATTTCTTTAGGTTGGTCCGGTGCATTCTATCAACATTTGCTGAGTACCTACTATAATTTGTAGTATGATATACCTTGAAATCCTTCTTCCCTTGTTTTGGACATTTTTATTTTACTGCAAGGATAAATTTGAACGCACACCAAAAGAGGCCCAAAATATTCTGGCATTCTCCACATCCTGGATTATTTTTCACCCTAATTTATTGAATATTGACTTGTTGTTTTGCTCTTTTCATTTGCTTAAATTTAAATTGTTTTAAATAGCATTTAAGGTTTTACATAACTGCAACTGATTACTTCTAAAAAACGTTTTTTTGAATAAAGCTTTTTTTACAATTCAGATTTAGGAATGTTTGAAACAGGACCAAGAGATGCACATTCAGTCAAACCCATCAAAGTCATTGTAAAATAAGAGAATATATTGCTGTTTTTCAAGGATAGCTTGTCTTACCAAGGATGGGATTTTCTACAAATGTGTTAGGATGTCTCAAGGGTAATACATCTCATATAGTCAAAAAAGTTCAGTTTCTTTTTTTTGTTTTGTCTGTTTTGTTTTTTGTTTTATTTTGAGACAGAGTTTTGCTCTTGTTGCCAGGCTGGAATGCAATGGAGAAATCTTGGCTCACTGCAACCTCCACCTCCTGGGTTCAAGCGATTCTCCTCCCTCATCCTCCCTGGGACTACAGGTGTGCGCCACTACACCCGGCTAAATTTTTGTATTTTTAGTAGAGACAGGGGTTTCACCGTGTTGGCCAAGCTGGTCTTGAACTCTCGACCTCAGGTGAGCTGCCCACCTTGGCCTCCCAAGGTGCTGGGATTACAGGCGTGAGCCACAGTGCCTAGCCGAAAGTTGATAGTTTAGAATCACAGCACCTTTCAGGGAAGGGATAGTTTTTTGCATAATTTTGTGTGTTTAAGGAAATAATATATTTAATAAACTCACATGCAAAAATAACATCTGTTATCACTGACTGGGGAAATTTAGTAGAAATGCAAAAATTGAAATGACATTAATTTGGCCACATTGGAGAGGATCGGCAGAAGAGACTCATGTTTAGATACTTTAAAATGTAAATAGTGCTCATCAGGGGACATAACCTCACTTCACATAATGTGTTTTCAGATAAACAAGTGGGGGAAATTTGCACTAATTCTATAGGGGCATAATTAAAAATAATTAGGCAAAAAAAATCTTCTCACTTATTTTATTTAAAAACTTCAAGGAAAAGACAGAGATGGATTTTGCATTTTCAGAAAATGGTGAGCATGTAGTACAGGCTTGAGATCGGAAGTCCCCAGTGATGTAAGCTTCCTTCTTCATGTATACCTGCCAATTTACTTTACTTAAAAAAAAAAAAAAAAAAAAAGTGCTTACAATGGACTGTCTCCAGGGAAGAGAAGGTATGCGCTTAATGACTCAGTCCTTGGCAACCATCAATAAGTAGGCTAGTTAGAGGCAATCAAAGAGCATAATATGCATACTGCAAACCCAGGAAAATACTAGTGTGGATAGATAAATAATAAACAGACAGAGAAATAGACATCTTATGGTGAAATGAAAAAGTAAGCAGAATGGCAATCACCCTGGCTTTGCTACAGTAATACCAATCTCGGTGCAAACACAAACATTTATTTCTCACTCACTTTATAGGAGGGCAGTAGGTTGATTGGGCTTGCGCCAACTGTGGTTAGGCTGTATGTCTTCTTATTCTAGGACCCAGGTTAAAGCAGCAGCCACTATTTGGAGCATATAATACTCAGAGAGAAGGGCAGAAGATGAGGGGCAAGAGCTACTCCCCATAAGGCCATTGCATACTTCTCATTCACTCATATTCCTCTGGCAAAGCAACTTCAAAATCAGTGGGACGAGGAAATTGATTGCACCACAGGAAAACGTAGGAAAGGCAGAGAGAAATGAAGAACTGTGAACAAATAAGTTTATCACACCTGAGAGATTAAAACAATAAAATAATATGACCAAATGTACATTTTAAAGAAAATATTATGATTGTTAAACACATAATTCAGACAGAAAACTCCTTCCGCCAGTGGTAAGTGGACCCAAATTTTATGGGGCCTGAAACCTGTGCAATTTTGTGATCATCTTTAGAAAATATGGTCAAGTACTACTAATAAAAGTAGGGGTGTGAAGCTTACATTTAATTAATTTCAAGGTAAATTTGATTTTGCATCCACTTCAAGTAATGTAAAACAACGTAACTCCATTCATTAATAAAATTTTGGTAGAAAATATATGCTTTCACTTCAAAACTTGTATTAATACTATTCTTTTAATATAAGATACTTTTTTTTGTTTGTTTTGTTTTGTTTTGTTTTGTTTTGTTTTGTTTGAGACGGAGTCTCACTCTGTTTCCCGGACTGGAGTGCAGTGCACAATCTTGGCTCACTGCAACCTCCGCCTCCCAGGTTCAAGCAATTCTCCTGCCTCAGCCTCCTGAGTAGCTGGGATTACAAGTGCGTGCCACCATGCACAGCTAATTTTCGTATTTTTAGTAGAGATGGGGTTTCACCATGCTGACCAGGCTGGTCTTGAACTCCTGGCCACATGATCTGTCTGCCTCGGCCTCCCAAAGTGCTGGGATTACAGGCTTGAGCCACTGACATGATACTGTATTTTTTTTTTAATAAACAGAGAATCGGTTATTTGTTTGGACCTAAGAACACGATAGGATAATCTTCTGGCCTCTTGAGGTCACCTAGGTCATTTAAAAACTACAAGGAAGGTAGGAATTCGCTGGATGTCCTTCTCTGAAGAAACCCATTGATTCAAATTGTATTTATCTAATAGAACCCAAATTGGCTGCCATTGTTAAATATATGATGACCTGCTTTGTAATAGTATCGTAATATGTTTAATTTTGGAAAAAAATGTTTGCCCCCACCCCCCTGGTTCCAGAAGATGGTTGATGTGTAAATGCAAGATTTTTCCTAAGAATAAATGCTTATTTTTTTCAGCTAACATAAAAAGTATAAAAAATAACTTATTTCATATAAATTTTCCAGACTTCTAGATATTATTGTTGAGAATACGGAAAAAATTATGGATGATGTGGTTTTTAAAGCCAGGTGAGCTGACAGTAAACAATAAGAGTGTAGGGTTAAAATATGGTGGGCTGCATTGGTGGTAGGTCCAGATCCAGTCAGTAGGTTAAGACATGAGGAAATGTTGAAAGATGAAGGCCAGGAACAGCCTGCACCCCAAGTCTCTATCATTCTACTCTCTACTTGCTGTGGTAGGCAGGATAATGGTTCACAAGGAAATTCACACCCTAAGCCCCAGAACCTGTTACTATATTCGTTACGTGGCAAAGGTACTCTATAAATATGATTCAGGTTATGGATCTATAAACATATAGATCTATAAATATATAGATCTGTAAATATATACTCTATAAATATGATTCAGGTTATGGGGAAATTATACCACATTATCCAGGTGGGCCCAATTTAATCATGCAAATACATAAAAACAGAGTCCCTGTCCTGGCTGTGGCCAGGGAAAGAGATGTGATGACAGAAGAGTCAGTGAGATTGGACCTGCTGAGCTGGCCTCCAGAAAAAGACAGAGCCCTGCTGACACATTGATTTTTGTCTGGTAAGATTCTTGCTGGACTTCTGACCTACAGAACTGTTACTTAATAAGTCTGTGTTGTTTCAAGGTACTACATCTGTGGTAATTTGTTACTGCAGCAATACACTAATACACAAAGCTAATACACTTGGTGAAGCAGGGCAATGAATCACCAATGATACGTGCAGATGATGGAGGGCCTTAATTCCCAGGTGCTAATGCTTCAGGAAGATCAAGTTCCCCAAAACCTCAGTCTTCATCTTTGACTCTTACCCAAGTTTCTGAGGCTAAACTGGATACATGCACTGCCACTCTGCCATGGTCCAACAGGCATTCTTTTTTCAACCCAGTTTATCTCTTTCCATTTCCTCAACTTGTGTTTGTGAAATGACATTTTAGGTCCGCTTAGTCTGATTATTCTGCATGAGGTAAAGTGGCAAAATACCCTTTGACAACCCTATGAGTCACATTCTCCAGTATGATTAAACTGCAGTGGATCAGGGAAATGGTTTTGGAAGTACATTTATCTTCTGTTGGTACAGTTTGACAATTTGGTTTGTTCATATTGCCGAAACTGAGCTTATAATGTTAACTTCTTCTATGGTCTTTGAAATATGGACATATTTGAACTGTTATACTGCATTCTGATTAAATCCACTTAAACTTTATTGCAATGCATGCCTATGTTTTTGTTATTGGCTGGACAGACTGCTGTGCAAAACAAGAATCTGTCTAGCTCCAAAGGGGATACTCAGGAAGAAACCGTAAGAGGAACCCTTAATTAAAAACAAAGGTGAGTCATTTGGGGGAAGTTAGAAAAAAATATAGTCTATATGCAAAAGCAAGTGATGGACTGATTCCAAAACATTGTTTAAAATACTTTGAGAAATAGTCACTAATAAGGTGAGGAAAACAGTCTCTTAAACTATTATGAATGGTTTTCTTTGCACATAAAATAGGCTGGAAAATGGATTCAAGCAGCAGTGAAAGTGTGATAAATAAATAGACTAAAGCTATTGAGGAGAACAGAAGTCCTCCTGGAGAAAGATACTGGAAGAATAAGGCCATTTGCCAAATAATGGACCAGAATGATGAACTTTGTATTAATTGACATCGTGAAGTTATTATACAATATTTAGTATACTTTAATGCATATTCATTTTTTCAACATCAAAGGGTTTAATAATGTTGAGAAGAATATTTACAGAGTTTAATTTCTGGATCTCAGCTGTTCATCACTGAACAAACAGGATGCAATACTAATGGAGCATTAACTTGCCCAGAATATTGACTATTAATAATATACAGTCATTGAGAGGAAGCACCAGTTAATGAACACGATTTAAATACTAGAGATTGGCAAAGAGAAGATTATTCATGTTCCTAAAGATGTTTGTTCATGTCAACCTTCTTTCCCCTATAACCCAAGTAGAAGTAGAAGCAGTAAGAATATGCTATGAATTTCCTCCTGAGAGACAGCTAAGTGCACTGGACTTGGTGCCATAACACCTGGGTTTCAGTCTCCACTCCTCTGCTTCTGGCAATGGGAACCCTACGGGGCCTCCCAGAGCCTACTTTCTACCTGATAAACACAGATAATATTACCTATTTTTGTCTGATTTCCAAAATGAGGTAACATGATATACTGCAACATGAAAGTGCTTTGTAAATTTTAGAGAGTTCTATACATTAGGGTCCTTATATTAGGCCTTAAAAAAACAGTTTGTAAATCATTAAAATACCACTTCAGCACAGATATATGTTGTTATAAATTTTGACAGAATTTTATCAAAACAATCTAGTAATTGTTTCATGCTTTGGTACTTATCAACATAGGTTATGTGTGTTTACAGTGGTGTTCATTGCACATAAATATTTGAAAAATAAATGCTCCCTTCACATTTTTACCTAGAGCTAGCCCTTGTAACCTTTACTTTGTTTCTGAGTTCTTTTACAGTTTTTTGTTGACAGTCAAATCATGTCTTCATTAAGGTGCCAGACAAATATTAAATTCAGTAATTTATTGACCAGCAAATATTAATAACTTATTCACTTATTATGTGCATGGTACTATACAAAGTACTATTCAGTAAACTCAGCAAAATGAGCAGTTTGATTTTTTTTCCCCTCTTCTAAACTGACTAGTTCTTTGTCTGAATTAATCAAATCAGCCAGTAGATTTTTGGCTTCCTGTAGACGCAGCTTAAATGTCACTTTCTATCTTCAAGCTGCTATTTTGAAAATTGGTGATGTGTAGGTGGAAAACACTTTACTATTTACAAGTAGAGTACTATACAGCAAGGCTTATTAGATTGTTATTTTCACTCTGTAGGTTTATTTTATTTAACTTTTTATTACGGAAAATTTCAAACATGTGAATAGGCATATGGAGTAGTATCATGAATCCTCATACACCTACCCCAGTTTCAACAATTAACAAATCATAGCCAGTCTCACTTAATCTGTACTCCCATCGATCTCTCTTCTACCCCATGTTATTTTGGAGCAAACGTCAGATATCCTATAATTTAATTTTTAAATATTTTAATATATATCTTTAAAAAGAAAGAATTTTTTTAAGTCAATCACGATAGCATTATCACAACTCAAATAAAATTAACGAGAATTGCTTAATATCATTAAATACTCAGTGTGTATCAAAATTTCCAATTGTTTCATAATTTTATATATTTTTCTGCAGTTTGTTTCCATCAGTAACCAAATAAGGCCCACACATTATGATTGGTTAATATGCCTCGGTTCTATTTTAATCTTCAACTTTTTCTTTTTTCCCTCTTGAAATTAATTTGTTAAAGAAACTGGGTCATTGTCCTATGACCTTTTCTGCAGGCTGCATTTTATTGAGTGTATCCCATGGTATAGTGTAATATGTTTTTCAGTCCTATGTGTTTCCTGAATACTAGTAGTTGGATCTAGAAATGGGCTGTGCAATATCATATTCACATATAATTTCTTTTTTAAAAATGAACTTATTATTTCAGAATAGTTTTAGATTTACAGAAAAATATGTGAAGATCGTACAGAGAATTTACATCCAGTTTTCCTTATTATTAATATCTTAAATTAGTATGGCACATTTGTTAAAATTAACAAACAAATATTGATACATTATTATGAACTAAAATCTTTGCTTTATTCAGATGTCCTTAGTTCTTATCTAATGTATTTTTTCTGTTCTGGGATCCCATCTAGGGTATTACATTGCATTTGTAGTTATGTCTCCTTAGATTCCTGTTGGCTATGACAGTTCCTCAGACTTTTCTTACTTTTGACGACCTTGAGAGTTTTGAGGAGTACTGGTGAGGTCCATTGTAGAATGGATTATGGGTTTTAGAGAAGGAGACCACAGAGGTCAAGTGCCATTTTTATGACATCATATCAAAGGTACATATTATACATATTAATTATCACTGTTGATGTAACCTTGATCACCTGGCTGAGGTAGCGTTTGTCAGTCTCCAATATAAAACTACTCTTTTCCCCCCACTTCTACACAGTGCCCTTTGGAAGGGGAGCACTACACAAAGCCCACACTTAAGGAGTGGAGAGCTATGTTTCATCACTTTTGGGTGGAATATTTTTTTTTTTTTTTTTTTTTTTTTTTTTTTTTTTTTTTTTTTTTT
>NW_016809865.1:371393-388209 GCF_001698545.2 Rhinopithecus bieti | reverse complement strand
TTTTTTTTTTTTTTGAGACGGAGGCTTGCTCTGTCGCCCCGGCTGGTGTGGAGTGGCCTGATCTCAGCTGGCTGCAAGCTCCGCCTCCCGGGTTCACGCCATTCTCCTGCCTCAGCCTCCCGAGCAGCTGGGACTACCGGCGCCCACCACCACGCCCGGCTAGTTTTTTGTATTTTTTAGTAGAGACGGGGTTTCACCGTGTTAGCCAGGATGGTCTCGATCTCCTGACCTCGTGATCCGCCCGTCTTGGCCTCCCAAAGTGCTGGGATTACAGGCTTGAGCCACCGCGCCCGGCCTAATTTTTGTATTTTAAGTAGAGACAGGGTTTTGCCATGTTGGCCAGGCTAGTTTCAAATTCCTGGCCTCAAGTGATAATCCACCTAGGCCTCCCAAAGTACTGGGATTACAAGCATGAGCCACTGTGCCCTGCTTATTTTCATAAATTATTTGGAATTCTTCTGCGTGACAGATGTGTTTCTTTTCCTCCAATTATTTATTTATTTATTCAATAATTTAGTCAGTATGGACTCATAGATATTTATTTTACATTTGGGTCATGATTCTATACTACGTTACATTGTTGCTCAAGTTGTTCCAGCTTTGGCCATTGGCTCTTTCATTTGGCTCCTGTGTTCCTTTGTCATACCCCTATTGCTGTGAGTGTGTGTGGTTTTAAGGACTTTATCTTCTAGTACTACAAGATGCTTTAGGCTCTTCATATATGTTCCCTGACCCCGTCCTAGAATCAGCCATTTCTTCAAGGAAACTTGGTACCTTTAATTTGAGAACAGTATTAGAAATAAAGATCTAAGACCAGGTGCAGTGGCTCATGCCTGTAATTCCAGCACTTTCAGAGGCCGAGGTGGGTGATTGCTTGAGGACAGGAGTTTGAGACTAGCCTGGCCAACATGGCAAAACCGCATCTCTACTAAAAATACAAAAATTCGCTGGGTGTAATGGCACACACCTGTAATCCCAGCTACTGGAGAGGCTGAGGCAGGAGAATCAATTGAGCCCAGGAGATGGAGGTTGCAGTGAGCGAAGATCATGTAACTGCACACCAGCCTGGGTGACAGAGTGAGACTCTGTCAAAAAAACAAACAACAACAAAAAAAAAAAAACTAAGGACTAGATTAATAAAGTTTTTAAAAGTCCTTCTTTTATTGCCATTATACCGATTTCAAAATTTTAAATTACTTGTTATAGTTGGTTATTTTAAAGTTTGATTTTATAAGTTCAATTTTCAAAATTATCTAAGGTGTCTGCTTGTATTGAATAGTATGTCTTTTATTCCAAAGCAAGTCATTTACACACACATTTTGTTTCTAAATATCTTATTATTAAATACAGTGTCTGAAAACTCGGATTTTCTACTTTTGTCAGTTCAATCAGTTCAAGAGGCTGTATGGTTAAATGAAGCTAAGTGATCTTTGACTGTTTTTTAAAAATTCCTAGTGAATTGACTAAATATTTTGACACCTTGTAATTATGAAGTGCGTAGAGAAAGTAGATTAAATGACAAATATAATAAGGAAAGATTGTGTTTATTTCTGTGTAAATCATAGAGTAAAATGCCTTAAAGCAAATCCTTACAGGGTGGACTTTCGGAATAGCTAGGTAAACCAGTGGCTACACCTTTCATTCTAAAATTTATGAAGTGTTTGTTCGAAAAATAAGCAATGGAAAATGTTTATATAATACTAGGTGAATAAGAGAAAATATCAAGAATGGTCATTTCTATATAAAATATACTAATTATATTCTTTTCATTTATTGGTTAATTGTCTTTTCATAGAATTTATTTTTTTGAAAGATGAATTTTACGGAAGTCATACGTGAGGATGCCTTAGACAGGCAAACCTACCAAAACGACTTACCAACTTCTTGGTACTGGGCAAGTTGCTAATCTTTCTGTGTTGTTTCCTCTTCTGTAAAATAGATTGTGAAGATAAATTGGCTCGTATATGCAAAGCTCTTAACATATACATGTAATATATGTGTAACATGTATGTATATCAACATATATGCACAACATATATAGCACTCTACAAAACATGTAGAGTCCAGCACTTCCAAATGCTCAGTAACAGTTGTCTCTTTCTTATCTTTAATAATATTTTATTTTCTTTCTACATACTTTCATGTTATTTTTCTTTAGTAATAGTCAATAACTTAAACATTTTGCTAATCCGGGCTGACTCCAGCATTCAGTGCAAATTAATGAAATTTTGCTATAGTTAATATTTTCTCCAAATCAATATTTTGTTGGGAATATTTTCAATATTTTGGTATATATTGAGTTTTTCCTCTTTTACTTTTCTTAATGTGTAACCTTTGGTTATTCTGCCCAAGGTTTTAGGATTATAACTGGAATACAAAAGTCAAGAGGGTTTCAATATTCAGCTGTTAATATCCAAAGCAGATATTTTAAGTCTGCAGCAAATTAATAATAATAATAATTCTGAAATCCAAGCTTTGTCAAAAGACTCTAAATTTTCCAAATTGTTTTTTAGCTTCATGTTGACTTTGTTAACGGAAGTTACCAAATGCCGAGGATAGATAGCATTCAGGATAAGATCTGAGGGAAGACTTTGTAACTTGGGAAGAATGTGACAAAGGGGAAGGAGAGGTCAGCCTATTATCTCTTTTGGCCTAGGGAAGATTTGCAGCAAAGAGAAGGGAGACAGAGGCAAGAAGTAAGACTCACTCTCAGCCATCTCTTCCAGGCAAAAGTTCTGCCAGCAGGATGGTGCATTAGATATACTGGGGAACCTGAAAGAAGAGTCTTTGATTGCTCCCTCTGTGGAATTCTGGGAGGACACGTGGGGTGAGAAGCCCAACAGTGGCACTTGGTGGAGAGAGTTGTGTAGACCAAAGAGCCTTCTCTCCTGGCCTGCATGTGGTGAGCAGGGGATCCAGAAGTGCCTGTGTATCCTGCTGGGGAAAGTAGAGTTCTAGAAGGCGCAGTGGACTAACAAGGTCCAGAAGTGAGACAGATAGGCAAATAGTCCAATGGTAGATGTTTACACAACTCGCAGGTCAAATGGGACTATCAGCTACCACAGTCACAAGTCCAGGGACTAGATCAGCCACTCAACTGCAGAGACCAGGGAGAGAGACCACCGAGAGACCATCTGAATCCAAAACTCCTTTTTGCTACCACCCTCTTCGCCCCCTTCACATGATGTCATGATAGTGTCTTGGAGTTGAGTAAAAAAAAAAAAAGAAGAGAAAATCTTAAATAATTAGCATTTTCCCCAGAAGAGACTGAGGTATCCCCAAAAGACTTTAAACCACACACAAAAAACTCAGTTATTGTGAATCCTTAAATTTAAAATACACAATCTAGTAGGTGAGAAAGAGTAAATCAGATATGAGAAACAAAGTTATTAAATTTGCAACACTGCTACAAATACAAAAGGATTTGAAAATAACAAGAGTCTTCCTTTCCCAGCTGCTGTGAGGATCGGTGGGGCAGTTAATGGGAAGCAACATTAGGATGTGAAAGTGCTCCCTGCAGCTAATGACGATGACAGCTGCATGCACTGCCCTGAGTGTGCTGGGATCAGAACAGGACAAGCAGCAGGCGCATCTCAGCTCCAGGCCAGGAGGCAAGGGCATAGACAAGAAGCCAGGTCCAGGCCAATTACAAGGTGTCAGGGAGAAGAAACCAGCACCCCAGAGCAGCAGATTCAGATGAAAATTGTGGAAAGGAAGCCAAGAAGCAGCAGAGGACCAACCTCCCCGCCATAGAGAAGCACCATGGTGGCATGTATTCCAGGAATGACATTAGGCCTAGCACTATCTGATATTCCTTTTGGTCAAATATTTGATGCAAAAGACTGAATATCTAAAAAGCATGTTCCCTGAAGACATGCAATAGAGTACAGCTATTAGTCCCACAGAGGGTGTGTATTAGTCCATTCTCATGCTGATAATAAAGATCCAAGAATGGGCAATTTATAAAGGAAACAGGCTTAATTGACTCACAGTTCAGCATGGCTGGGGAGGCCTCAGGAAACTTACAATCATGGTGGAAGAGGAAGTAAACAAGTCCTT
The DNA here is from genome assembly GCF_001698545.2 of Rhinopithecus bieti. Taxonomy (NCBI): domain Eukaryota; kingdom Metazoa; phylum Chordata; class Mammalia; order Primates; family Cercopithecidae; genus Rhinopithecus; species Rhinopithecus bieti. The sequence continues at coordinate 384,150 of NW_016809865.1, read as the reverse complement.
CTTCACATGGCAGCAGGAAGGGGAGATGTCGAGCGAAGAGGGGGAGAAGCCCTTTATAAAACCATCAGATCTCATGATACCTTGCTCACAATCATGAGAACAGCATGAGGGTAACCATCCCCTCGATTCAATTACCTCCCACTGGGTCCCTTCCACGATACATAGGGATTATGGGAACTACAATTCAAGATGAGATTTGGGTGGCAACACAGCCAAACCATATCAGGGAGCCTTGACTTAAAATTAAGAGTCATCTTGTCAGGGTAGAGCATTAGGAAAATGTTAAGTTATAAAACTTAGTGAGATCAGGGTAATTAATTCACGGAAATTTTTTCTCTAAGTTTCAGATTTAGGAAAGTGGGTCTTTGTAAAAACATGGCCAAAAATATGTGGGAAAAAAGATTTGGGGATTCTGATGATCTATATATTAATTTATTCATATTCCTGGCACCTATTAGGTGTCAGGTTCGTTGATAGGTAATAGAGGTCTTTGCTAACAATCCTGCAGGAAGACAGCCATGTCAACAGGCACTTAAAGAACATACACAATAATGAAGGAGGTATGGGAGTACAGAGGAAGAACAGCTAAGTGGATGTGGGGTGCCAGAAGAGGCTTCCTGAAAACAGTAATATCTGAGTTAGAACTGAAGAAAGAATACATAGTAGCTAGGTGAACAAGTGGGCGAAGGTGCTTCAGACCAAAGAAACAGCAAGAGCAAAGGCCTCAAACCAGAGAGACTAGCATTTGTCGCCAGACTCAGACAAGTGGGTAACCAGTGCACAGTGAAGATGCTTCACACAGGATAAGAACAATTATACACATATAGTAGTCCTTTATATTTCAGGCAAAGAAGGGCCAAATACCTTGAAAAAAAGAGAAGTATGTCATGGAAATTCAGAGGAAAGAAATAGTTTTGTGAGTTATGAAAAAGCCTAGAAAGAATTTTGATGGAAAAATTTGGGCTTTAGACTTAAGATTTTCATTATTAAATGGAAAATAATTCTATAGAGATCAAAAAGTTATCTCTACAGCATCCTTCAAACTTTGCTGTGTGGCTCTATTATTAGAATGTGTATATGTCGTGGTTTTTAATTTATAATAGTATTAGTTCTTAAGTTCCTTGTTACTAGTTTTAAAAAATCAAACCAAAACTTGGTATAAGATTTTGTATCTCCAGATAATACATTTAAAAATGAGTGCTACTAATAAAATAAAAGATTCTGTAATCAAATAATAACTTTTTATAACTCTTAATAATGTTATACCTTATCTGAGGGGGGAAATGTGATTAGATTGTCCTATAATAGTACATTTATTTATTTTCCTTCAGGTTTTTTCAAATTAACAAGATTTTGTTTCTTGAGAAACTAAGAGAGTAGTGGCTTTCACCTGCCTCTGCTTAGGAATTATTATGAACCAAAAATGCTATTCATTCTGTAAACAAAATAAACACACTTTTCCATTTTCAAAAGAAGTTTTCCTTTTCTAACCTAAGAAACCCCAAATACATCAGATTTTTCCCAGTTCTATCCAAGTGTTAATTTCTAGCCAAAGATTCTGTCATAAAGGCTGCATTTGGAAAAAATGTATCCTGGGGGTGGGGTGAAGAGACTATAAAAAGGAAATGATAGTGTAATTTTAAGAAGAATATTTATAGTTGTGTGTACTAATTTATTCTTTTAAACTGGCTCAGTATTTTGAATTGGTCTAAAATAGATCAACCCTACTAAATTTATATTGGATGATTGTTTGTTCAGCTATTGAAAATGTGCAGGGAAGTGGTATAGCTTGATGCTTAAACATCCATACTCTACAGCCTGCTTTGTCTGGGTTCGAATCTCAAGCCTGCTGCATTCTTACCATATTACCCTGGGAAGTTTGCTTAAACTCTCCCCATTTTCTCAACTGAAAAACAGAAATAGTAACAGTACCTGTCTCAAAAATAAATTGGTACCTGGAAAGCAGTTAGTATCATGCCTAGCAAAGAGCAAGCACTAGGTCATAGCTGCTCGTGATATTTTGTTTTTATGAAGTCATAACGGAAGGAGTGCTGTTTCTTGACTTTTCTGTCAAAAACATCTTTCCTTTCCTATCCTCCCTCTGCTGTCACTCTATCTTCTATACACTCTGGCTTTCATTTCCATAGTCATTCTCCATTGCCCAACAGGGTTTTCACAAAGGTAACTGTTGAATAAATAAACGCCTCAAACTCCTGTTTGTTTTTTAAGTCCTCCAGAACTATACCTGGCCCTCTGACCTCCTGCAGTGGGAAGAGTACCCACTTCCTTGCTTCTGTAGCCTTTATACATAACCTCTCTCTACAGTTAGCACACCTGGATGAACTGATCTTTATATAACTCTTTCTTGCCTTCAGTTTTCTTCAAATTCACGAGATATTGTTTCTGACTTAGGGATTACTATGAACCGGAATCTGTGAGCTTCTTGAGAGTAGTGGCTCTCACCTGCATCCCCTAATGCTTGGAAAACTGTAAGCTTGGTTAATGATTCATTGAGTGAGTGCATCAGTGAATGATTGAATGAACTTGTCTTAACTTCTCAGCAGGAGTTGGATATTCTCCTGCCAGCAGCCATCCTCCAGGAACTATAAGGACAAAGCCAATGGCTCCTCTGCAGAAAGTCCTGACCCTGGGAAAGGGTGGCAGAAACCAACAGCAGAGAATTCTGCCTGCCATCACCAAACCACAGAATGAATGCTACAGCTGGAGCTTAATGTATTCTAGTGCCTTCATTTCACCATGAAGAAACTAAATCCTAAAAAGCACTCAGTTAATATCTCCTAGAACATTAGAGAAGCAAGTGGAAATAGGCTCTAGGTCTCCTGACTTGTAGTAAATACTTACTCAAGTGCAAAGAGATGATCTGTATAAGGCTTCCATGCTTCATGAAAGCTTAGCAGTAATAGGTGAATGAAAGATAAATAGGATAAATTTTAAAAGTCCTGGTTTTTTATTTTTAATGAAAGCCTTGCTAGTTACAATATCCTCCCATTTGAATGTATAAACTATTAATGATTGAAGCCATAGGTAGAAATTACAAGTAAATATTATGGTCGTGATGGTATCCCATATTTTAGAACTAAGAACATGTACTGCTGTTGTCTGCCCAGAATAATTTCCCCTTTTTAGTAACGACAGTTCACTTTTCCTTTGGGAATCTATGTCTTCTCAAAGACCAACTTTCTTCTTGGTAATTTCAGTGAAGATATCCAGCTGCCCCAGTCAAGTTGTGGCCTTATGAACCTGGCTATGCAGATCAGACTCTCTCCCCTATATCTGAATCCTGAGCAGAGTGATGTTGAGACAGAAAATGGCCAATGCAGATTCATTCCAGTGAGCTTTCTGGGGGCGTTGTTCACTGATTCCTCCTACCTAGACCGTCCGGAACTACCCTACGACCTCTCCTTCGTAGGGTTACTCATCAACTTTCCCTTTGATTCTGTGAGCTAATCCATATCCTTCTAACAGATTTCTGTTTACTTAGGTAAAGTTTGTTTTCATTGTTTACAATCAAATTCTAGAAGCAGTTGGCCTTGCAAATTCCACTTTTGTTATGGTTTGTGAATACAAACCCAACGGCAAAAATAAATATGGAAAAAAAAATTGTGTATGTATGTGTGTGTGTGTGTGTGTGCATGTTACCTACTAAGTATATAACTGCACAAGAGAAAATAGATTTGTGTTACAATGTACACAAAGGGAAAATAGGCCAAACTTGATTTTACCATGGAAATCTATATATGTTTTAAGATGAGCTGAAATTTTATTTACTTAAATGAGATCTTTGAATGTTAAAAATTGTCATAATGCTTATAAAAGCATAATATGCAGTATTATAGATGTACACATTTAAATTTAGGTTCTTCGTTAACTGTCCTGACATATATTTCCCTTAAAATAATATTGAATTTAAACTGGTTTATTCATGTAGGTAATAGTAAACCAATAGTACAGATCAAATTCATAAATTAGAGAACATAATATGTAATTGTAGCTTAATTTAGCTACATTATTTATATTAAGCTACAAATACATTATATCTTATAAATACATGGGTACATGCAAAATTCTGTGTAAATCATATGTTAATGATTTCACCATAAACTGTATCTGTTCTTTACTTTTAAATTTCACTTAATAAATTAAACAAGAAAGTTCATGAAAGTTGTTCATTTAAGTAAATATTGATGAAAAGTTCTTAAGAATTAACACATGAGATTAATCATCTATGTTCTGTCTGAAAATAATTATTTTTTGGAAGAGTATGACACAAAGGTTCTCAATAAATATTTGAAGATTTTTCCCCTTTTTACCCATCTCTCCTTTTGATTGTATTTAACTCTTTCCTGGGTGAATGTATATTTTGCAGGTAGAATGTCACATCAAGCACTGAAAAAATTTCTGACACAGTATTTAGTATTTATTTAGTACTTAGAATTTAATTTCTGATGGCAGCAAAAATTCAACTAAGAATTTATTAGGAAGTCTTTTTACAATGATTGTAATAAACACTTTGTGCAATATTTGTACACATATTCTAAACAATTTTGTAATAGCTAATATGTCAGCTTTCCTCTATGCTTGGTATACTCTTAAATGTAAAACAAAGATGTACACAGAAGCTGCACCAGGTTTTATTTCTTCCTCAATACAAGAGCTACATACATAACATGTACACCTAAGCAGAAAGAGATATGTGGTTTCTTTTATTTGAGGTTGTTTTCCATTATCTTTCACAACCTGACCTGGGTAGAAAGGCTAAAACATTGATCTTCAGCAAGTGTTGATATTAAAGTTATGTGTATACTGTTATTCAGCAAGCACTTTCTGATAACACTTACTAAGTGATTATTATGAATTAGGAAAATCTTTAAGAGGACTGGTTTCTTCAAATTCTTAATTTGCAAAAATTACCAGATTCCTACAAAGGGTCATCAAAAACTTCATGGAAAGTGCATATTATAAAAAAAAGTAGTGCGTGAATTTCAAATTGTTTTGTACCAAAATAAACTTGTACTAATTTGTACTAACTTGCTATAACATGTATGAAAAGGATCTAGTTTTGCAGCACTCAGAAAGTTAAAACTGCAGGCTAGGTGCAGTGGCTCACACCTTTGATCCCAGCACTTTGGGAGGCTGAGGCGGGTGGATCACTTGAGGTCAGGACTTCAAGACCAGCCTGGCCAACATAGTGAAACCTCGTCTCTACTAAAAATTAAAAAATTAGCCAGGTGTGTTGGTGGGCACCTGCAGTCCCAGCTACTCGAGAGGCTGAGGTACAAGAATCGCCTGAACCTGGGAGGTGGAGGTTGTAGTGAGCCAAGATAGTGCCACTGCATTCTAGCCTGGGTGACAGAGCAAGACTCTGTCTCAAAAAAATAAATAAATAAATAAATAAATAAATAAATAAATAAATAAAAAAGAAAAAAAAGTTAAAACTTCAGTTTGAACAGAGCCCCTATCGAAGCAATACAAATTCCTTTAAAACTGAAGTAAAAACAAACATCCAATTTATGGTGAAGTTTGGGTGGAAGAATGGTGAAATTATTGCTGCTTTACCATAAGTTTATGGGGACAATGCCCCAGAGAAATCAACAGTTTACAAATTGATAACCCATTTTAAGAAGGGATGAGACAATGTTGAAAATGAAGCCTACAGCTACAGACCATCCACATCAATTTTCGAGAAAAAAATGATTTTGTTTGTGCCCTAATTGAAGAGGACCAATGACTAACAGCACAAACAATAGCAAACACCATAGACATATCAATTGGTTCAGCTTACACAATTCTGACTGAAAAATTCAAGTTGAGCAAACTTTCTACTCAACAGGTGCCAAAATTGTTGCAGCCAGATCAGCTACAGACAGGAGCAGCCTTTTCTATGGAAATTTTAAACAAGTGGGATCAAGATCCTAAAGCATTTCTTCAAATAATTGTAACAGGAGATGAAACATTACTTTACCAGCAATAGCCTGAAGACAAAGCACAATCAAAGTAATGGCTACAAAGTGGTGCAAGTGGTGGAAGTGGTCCAGTCAAAGCAAAAGTGGACCAGTCAAGAGCAAAGGTCACAGAGACAGTTTCTGGGGGATGCTCAAAGCATTTTGCTTGCTGACTTTCTGGAAGGCCAAAGAACAATAACATCTGCTTATTATGATGGCATTTTGGGAAATTTAGCCAATACTTTAGCAGAAAAACACCCCAGAAAACTTACCAGAGAGTCCTTTTCCACCATGACTGTGCTCCTGCTCATTCCTCTCATCAAACAAAGGAAATTTTGCAAGAATTTTGATGGGAAATCATTAGACATCTACCTTACAGTCCTGATTTGGTTCATTCTGATTTCTTTTTGTTTCCAAATCTTTAAATGGAACTCATTTTCCTTCAGTTAATAATGTAAAAGAGACTATATTGACATGATTACATTATCAGGATCCTCTGTTCTTTAGAGATGGACTAACTGGCTGGTATTATTACTTACAAAACTGTCTTGAACTTGATAAGTCTTATGTTGAGAAATAAGACTTATTTTTTTATTTTGATCTTTTAATTTCATTTTCACAAACTTTATACACTCCCCTCACAACTATGTGTATGTATGTATGCATATGTGTGCATTCTAATCAGTTACCGATTTGATGTTGCTCTTCTGTGCCAATTTTAAACTGAGAGGGGACTTTAAAAAACAACAACAAAAAAAAATTTTCAATTGTTTTCAAGATAATTTTAAATGTAAAGTACATTTTAAAATTTGGTAGATTACACATCAAACTATTAATTTATGATTACCCTAGCAAGAAAAGAATATGGGAGAAAGGATCAATAGTAAGGGAGGAGAGAAAAAGAAAGGTGATTTTAATTTTAACTTAAGACACTTTTATATTTTTTGAATTTTTATTAACGGGTACTTTTTATTAATTCAAAAGTAATTCAAATGAAAAATATTACGCAAGATTATTCCAGATGGATTAGAGACTTAAATGTTAGACCGTAACACCAAAAAACCTAGAAAAATCTAGGTAGTCCATTCAGGACATAGGCATGGCAAAGGATTCATGTCTAAAACACCAAAAGCAACGCAGCAAAGCAAATGGACAAATGGGCTTCTAATAATATAAAGAGCTTCTGCACAGCAAAAGAAATACCAACAGAGTGAACGGGCAACCTACAGAATGGGAGAACATTTTGCAACTACCTCATCTGACAAAGGGCAATAATCCAGAATCTACAAGAACTTCAACAATACACAAGAAAAAACAAACCCATCAAAAAGTGGGCAAAGGATATGAACAGACATTTCTCAAAGAGACATTCATACAGCCAACAGACACATGAAAATGCTCATCATCACTCGCCATCAGGAAAAATCAAATCAAAACCACAATGAGATACCATCTCACATCGTCTAGAATGGCAATCATTAAGAGTCAGAAACACAGTGTTGGGAGGAGGATGTGGAGAATAGGAACACTTTTACCAACTGTTGGTGGGATTGTAAACTAGTTCAACCATTATGGAAAACACGTATGGCACATTCCTCAAGGATCTAAAACTAGATGTTACCATATTGGACCCAGCCATCCCACTACAGGTATATACCCAAAGGACTTATAAATTATTCTACTACAAAGACACATGTACACGTATGTTATTGCGGCACTATTCCACAATAGCAAAGACTTGGAATCAACCCAAATGTCCATCTGTAACAGACTGGATTAAGAAAATGTGGCACATACCACACCATGGAATACTATGCATGACATAAAAAAGGATGGAGTTTGCGTCCTTTGTACGGACATGGATGCAGCTGGAAACCATCATTTCTTAGCAAACTATCACAAGAACGAAACCAACACCGCATGTTCTCACTCATAGGTGGGAAACTGAACAATGGATCCACCTGGGACTCGGGAAGGGAAATCACACACTGGGGCCTATCATGGGAGGGGGAGGAGGGAGGATTGCATTGGAGTTATACATGATATAATGAATGAATTGATGGGTGCGACGAGTTGATGGTTGCAGCACACCCAACATGGCATAAGTATACATATGTAACAAACCTGCACGTATGCACATTGTACCCTAGAATTAAAGATATACTAAACAAAATAAAAATAAAAAAAAAAGAAAATCAGCTTTAAAGATTAAAAAAAAATATGAAAATATTGTTACTACTGCAAAATCCCATTAAAATTGGAAAAGAATGTATATTTTGTATTCATTCATATACTTTTTGAAGTTTGAGTTTTTAAATTTTGATTAAGCCCTTTACAACATTTTCTATAGATAAGTAATTTAGTAGTGTTAGTAAAGAGTCCTCAGCTAGGTTATACTCCCTTCCTGTATATTATATCATATCAGTCCATTTACTTTATCGCATTTATTTGCTGAATGTGTTTTCCCCACTAGTCTGTAAATTCCTGGAGTGTGTCAACTTCACTCCTATGCTCTCAGCTCCCCAAGTTCTACCCCAGGAATCCACAGGCCTCTAAGTGCTGTTTACTTTCGCTCCACCTTTCTCCTCACTAAAGCCCAAAGAATCTTTCTCTAGTCTGGGAGGGGTTGAGAAGCCTTCTCATCTTACACTTCCTGGTTTTTCCAAATATTTTTGTCTTGCTGAGGCCTACATTTTGAAACTCAAAAGCAAAGAATTGATCCCTTTGTTCTCTGCACTCGGCCGTTTCATCCTTCTGCCAACACAACAAAGGCAGATTAAATGGCAGAAAAGTAAAGGGTGTAAGAATGTGAATATGAGGGAGGGCGCCAATCAAATGTTATCTCCACCCTCAGTCCACCTCACATTAACAGCCAGCCCTTGACCAAAGGATGACATCTGTTGTCCATGTTCTGTGGTGGATGCTGTGCTACACTGCCCAGATTACTGCTCTACCACTAAAGGTCTTACTCTCCCAGGAGTAGGCATTTTGCCCACTGACAGCAACCAGCTTTTGGCTTTCTCTGAGAATTTAACTGAGCTGTAGAGAGCCTTCTTACCTAATTTTTAGCTTCTTCCCTTAGGGATCTCACGTCCAGAATAAAGGTTGGTCTAATCCCAGGAGTTAGTAACTATATCACATAGCAACTTATAGCAACTATATCACAGCCCATCCTCTCCTTGGTTATCTCCTGCTTCCTTCCCTTCTCCCATAAGTGTTAATCCCAGGAAGTCTCCAGTAAACTTTCTGCACACCAGTCTCTATCTCAGAGTTTACTTTCTGGGGGACTTAACCTGCAATAGCCATTCTTAGACTTCTTTTGTCTATGAAGATTTTTTTTTTATTTCCATCCATCTATCTCCCAATTCCTAAAATCTAAAAATGGCGGGAGAATTTTAAGTTGCTTGGAGGCTTCCCTCAAGAAGTCACATGGGAAAAGAATTATAGTTTATTTCTGCTCATTTTAGTTTTAGGATATAGTCAATGGGGATATTGTTACAAGGAAAAAGAAAATAGTGGAGAGAAAAAAACCTCATACATTTGCTCCTTTCTAGAATGCATTGAGAAAGAGTATGTGTGTGTGTGTGTGTATGTGTGTGTCTGCAGATAACTGGAAGAATTAAAAATAAGATGTTTAAATGAAAGTTGCTGACAATTGTTTAAGTAGAAATTATAAAATTTTATAAAATCCTGTAAAACCAAAAAGAACTTCAGTCATCTTGAAGAGCAGAGCTGATATTTGTTATGCAAATTATGAAATACCATATTCCAAGACTTCCAGTGTCAATTGCTTTTCACTGTGAAACCAAAAGAAAAAAAATCAAGTTGAAGAAAAGGCAACATTAAAAGAGATAACATCTATGGTGTTTTTTGATACAAAGGAATGATAATGTTACTTTTTTTTACTGAAAGTTAGAAGGATTTTAGAAGTCATATAGTCTAAAATTGTGGACAGTGCAGCAATACCTCCTGTAAGTTATTTTGCTTTTGCTTAGAACACACAATTATCTTTCTAATATTAATTTTACATGTTCTTGTTTTGAAGTTTAATTAATAATCCTTGCTACATATCAACTTGAGGCCTTATGCACTACATTGCTTTTTCTTGTTCTTTGATTGTATTAGTTCTGATGCTTTTACCTATCTTCTATCTAATTTTGCCCCTGGGATCTATTACATTTAGTTAGCACAGAGTGTCTAAACGAGATAAATTGATTTACTTTGGTCTGCCCTCAAACTCATACTACACTTAACCCATGTTCATGATAGTTCAGGAGATTTCCTCTCTTTGCTGAATAACTACAAAACAAAGGTGGACAGTGTCCGAGTGATGTAGTATAACAGCTCTCTTGAGCATTGCCTTGTGCATGAATTATGCCACCAAGAATACATCTGTAATTTATTTCCTTATGTGCCAGTGTATGTGTATGAAAAGCAAGAACTAGAATGTCTCTTTGCTATACAGTTTATTATTATTATTTTGCCTCTTTATGAACACTAGAGCAATTTTATTTAGAGCATGGAATGTAAAACAATGTAATAAAATAGCCACTTTTATAAGTGTTTCCCATGTTCTAGGCATCATGTTGAGTATTTTCTGTACATTTCACTCATTTAAGCCTCATTGTAACCCTGTGAGGTAGGTATTAAATACCTACATTTTATAAATAAGAAAACTGAGGCTCAGAGAGTTTAAATAATTAGCTTAAAATCACATGACTGGAAAGTTATCATAAGTAATTTCCAATTATTTTTTAGCCACTCTTTCAAAACTTTTGAAGATTTTCACTTCAGGTCTTGATCAACTTCTCCAGAAACAGCCTCTTTGCTCTCAGCTCCCTCTCTATGTTTAAGTAACCCAATTCCATAGCTTTTCTTCCTCTCCATATAAAAAATGTTTCACACTCCTTCCCACTGCCAGCTATCTTTCCTTTTCCCAACTGTGTATCTCTCTACTCAGCATTTTATCTCTTCATTATCTCTTAGACCTTCCTAACTGGATGATGAGCTGCCAAATAAAATCACAGGAGAAAAAGATAAAGCATCTCATCTTTCTCTCTTAAGCCTTTGCTCTCTTCTACTTCCTTGTCAATGAGTGTTCAAGTTCTCCAGTTTCCCCAGGCAGGCCCAGTGCTAAAAATAGCTCACTATGCGTAGTAGCCCTGGCAGAATTTTCTGGACTATGAGGATCTAAATAAGAGACACTGGTAAATTGAGATGACCAAATTCTGGAAGTGAGTGTGGGGACACCCTGTTCCCCTCTGCTGTTCCCACTGCTAAGATGCTCAGCCTACCCGAAGAATTTGTTAATAGTTCCTCTCAGATACATCATGGAAAGGCACCACTGTGTTTCCTTCACTCAGAGGGCAGTGGCATAACTTACTGTTTCAAGGGCATAAAACAAGCATAACCATTAACAAATGTTATTCCAGCCTGTCTGTCAATTATTTCATTGTTCTGACTAAGCAGAGAAGCTTGAAGTGAAGTAAATGTTACTTGAACTGTTTAATAAATAAATGTTTAAAAATAACTGTTTTAAGAAATATGATTTTTTGTAACTTATTTATCTAACTTATTAAACTTATTTTCTTATTATTCACTTAATAATTACTTTTAATTATTAAAATGTTTAATAAACATTATTAAACTCATTGCAAATTGATGGAGAATAATTTTCACTCAAAAATAATATTTTGGGGACCAAATAAATAATATAAAAGTAATATTAAAAATCACCTTTTTAAAAAGGCAATTACGTTTTTAAAAAGAAGACTTCCTGCGAGGACATAGATGAAAATGAAACAATATGGCGATATATAAGTTCATACTCTCCCCGGCTCACTATTATTATTAAATAAATTTTTTCCACAATAAAATAGCTTTATAATTTTTCTGATTATAGTGATAATGTATTTTATTTTTAAAAATTCAATTTGATATAAGGAAGAAAGTAAAAATTACACAAAATCTCCCACATGAAGACAACTAAATATTTTTACAATTCGTTTATACTTATATCTAGACCTAAGCCAATCAATTCATTTCACTACCCACAGGGATTCAGAAATGCAGCCAGTTGGAGCCAATGAGATGTGAGAAGAAATCTGCTGAAAGCTTCTTTCCTCACTTTGAAGAGTGGGCCATTGGAGGAAATTGACTCTTTTTCTCTCAGCCATTGTCAAGTATACATGTCACTTCCAGAAAAACTACTGTAGCCTTCTTGATACAGGCTTCAGGAGGAAGCCAATTCAAAAAATTGGACAAAGATGAGAGAATCACAGAGAAATGCACTGGATAAAGACACTGGGTTAAGCTACTTTTAAAGGCCACCATGCCTCTGAGCATCTAACAGTGTGAGCCCATACATTCCCTCATGGTTTATTAAACCTATGTAAGTGGATTTCTTGGTACTTGCAGCTGAATGCATTCTAACAAGCACAGATAATTTTTATTATTAAAAAAAAAAACCACTTAGCATTTGTACAGGGTGGTTCATGTATTTTCTTAATAATTTCTGGGTTACTAACTTGCCTTAAAAAGTATCCCTACTGTGTAGGTTATACATATTATCTAAATTGTATATTTTTGAAATTTTATTATTTTATTAACTTTTAAGACAAATGCAGTATTTCTATATATCATGTGAGATAGTGGTTCAACTTTAATTTTTTCAAATAATAATTGTGCCACTAATATGCAAATGAAATATGCTAATTTACTAAATAAACCATTCTCTTCCCTTTGAAGTGAAATACCACCTTTGTCCTATATTAAGTTCCCATGTATTCTGTGAT
>NW_016809865.1:353604-370607 GCF_001698545.2 Rhinopithecus bieti | reverse complement strand
TTGTAACTTATTTATCTAACTTATTAAACTTATTTTCTTATTATTCACTTAATAATTACTTTTAATTATTAAAATGTTTAATAAACATTATTAAACTCATTGCAAATTGATGGAGAATAATTTTCACTCAAAAATAATATTTTGGGGACCAAATAAATAATATAAAAGTAATATTAAAAATCACCTTTTTAAAAAGGCAATTACGTTTTTAAAAAGAAGACTTCCTGCGAGGACATAGATGAAAATGAAACAATATGGCGATATATAAGGTCATACTCTCCCCGGCTCACTATTATTATTAAATAAATTTTTTCCACAATAAAATAGCTTTATAATTTTCTGATTATAGTGATAATGTATTTTATTTTAAAATTCAATTTGATATAAGGAAGAAAGTAAAATTACACAAAATCTCCCACATGAAGACAACTAAATATTTTACAATTCGTTTATACTTATATCTAGACCTAAGCCAATCAATTCATTTCACTACCCACAGGGATTCAGAAATGCAGCCAGTTGGAGCCAATGAGATGTGAGAAGAAATCTGCTGAAAGCTTCTTTCCTCACTTTGAAGAGTGGGCCATTGGAGGAAATTGACTCTTTTCTCTCAGCCATTGTCAAGTATACATGTCACTTCCAGAAAACTACTGTAGCCTTCTTGATACAGGCTTCAGGAGGAAGCCAATTCAAAAAATTGGACAAAGATGAGAGAATCACAGAGAAATGCACTGGATAAAGACACTGGGTTAAGCTACTTTTAAAGGCCACCATGCCTCTGAGCATCTAACAGTGTGAGCCCATACATTCCCTCATGGTTTATTAAACCTATGTAAGTGGATTTCTTGGTACTTGCAGCTGAATGCATTCTAACAAGCACAGATAATTTTATTATTAAAAAAAAAAACCACTTAGCATTTGTACAGGGTGGTTCATGTATTTTCTTAATAATTTCTGGGTTACTAACTTGCCTTAAAAGTATCCCTACTGTGTAGGTTATACATATTATCTAAATTGTATATTTTGAAATTTTATTATTTTATTAACTTTTAAGACAAATGCAGTATTTCTATATATCATGTGAGATAGTGGTTCAACTTTAATTTTTTCAAATAATAATTGTGCCACTAATATGCAAATGAAATATGCTAATTTACTAAATAAACCATTCTCTTCCCTTTGAAGTGAAATACCACCTTTGTCCTATATTAAGTTCCCATGTATTCTGTGATTCTTTTCTGGTCTACTAATCAATTAGTCTATTCGTATGCTAATATCCAACCATTTCGATTATGCAGACTTTATAACATATTTTAATATCTGGCAAGGATTCTCATCATTATTTTTCATGTTCTTACATTTCTTAGCTTCTCTTGAACATTCATTCTTCCATATAAAATGTAGAATAATCCAATTTTCTGAGAGCAGAGAGTTTTAATTGGAATTTCATTAAATATATAAAACAATTTGGGCAGAATTGACATATTTGTGGTATTAAGTCCTCCTGCACAAGAACTGGGTGTTTTATCCATTTTTTCAGCTCATGAGGTAGCCCTTCAATAAGACTTTATGATTCTCATCCTACAGGTCCTCTACCTTTCTTATTAAATATATTTCAAAATATTTTAATGCTTTTGTACTATTGTAAGTGGATTTATTTTTACATGTCTAATTCCAGAGATTATTTCTAGTATAGAGCCACACCATTGCTTTTTGAGTAGGTATTACATATACAGACATATTACCAAATTCCCATATAATAGTTTTTAAATGGACTGTCTTAGGTTAATACCTGGAATAATATTTGCTCTTGGTTCTGCATAAGTGTATTTATCATATTTAGGTGTTTCTCATTTATTCATATTTTTTATTAGAGTTTTGCAGGAATGGCTGCTGAATTTAACCAAATGCCTTTTCAGTATCTATTAATATGGTTTTAATCCATGAATATACTTGTATAATAAATTATGTTGTTGAAAGAGCTGCTGATATGACACGATCTTTGCAATAAACTACACTAGGTCATTGCTGATACACTGCTGGATTTTATTTGCTAATTTTTAATTAAGATTTTTGCATCTATATTCATAAGTGAAATTGGATTACTTTATTTTTCCATTATTATTATTGTCTGGCATTAGTATTAACATTATGCTAGCTTCATAAGATGTATCAGCAAGCTCAATATCATTTTGTAAGATTTGAAATAGTTTAAATAACCTTGGAATTATTCGTTCCTCAATAATCTTAAATGTGGTACGTGTATTTATTTTTTGTTTACATAAGAGCCCCACAGTCAGCAGCTCTGATTAAAACTAAGAATACATGCATTCTAAAAAATTATAAGTGGTCGACGTAGAAAAGAAAATGGCTCTGTGAATTTGAGGTAAACAAAATCAAAAGCAAATTAACTTCCCATCTTTTAC
Source organism: Rhinopithecus bieti (assembly GCF_001698545.2). Lineage (NCBI taxonomy): Eukaryota > Metazoa > Chordata > Mammalia > Primates > Cercopithecidae > Rhinopithecus > Rhinopithecus bieti. The sequence goes on along the minus strand of NW_016809865.1, from coordinate 368,181 downwards.
CCATGATGATGACTCAAGGTGCCATACTCTTTCATTCCCTTTCAGGAAATGTCTTACCTTTTTATACTTTCATTTGCCCTTACTGATTCTGGTCTTTTACAACTAATCTTGTCCAAAGTGCCTGCAGGACGCCTCATTCATATATATCCATGGATTTTGCATAATTGCATCCTTTTCTTTCTTTTCTGCCTCTCTGTGTAGGCAAAAGCATGACTTTTTCTTCATAAAAATTTCCTGAAAACTCTTGAGATGCTATTCATTTTCTCATGCCCTCTTGTTTCTCAGTGACAAGTTGTAAGGCTGGAAAACATTTCTAGACTACTAGATTATCGATCTGAAGCTCATGCCATAGTTATGCCACTCTCCTTTTCCATCTTCATGGTCAGTACTTTATGATATCACTGTATCAACTGAGGCCACACTGGCTCACAATCTTCTCCTTTTTGATTCTCTTTAGAATCTTGAGAATATGCAGGGCCCACACTGAAGATCCACTAAATCCTCATCTTATAATTTCTTAACTTCTTTCCATCTTCATCTTCCATCTTCATCTCAGTTAAACCTCAACATTCATCTCCATGACTGTGTAAATCCTACCATTAGAACAACTTACACGAGAGCACTTTGTGCCAGGCACGATTCTAAGAGCCTTATGTGTTTGACTCATTCAGTCATTACAAAAACCCTTTGATGTAGTTTAAAATTTCCCATGGGGAGTGTGATGCACAGAAGAAGAAAAAAATGTTGCTTACTTCCCTAATGCCACACAGCTAGTAAGAGGCAGAACTGCTATTAAAACCCAGACAACCTGCTCAACCATTGCATCATATAAGAATAACCTCCTTTTTCTTAAAATGTTAACCCTTTTAACATTTTTACACTTTTAGTCCTGCTAAATTTGCCCTTTAATTCCATTAAAACACCAGTTTCTTGTAGAATCTTTTGCTCTACTGGCCTCCTTTTGACTTTCATCCTATTTAAATTGATCACTACACATGTTTGGGTTGTTAATCACTTCAACTACACATTCCCGAACTTGTTCAATTTTCTAGAGATTGCCTCTTCATCCTGCAACTTGTTTTCTAAGCCCTACTATGAGCACAGGTATTTATTTTTTCTACTCCTTCTCTCAAGTTAGCAAACACTGCAGTAGAAAATGACAAAATCACGTTGACTGTCTCCACTCTAAATGCCACAGACTCGCTGGGTGGGTACCATTGCTCTGCAGTTCTTTTCCTTCTGTCTAACTGACTCTTTCCATTCCTTATAACTATTCCCTTAGCAACTGCTCTGTAATTTTACTTTCTTCGATCTTGTCGTTCAACTTTTCAACAGAAGACTTAATTTCTAATATCACAAGAATATATTGGCCATTATGAATAGACTCCTTCAACTTCCCCCATTTTTGCCTCCAAAATGTCCTATATTTTTGTCCTTCCCTAGCCTTTCCTCTGTGTTTCAGAAGAAGAAGTGGTCCTATTTCTCCCTAGGCCTCTTAACCTAAGACCTTGAATCCATCTTCTTTTGCCTCCTTTGACTTGTATGACCATTAAGTATTGACTTTAAAATTTTTGTTTTGACCAGGGTCAGTGACGCTATATTGCAGTAACAAAAGAAAACTACCTTTAAAGTTTCAATAAATTTTTTATTTATTTTTATTTTATAAAGCCAAATTCATTGTGGCTTTTGCTACCTCTCCAGAGCAACTGCCTTTGATTTCATGACTCATGAATTCAGGCAGCTATGATCTTGTGGTTCCCCACATCAACATGACACCCCTTCCTTGATTCCTATGACAGAGAAAGGGAGACACTGAAAAATCACACAAGGGCTTTTCACTGCCTCAGCCCGGAAGAAACACATTAAACTTTTGCTCACAATTTATTGACCTGAACTACTCATATCACCTTGCCTAACAGCAAAGGGGCCAGAAATAAAGTTTTCCTTTTGTATGGGAAGGAGGAATATAAAACGGATTTGAAGACTATGTAGACTTGTTTCTTTTACCTTTTGTGTCATTCATCTCTCTCTCTCTCTCTCTCTCTTTCTCTCTCTCTCTCTCTCTCATTTTACTAAATCTTTTGTCTCTATCACAAATAATGCCAAGTTTAAGTCATCTTGAAAATCTCCTTACCTATATAGTGCTCACTCCCACTTGCCTTATTGCCCTTTCTTTTAACAATAATTTATCAAATCACTGCAATATAATTTCTATACTTCTCAGACCAAGTTTACTTCCAGACCCTTGAAAAATGAATATGCTATTTCCCTCTCCTGTCCCATCATTCCGTCTACATGCAATCTCTGATATATTCCCCACATTCTAGCCACACTGACTGTTCAATGTTACCCTCATGTCCTGTGCATTCATATGCCTCAGTGTCTTTCCTCATAAGATTCCAGCTTTCTCAAATATAGATGCTCCTTCCTTGAATGTGCTTTCTAAATATCTTGCCTCTGCAGTCTATGTTCATTCTTCAAATGCAGCCCAGATTTTATTTTCTTTCTGTAGCTTTCCATAAGTCCTGTAGACAGAAAGAAGGCTCTGAAATCTGCAATTTTATAAATAACTATATTTAAGCTATCTCACATTGCATTCTAATTATTTGCATGACTGTTTAACTTTCCATCTAAACTATGAGCTCATTGAAAGAATAATCATATCTTGTTTATCCTTGTACTCAGCACCTTGCATGGTAGTGCCTGGCACATAAAAAGTCTTTCAGTAAATGTCGAGTGAATAAATAGTTAAATAAATCAATGAATAATGAAAGTTCTGAAAACTAATAGTGGAGGGTATATGTTATAATTTTTAGGTGTTATTGAAGTTAGAGTTCTGTAGAAAGAAAAAACTAGCCGGGCCGGGGCGCGGTGGCTCAAGCCTGTAATCCCAGCACTTTGGGAGGCCGAGACGGGCGGATCACGAGGTCAGGAGATCGAGACCATCCTGGCTAACACGGTGAAACCCCGTCTCTACTAAAACTACAAAAAACTATCAGGGCGACGTGGCGGCGCCTGTAGTCCCAGCTACCCGGGAGGCTGAGACAGGAGAATGGCGTGAACCCGGGAGGCGGAGCTTGCAGTGAGCTGAGATCCGGCCACTGCACTCCAGCCTGGGTGACAGAGCGAGACTCCGTCTCAAAATAAAAAAAAGAGAGAAAACTATATACAATTTTTTACATTTTAAAAATCATTGGTAGCAGAAGTCGCATGAGGCAAGGAATAACTAATATATTATAATGTATTATTTATGCAACATTAAATAAAAATAGCATGGCACAAAATACATACTAAGCAAGCTATCCATTTCAAGGATTTAAAGTATGTCTCAATGTTGATGATACAATGTCTTACAGTAAAGGCCAGAGTGCTCTGGCATGTCTCCTGTGATAGGTGAAAATGTTTATAGCATCAGTAATATCGAAGTGAATTTTGCTTTGCTTGCCTGAGATGTTATAAATGAACATGTACCCTTCAATATATAATATTAATGCTGGAAAAGAGCTAACCAACTAATAATAATGGTAAAGCTAACCAAATGTTAAGGAAAAGTCTTTTTAAAATATTCTGAGGATGTTTATAATTATTAGTCAGAGTTCTTTAAATTTGACTTTGAAATAAATGATAAGGCTTGGGCTATGAATAAAGCCGACATATTAAGACATTACTTCAGCCATTAATTTTGGGTATTTCTATAATGCTTATTCACTTGATTATCACATTCTGTCATTTGGGTTGAATTACAGGACAAAAATTTTGTATTCGAAATCTTTCTTTTGTTCAAAATATAAGCAAAGAGACAAGAGAATCCTGCTGAAATACAACAGTGTTTTTTTCATTCACTTATCAAGTGTTCATAGTCATACCATATAGAATTTAGTCATTGTGGACCTTGCTTTTGTTAGAAAACACTTTTTAAAAACTAAGATTATTTTCTATATTAAGCACATCATCTGTCTCCAAAATTATTGATTATTAAGTTTACCTCTTTTTAATGTTCTGGTCCATGCTCTGGGACTGGCTGGGAGTTGTTAGGGAGGGGCCAGGAAGCAGCCAGAGGAAGCAGCTAAACATGCAGGCACCTAGCAAGAATGTGCCCTGGAATGGGAGTCAGAAACCAAAAGGAGTCAAGGGGAACCCAAATGAACGTAAGTGCAGAGCAAATCCAGAAGCCAAAGCTAGGGATCAAAGGCAATTTGAATGATAATAGACAGTTATTGTGGGGGAAAAAAGAGGAAGCAAGAGGAGTCCAGGTAGCCAAGGTTGGTGAGCAAAAACATGGTAAGAGAGAGAATCAAGGAGAGGGCAGAGCAGTTACTATACTTGGGATTGAATTAGCTCCAGGGCGATTGCTCAAAGAGCAGGAGTTCCTGTTCAGAATTCTGCTGAACATCTCATTTGGCTTTTACTTTTGTTTATTCTTAATCTTCGCATCCTGGTGTTTTTGATCCCAGGCCTTGAAGGCATGAAGAGTGGCTTCTGACATTTTAAATTATAAACATCTTCTTTCTCTCCAAGAAAAGAGCAAAGGTCTTAACATTTCAAAATCCAAAGAGAAAACATGCAACCGAGAAGCAACTGGTAAAAAATTTGGCTCTAGTGGATTAAGAACCAATTTAGACTTTGTTTTTATAATTTAAACTAGGTCAACTTACCCAACGTAGAAATGTAAAATGTAGCATGAAATATATTTCTGATATCGTTAGTACTGTAGACCTCCATATGTAAATCAAGTAATTATGTCAAATTACCTATGGTTCAGGATTGTATGATTGTGGAGTGAAAGTCCAGATTATGTTGTATATGCACACTTAGTAGTAGGAATTCATAGCTTTAATGGTTTTTTAAAAGTGAAATATTTTACTATCTCCACCAAACATTCAAAAGATCATATTCTTACTCAGATTATTTATTATCATGATGATACTTTTTGTAAAGATCAAGTATGAATAACCTACAAAAAATTGTAAGTTGTTCCAAGGCATAACATTTAGAAAAATGTGGTTCCTCTACAATGAGATACCATCTCACACCAGTTAGAATGGCAATCATTAAAAGTCAGGAAAAAACAGGTGCTGGAGAGGATGTGGAGAAATAGGAACACTTTTACACTGTTGGTGGGACTGTAAACTAGTTCAACCATTGTGGAAAACAGTGTGGCCATTCCTCAAGGATCTAGAACTAGAAATACCATTTGACCCAGCCATCCCATTAATGGGTATATAGCCAAAGGATTATAAATCATGCTGCTATAAAGACACATGCACATGTGTGTTTATTGTGGCACTATTCACAATACTAAAGACTTGGAACCAACCCAAATGTCCATCAATGATAGACTGGATTAAGAAAATGTGGCACACATACACCACGGAATACTATGTAGCCATATAAAAGGATGAGTTCATGTCCTTTTCAGGGACATGGATGCAGCTGGAAACGATCATTCTGAACAAACCATCGCAAGGACAGAAAACCAAACGCCACATGTACTCACTCNAAAAAATTGTAAGTTGTTCCAAGGCATAACATTTAGAAAAATGTGGTTCCTCTACAATGAGATACCATCTCACACCAGTTAGAATGGCAATCATTAAAAAGTCAGGAAAAAACAGGTGCTGGAGAGGATGTGGAGAAATAGGAACACTTTTACACTGTTGGTGGGACTGTAAACTAGTTCAACCATTGTGGAAAACAGTGTGGCCATTCCTCAAGGATCTAGAACTAGAAATACCATTTGACCCAGCCATCCCATTAATGGGTATATAGCCAAAGGATTATAAATCATGCTGCTATAAAGACACATGCACATGTGTGTTTATTGTGGCACTATTCACAATACTAAAGACTTGGAACCAACCCAAATGTCCATCAATGATAGACTGGATTAAGAAAATGTGGCACACATACACCACGGAATACTATGTAGCCATATAAAAGGATGAGTTCATGTCCTTTTCAGGGACATGGATGCAGCTGGAAACGATCATTCTGAACAAACCATCGCAAGGACAGAAAACCAAACGCCACATGTTCTCACTCATAGATGAGAACTGAACAATGAGAACACTTGGACACAGGATTGGGAACATCACGCACTGGGGCCTTTCGTGGGATGGGGGTAGGGAGGAGGGATAGCATTAGAGAAATACCTAAAGTAAATGACGAGTTAATGGGTGCAGCACACCAACATGGCACACGTATACATATGTAATAAACCTGCACGTTGTGCACATATATGCTAGAACTTCAAGTATAATAAATAAATAAATAAATAAATAAAAGAAAAATGTGGTTCCTCTAGTCAATAGGTTCCTTACATCAGCCAAAGACATTCACAGAGAGATGAGTTAGAGAAATAGCACCATAAGCAAGAGGGAAAAAATTGTCATCTCTCTTCCCTCTGCTCTTCATATTCTCTACCCGGATGAATGTGGTTTTCATTTTATACCCAATTCTAGATATAAAAATAAAAACAGATATTGTTAGTTTCATAATGCAGGGAGTTCTAATGATTAAACTTTTGTTTAGTTATTTTAAATGTTATTAATATAGAAAAGTACATCATATGTACATCATATGTAGTAACTGTTACACTCATTCATTCAAAACGCATGTACTAAGTGTCTTCCCTAACCAAGGATGGGCCCTAAGAGGCAGCACCTATTCTCTATTCACTATTTCAGTCTGATTTCAGGGAAGAAGACAGACCTAACCTGGCTTGATTTTTACTTTTGTGATCTCTAATTTTCTCTGTACTCAATACAATTAGAGGATCACATTATTTACCTGCTCAAAATCCTTCAATGGCTTCTCACGTCAGTAGACTAAAATCCAGACTGGTTACTTTGTCTTATTTAATCTTGAATAAGCCTGCCTCTGTCTCTCTAATTTCAGGTCTTGACAGTATCATCCACAGGCCTTCTTTCAGGATCTCACATCTGCCTAGCTTCTCCCTACCTTAGGACTTTACACATGCCTCTCCTCTGTCTGGAACATTCACACACACACACACACACACTATGCATAGCCAGCTCCTTCTTAGTCTTCAGGTTTCAACGTAAATATAACCTCTTGGAGAAAACTTCCCTGAAACTAACATGTAAAATAATTCACGTCACATGCTTTCTCTTATTTCCTAGTTTTTCATTCATCATACTTACAGCAATTTGTAATCATATCATTTACTTGTTAATTTTTAAAGTTTCTTCCACTAGGTTATACATTCCATGAGGGCAGTGACACTAAGCAGTACTATATCTTGACCTAGTAGACGTTCAGTAAATTTTGTTGAGTGAATATTAAATGAATAAAACAATAAGGAAATAATTGCAAGGTAGCATTTACACAAGCACATGGCAGTTTAGTACTCATTCTAGATGTATATTCTAGGAAAGGCTTCATCAGAATATGAAAGAATTTGCAGTAAGATATTTTGATAGAAGTGAAATAATCTAGTTTGATAGGTCGTATGTTCCCAGGAACATTTTTTCTTTCACTGAGTTCAATGAAATGAAGGGAAAAGAAAAATCCTTTGTGAGCACCATCAAACCTCTTCTGAATGTACAAAGTACAGAGGTGGCTTTGGTTCTATGCAAGAAGCTTCTGGTAGTCAGTGCTTATTTTGTAAGAGGAGAAAACTGAAACTTTCTGTGAGTGACTCTAGGATTACAACTAAGACCTAAAACCCAGTATACTTCTAGTTCCTTTCTGCTCCACTCCTACTGTGAATACAAAGTCTAGCAATTTGTAGATAATTTACAGACGTTATCCGTGGCCTTTCTCATATTTATTATTTCTTCTTTTTTCTATTTTTTAACTTTTAAGTTCAGGGGTACATGTGCAGGTTTGTTAGATAGGTAAATTCATGTCATGGAGGTTTATTATACAGCTTATTTTGTCACCCAGGTATTAGGCCTAGTACCCATTAGTTATTTTTCCACATCCACTCCCTCCCGCCCTCCACCATCTAACAGACCCCAGTATCTTTTGTTTCCTTCTGTGTGTCCATGTGTTCTCATCATTTAGCTCCCACTTGTAAGTGAGAAGATGTGGTATTTGTTTTTCTGTTTCTGTGTTAGTTCGCTAAAGAGAATGGCCTCCAGTGCCATCCATGTTCCTGCAGAGGACATGATCTCATTCTTTTATATGGCTTTGGAGTACTCTATGGTGTATATGTACCATATGTTCTTTATCCAATCTACCACTGATGTTTATTTAGGTTGCTTCTATGTCTTGCTATTGTGAATAGTGCTGCAATGAACGTACGCATGCATGTATCTTTATGATAGAACAATTTATATTCATTTGGGTATACACCCAGTAATGGGATTGATGGATTGAATGGTAGTTCTGTTTTCAGGTCTTTGAGGAACAGCCACACTGTTTTCAACAATGGTTGAACTAAGTTATAATCCCACCAATAGCGTATAAGCCATCCTTTTTCTTCTGAACCTCGCCAGCACCTGTTATTTTTTGACTTTTTAGTAATAGCCACTTTGGCTGGTGTGAGATAGTTTTGATTTGCATTTCTCTAATAATCAGTGATATTAAAGTTCCTTTCATATGCTTGTTGGCTGCATAGGATGTCTTTTTTAAAAAAAATTAATTTAATTTAACTTTGGTTTAGTTTAAGTTCTGGGATACATGTGCAGGACATGCAGGTTTGTTACATAGGTAAATGTGTGCCTATCAACCCGTCACCTGGGTATTAAGTCCCACATGTATTAGCTATTTGTCCTGATGCTGTCCCTCCCCCCACCCCCAATAGGTCCCAGTGTGTGTTGTTCTCCTCCCTGTGTCCATGTGTTCTCATTGTTCAGCTTTCACTTGTAAGTGAGAACACTCATATATGTCTTCTTTTGAAAAGTGTCTGTTGATGTACTTTGCCTACTTTTTAGTGGGGTTGTTTGTATTAATATTTTTCTTGTAAATTTGTTTAATTTCCTTATAGATGCTGGATATTAGACCTTTCTCAGATGGATACTTTGCAAAAGTTTTCTCCCATTCTGCAGATTGTCTGTTTACTCTGTTGATAGTTTCTTTTGCTGTTGATAGCTTCTTTAGTTTAATTAGATCTCATTTGTCAATGTTTGCTTTTGTTGCAATTTCTTTTGGCATCTTCATCATGAAATCTTTGCCAGTTCCTATGTTCAGAATGGTTTTGCTTAGGTTGTCTTCCAGGGTTTTTATAGTTTTGGGTTTTACATTTAAGTCTTTAATCCACCTTGAGTTGATTTTTGTAGATGGTGTAAGGGAGGGGTCCAGTTTCAATCTTCTGCAAATGGTTACCCAGTGATCCCAGCACTATTTTTCAGGAGTACTTTCCCCATTGCTTGTTTCTATCAGCTTTGTCAAAGATTAGATGGTTGTAGGTGTGCAGCCTTATTTCGGGGCTCTCTATTTTGTTCCATCATTCTACATGTCTCTTTTTGTACCAGTACCATGCTGTTTTGGTTAAGGTAGCCCTGTAGTATAGTTTGAAGTTGGGTAGCGCGATGACTCCAGCTATGTTCTTTTTGCTTAGGATTGCCTTGGCTAGTTAGGCTATTTTTTGGTTCCATGTGAATTTTAAAATAGTTCTTTTCTAGTTCTGTGAAGAATGTCATTGGTAGTTTGATAGGAATAGCATTGAATATATAAATTGCTTTGGGCAGTATGGCCATTTTGACAATATTGATTCCTATCCATGAGCATGGAATGTTTTTCCATTTGTTTGTGTCATCTCTGATTTATTTGAGCAGTGTTTTATAGTTCTCCCTGTAGAGATCTTTCACCTCCTTGGTTAGCTGTATTCCTGGGTGTTTTTGTTCTATTTGTGGCGGTTGTGAACGGGATTGCATTCCTGATTTGGCTCTTAGCTTAACTGCTGTTCGTGTATAGGAAAGCTTAGCTTGACTTTTGGTTTATAGGAATGCTAGAGATTTTTGTACAATGATTTTGTATCCTGAAACTTGGCTGAAGTTGTTTATCAGCCGAAGAAGCATTTGGGCCAAGACTATGGGGTTTTCTAGATATAGAATCATGTTATCTGCAACAGGAATAGTTTGACTTCCTTTCTTCTTATTTGGATACCCTTTATTTCTTTCTCTTGCCTCATTGATCTAGCCAGGACTTCAAATACTTTGTTTGAATAGGAGTGGTGAGAGAGGGCATCCTTGTCTTGTGCTGGTTTACAAGGGGAATATTTCCAGGTTTTGCCTATTCCATAAAATGTTGGCTGTGGATTCGTCATAGATGGTTCTTATTATTTTGAGGTATGTTCCTTCAATACCTAGTTTATTTAGAGTTTTTAACATGAAGGGATGTTGATTTTACTGAAAGCCATTTCTACATCTGTTGAAATAGTCATGTGGTTTTTGTTTTTAGTTCTGCTTAAATGATGAATCACATTTGTTGATCCACATATGTTGAGCCAATTTTTCATCCCTACTCAACTGTGGTGGATAAGGTTTTTGATGTGCTGCTGCATTTGGTATGCCAGTTTTTTGTTGAAGAGTTTTGCACTAATGTTCATCAAGGATATTGACCTGACATTTTCTTTTTTGTTGTTATTGTGTGTCTACCAAGTTTTGGTGTCAGGGTGATGCTGGTCTCATGAAATGAGTTAGAAAGCAATCCTTTCTCCTCCAGTTTTTGGGATAGTTTAGTAGAAACGATACCAGCTCTTCTTTGTACATCTGGTAGAATTTAGCTGTGAATTTATCTGATCCTGGGCTTTTCTGGGTTGATACACTATTTATTACTGATTCAATTTTGGAGCTCATTATCGGTCTGTTTGGGACTTTGATTTCTACCTGGTTCATTGTTGGAAGGGTGTATGTGTCTAGGAATTTATCCATTTTCTCTAGATTCTCTAGTTGTGTGCCTATGTTCATAATATTATCTGATGGCTATTTGTATATCTGTGGGGTCAGTGGTAATATCCCCTTTGTTGTTTCTAATTGTATTCGTTGGATCTTCTCTTTATTCTATTAGTCTAGCTAGCTATTTTATTAATTTTTTTTTTTTAAAAAACCCTGGATTTGTTGACCTTTTGAATAGTTTTTCATGTCTCAATCTCCTTCAGTTCAGCTCTGATTCTGTTTATTTCTTGTCTTCTGCTTGCTTTGGGGTTAGTTTGCTCTTGGTTCTCTAATTCTTTTAGTTGTGATCTCTTTAAGTTGAGATCTTTATAGCTTTTTGATGTGGGCATTTAGTGCTATAAATTTTCCTGTAACCACTGCCTTAGCTGTGTCCCAGATATTTTGGTATGTTGCATATTTTTTCTCATTAGTTTCAAATAACTTCTGATTTCTGTCTTAATTTTATTATTTACCCAAAAGTTGTTTTGGTTGAGCAGGTTGTTTAATTTCCATGTAATTTTATGGTCTTGGGCAATTTTCTTAGTCTTGATCTCTAATTTCATTCTGCTGTGGTCCAAGATAGTGGTTTTATGATTTCAGTTCTTTCACATTTGTTGAGAAGTATTTTATATCTGATTATGTGGTCGATTTTAGAATATGTGTCATGTGGTGATGAAAAGAATATATACTCCGTTGTTTTGGGGTGGAGAGTTCTGTAGATGTCTATCAGGTCCACTTGATTCAGTGCTGAGTTGAGGTCCTGAATATCTTTGTTAATTTCCTGCCTTGATGATATGTCTAATACTGTCAGTGGGGTGTTGAAATTTCCCACTATTATTGTTTGGGACACCAAGTCTCTTTGTAGATCTCTAAGAACTTGCTTTATGAATCTGGGTGTTCCTGTGTTGGGTGCATACATATTTAGGATAGTTAGGTCTTGTTGAATTGGGCCCTTTACCATTATGTAATCCCCTTCTTTGTCTTTTTTATCTTTGTTGGTTTAAAGTCTGTTTTGTCTGAAATGAGGATTGCAACCCCTTCTTTTTTCTGTTTTCCATTTGCTTGGTAGATTTTTCTCCATTCCTTTATATTGAACTTACGGGTGTCATTGCATGTGAGATGCATCTCTTGGAGACCGTATACCAATCGGTCTTGGTTCTTTATTCAGCTTGCAACTCTGTTCCTTTTAATTGGGGGCATTTAGCCCATTTACATTCAAGGTTAGGATTGATATGTGTGGATTTGATCCTGTCATCGTGATATTAGCTAGTTGTTATTCAGACTTGTTTGTGTGGTGGCTTTATAATTTCACTGGTCTGTGTATTTCAGTGTGTTTTTGTAGTGGTTAGTAATGTCTTTCCTTTTCGTGTTTAGTGTTTCCTTTAGAAGCTCTTGTAAGGCAGTTCTGGTATAATGAATTGCCTCAGCTTTTGCTTATCTGAAAAATATCTTATTTCTTCTTCACTTATGAAGGTTAGTTTGGCTGGATATGGAATTCTTGGTTGAAATTTCTTTTCTTTAAGAGTGTTGAGATCATGTCAGATAGGAGGCAGGACCAGATTGCAGCCCCCACTCGGGCAGACAGACAGCGTGTGGAGGTTTACATCATGAAACTTTTGCTCCAGCATGACTGCAGGAATACATTGGGAAGGTCAAGAGAACCCACAGACCCTCTGAAGGAAATGGATTGCTCCTGCAAGACCCAGGAGACACCCCAAATACTGTGGAGTGCCCAAACTGTGGAAGTGGGAAAGGGAGATCATCCACCCCTGAACACACACCCCCACTGGGGAAACTGGAGGTCTAGATTAAGGAGATTCTGACCTTAGCTGGAGCAGAGTTCATTTAGAAAGCCAAGTGAAATACAAGGGTAGAGGGAAGCAGTGGGAAAAACCCTGTGGGACTGCTGGGCTGCCTAGCAAGCCATTTTTGCCTTGTCTCACAGAGGTCCTTGAGGAGGACTGCCAGAGGCACTGGGAAAATGCCACAAGGAGAAGGAAACCTCCAACTGAACTCTGTAACTATTTGAACCGATTGAGAAGTCTCCTGGCCAGAACTCACGGGAGGGCATGAATCCAGTGTGCAGACTCCACAGGCAGGAGAATAATGAAAGCCCTACTTGCTTTCACAACTGGGAGGCAGGTAGTCTGGGGCAAGTTGTTAGCCCTGCTCACCTACTTCCTGGAAACAGACTCTGTGCTGTTGCAGGGGGGAATGGCAGGAGTGAGACCAGCCCTATGTGTTGCTTGGGAACTAGGTGAGGCCTGTGACCGCCAGCTTTCCCCCACTTCCCTACAGTAGAGGCATCCACATCTTCTTAGGAACATAATTCTATTGTCCTAGGAACATAATTCTATTGACCTGGGAACCTCACCTTCATCCCCCACAGCAGCCACAGCAAGACCTGTCCAAGTAGAGTATGAGCTCAGACATGCCTAGACCTGCCCCCACCTAATGGTCCTTTTACCCACACTGGTAATTGAAGACAAAGGACATATACTCTTGAGAGTTCTAGGGCCCTGTCCACCACTTGTTACTCCCCATACTACCACAGCTGACCCTCTCTTGAAACCGCCAACTCCTGGCGGGAGGCCAACTAGCACAAAAATAGTGCATTAATCAACCAAATCTAAGGATTCTCACAGAGTCCATTTCACCCCCCTGCCAACTTCACTGAAGCAGGTGCTGGTATCCACAGCTGAGAGACCCACAGAGAGTTCACATCAAAGGACTCTGCAGATAACCCCCAGTACCAGCCTGTAGCCTTGTACACTTGCTGGCTGGCTAGATCCAGAAGAGAGATAACAATCACTAAAGCTTGGCTCTCAGGAAGCCACATCCCTAGGAAAAGGGAGAGAATACTACTTCAAGGGAATAACCCATGGGACAAAAGAATCTGAACAATAGCGTTGAGCCCTAGACCTTCCTCTAACAAAACCTACCCAAATGAGAAGAAACCAGAAAAACAATTCTGGCAATATGACAAAACAAGGTTATTTAACACCACCAAGAAAGCACACTAGCTTACCAGCAATGGATCCAAACCAAGAATAAATCCCTGATATGCCTGAAAAACAATTCAAAAGGTTAGTTATTAAGCTAATCTTGGAGGCAACAGAGGAAGGTGAAGGCCAGTGTAAGGAAATCCAAAAAGCAATACAAGAAGTGAAGGAAGAAATATTTAATGAAATAGATAGCATAAAGAAAAAACAATAAAACTTCAAGAAACAATAAAACTTCAAGAAACAATGGACAAACTTATAGAAATGCAAAATGCTCTGGAAAGTCTCAGCAATAGCATTGAACAAGCAGAAGAAAAAACTTCAGAGCTCAAAGATGAGGTTTTTGAATTAACTCAATCCGTCAAAGAAAAAAGAATAAGAAAATATGAACCAAGCCTCCAAGAAATCTGGGATTATGTTAAACAACCAAACCTAAGAATAATCAACATTCCTGAGGAAGAGGAGAAACCTAAATATTTGGAAAATATGTTTGGGGGAGTAATCAAGGAAAACTTTCCCAGTCTTGCTAGAGAACTAGGAAACCAAATACAAGAAGCTCAAAGAACTCCTGGGAAATTCATTGCAAAAAGATAATCACCTAGGCACATTGTCGTCAGGTTATCTAAAGTTAAGACAGAGGAAAGAATCTTAAAAGTTATGAGGCAGGCCGGGCGCGGTGGCTCAAGCCTGTAATCCCAGCACTTTGGGAGGCCGAGACGGGCGGATCACGA
>NW_016809865.1:341119-352864 GCF_001698545.2 Rhinopithecus bieti | reverse complement strand
AAAAAAAAGTTATGAGGCAAAAATATCAGGTAATCTATAAAGGAAAATCTAAAGATTTTCAGCAGATTAACAGCAGATTTCTTTTTTCAGCAGATTAACAGCTAAAAGATTAACAGCAGATTTCTCAGCAGAATCCTACAAGCTAGAAGAAATTGGGGCCCTATCTTCAGCCTCCTCGAACAAAACAATTATCAGCCAAGAATTTTGTTTCCAGCGAAATTAAGCTTCACAAATGAAGGAAAGATACAGTTGTTTTCAGACAAAAAAAATGCTGAGAGAATTCACCACTACCAAGCCAGCACTATAAGAAATGCTAAAAGGAGCTCTAAATCTTGAAACAAATCCTGGAAATGCACAAAAACAGAACCTCTTTAAAGTATAAATCTAACAGGACATATAAAACAAAAATACAATAAAAAAAAAGTATACAGGCAACAAATAGCACAGCAAATGGAGTGGTAGCTCACATCTCAATACTAATACTAATGTTGAATATAAATGGCCTAAATGTTCCACTTAAAAGATACAGAATTGCAGAACGGATGAGACTTCACCAACCAACTATCTGCTGCCTTCAAGAGACACAACTAACAGATAAGGACTCACATAAACTTAAGGTAAAGGGATGAAAAAAGTCATTCCATGCAAA
Organism: Rhinopithecus bieti; assembly: GCF_001698545.2. Classification (NCBI taxonomy): domain Eukaryota; kingdom Metazoa; phylum Chordata; class Mammalia; order Primates; family Cercopithecidae; genus Rhinopithecus; species Rhinopithecus bieti. The sequence goes on along the minus strand of NW_016809865.1, from coordinate 352,215 downwards.
TGGACAACAAAAGTGACCAGAAGTAGCTATTCCTATGTCAGACAAAACAACTTTTTAAAATTATACTATAAGTTCTGGGACACGCAGAATGTGCAGGTTTGTTATATAGGTATACATGTGCCATGGTGCTTTGCTGCACCCATCAACCCATCATCTACATTAGCTATTTTTCCTAATGCTATCCCTCCCCTTGCTTCCCACCCCTAGACATGCTCCGGTGTGTGATGTTCCCCTCCCTGTGTCCACGTGTTCTCATTGTTCAATTCCCACTTATGAGTGAGAACATGTGGTGTTTGGTTTTCTGTTCCTGTGTTAGCAGATAAAACAAATTTTAGGCCGGGCGCGGTGGCTCAAGCCTGTAATCCCAGCACTTTGGGAGGCTGAGACGGGTGGATCACGAGGTCAGGAGATCAAGACCATCCTGGCTAACACAGTGAAACCCTGTCTCTACTGAAAAATACAAAAAACTAGCCAGGAGAGGTGGCGGGCGCCTATAGTCCCAGCTACTGGGGAGGCTGAGACTGGAGAATGGCGTAAACCCAGGAGGCAGAGCTTGCAGTGAGCTGAGATCCGGCCACTGCTCTCCAGCCTGGGTGACAGAGCGAGACTCTGTCTCAAAAAAACAAAAAACAAAACAAAACAAAAAAAAAACCAACAAATTTTAAAGCAACAGCAGTTAACAAAAACAAGGAAGGACATTATATAATGATAAAAGGCCTTGTCCAACAGGAAAATATTACAATCTTAAATATATATACACCTAACACTGGAGGTCCTAAATTTATAAAACAATTACTAAGAGACCTAAGAAATGAGATAGACAGAAACACAATAATAGTGGGAGACTTCAATCCTCCACTGATGGCACAGAATAGGTCATCAAGACAGAAAGTCAATAAAGAAACAATTGATTTAAACTATACCCTGGAATAGATGGACTTAACAGATATTTACAGAACATTCTACCCAACAAACACATAATATGCATTCTGTTCAACAGCACATGGAACTTTCTCCAAGATGGACCATATAATAGGCCACAAAACAACTCTCTCAGACCACAGTGGAATAAAACTGGAAATCAGCTCCACAAGGAACCTTCAAAAGCATGCAAATACATGGAAATTAAATAACCTGCTCCTGAATGATCTTTGGCTTAAAAATGAAATCAAGAAAGAAATTTAAAAGTTCTTCAAACTGAATGACAATCATGGCACAACCTAGCAAAACCTCTGGGATATCTTAGAAAAGATGCGGCTAAGAGCAAAGTTCATAGACCTAGATGCCTACATCGAAAGCCTGAAAGAGCTCAATCTAAGGTCACACCTTAAGGAACTAGAGAAACAAGAACAAGCCAAATCCAAACCCAGCAGAAGAAAGGAAATAACCAAGATCAGAGCAGAACTAAATGAAATTGAAACAAACAAACAAAAATACAAAATGAAAAAAAAGGTGGTTCTTTGAAAAGATAAATAAGATTGATAGACCATTGCAAGATTAACCAAGAAAAGAGAGAAAATCCAAATAAGCTCAATTAGAAATGAAATGAATGATATTACAGCTGACTCCACAGAAATACAAAAGATTATTCAAGGCTACTATGAACACTTTTATGAACATAAACTAGAAAACCTAGAGGAGATGGATAAATTCCTGGAAAAATACAACCTTCCTTGCTTAAATCAGGAAGAATTAGATACCCTGAACAGACCAATAACAAGCAATGAGATTGAAATGGTAATAAAAATAATTACCAACAAAAAATTGCAGGACCAGATGGATTCACAGCAGAATTATAACATTCAAAGAATGGTACCAATACTATTGACACTATTCCACAAGATAAAAAAAGAGGGACTCCTCCTCAAATCATTCTATGAAGTCAGTACCACCCTAATACCAAAACCAGGAAAGGACATAACCAAAAAGGAAAACTACAGACCAATATCCCTGATAACATAAATGCTAAAATCCTTAACAAAATACTGGCTAACCAAATCCAACATTTATCAAAAGATACTCCACCATGATCAAGTGGNTTGAAATGGTAATAAAAATAATTACCAACAAAAAATTGCAGGACCAGATGGATTCACAGCAGAATTATAACATTCAAAGAATGGTACCAATACTATTGACACTATTCCACAAGATAAAAAAAGAGGGACTCCTCCTCAAATCATTCTATGAAGTCAGTACCACCCTAATACCAAAACCAGGAAAGGACATAACCAAAAGGAAAACTACAGACCAATATCCCTGATAACATAAATGCTAAAATCCTTAACAAAATACTGGCTAACCAAATCCAACATTTATCAAAAAGATACTCCACCATGATCAAGTGGGTTTCAAACCAGGGATGCAGGGATGATTTAACATATGCAAGTCAATAAATGTGATACACCACATAAACAGAATCAAAACAAAATCACATGATCATCTCAATAGATGCAGAAAAAGCATTCAACAAAATCTGTCATGGCTTTATGATTAAAACTCTCAACAAAATTGGCAAACAAGGGACACACCTCAATAAAATAAAAGCCATCTACGACAAGCCCACAGTCAACATCATACTGAATGGAGAAAAGTTAAAAGCATTCTCTCTGAGAACTGGAAGAAGACAAGGATGCCCACTCTAATACTGAAAGGGGAAAAGTTGAAACCATTCTCTCTGAGAACTGGAACAAGACAAGGATGCCCACTGTCACCACTCCTCTTCAACATAGTACTGGAAGTCCTAGCCAGAGTAATCAGACAAGAGAAATAAAGGGCATCCAAATGTGTAAAGAGGAAGTCAAACTGTCACTGTTTGCAGATGATACAATTGTTTACCTAGAAAGTCCTAAAGAATCCTCCAGAAAGCTCCTAAAACTGATAAAAGAATTCAGCAAAGTTTCTGGATACAAAATTAATGTGCATAAATCAGTAGCTCCTCTATACACCAGCAGTGACCAAGCTGAGAATCAAATCAAGAACTCCACGTCTGTTACAATAGCTGCAAAAATAAAATAAAATAAAATACTTAGGAATATGCCTAACCAAGGAGGTGAAAGACCTCTACAAGGAAAACTAAGAAACACTGCTGAAAGAAATCATAGATGACAAAAACAAATGGAAACACATCCCATGCTCATGAATGGGTAGAATCAATATTGTGAATATGACCATACTGCTAAAAGCAATCTACAAACTCAATGCAATTCCCATAAAAAAAATACCACCATCATTCTTCTGATTTTAGATTTTTTCTAATTTTAGAATTAGAAAAAACAATTCTAAAATTCATACAGAACCAAAAAAAAAAAAAAAAAGCCAGTAGAGTCAAAGCTAGACTAAGCAAAAAGAACAAATCTGGAGTCATTACATTATCTGATGTCAAACCGTACTATAAGGCCATAGTCACCAAAACAGTATGGTACTGCTATAAAAATAGGCACGTAGACCAATGGAACATAATAGAGAACCCAGAAATAAACCCTAATACTTACAGCCAGCTGACCTTTGACAAAGCAAACAAAAACATAAAATGGGGAAAGGACACACTATTCAACAAATTGTGCTGGGATACTTGGCAAACCACGTGTAGAAGAATGAAACTGGATCCTCATCTCTCACCTTATAGAAAAATCAACTCAAGATGATCAAGAACTTAAATCTAAGACCTGAAACTATAAAATTCTAGAAAATAACATTGGAAAAACACTTCTAGACATTGGCTTAGGCAAGTTTTCATGACCCGGAACCCAAAAACAAATGCAATAAATACAAAGATAAATAGCTGTGACTTAATTAAACTAAAGAGCTTTGCACGGCAAAAGGAACAGTCAGCAGAGAAAACACACAACCCACAGAGTGGGAGAAAATCTTCACAATTTATACGTCCAACAAAGGACTAACATATCCAGAATCTACAACAAGTTCAAACAAATTAGCAAGAAAAAATGCAAACAATCCCATCAAAAAGTGGGCTAAGGACATGAATAGATATGTCTCAAAAGAAGATACATAAATGGCCAAAAAACATATGAAAAAATGCTCAACATCACTAATAATCAGGGAAATGCAAATCAAAACCACAATGTGATACCACCTTACTCCTGCAAGAATGGCCATAATAAAAAAATAAAGAAATAATAGATGTTAGTGTGGATGCAGTCCACAGGGAACACTTCTACACTGCTGGTGGGAATGTAAACTAGTACAGCCACTATGGAAAACAGTGTGAAGATTCCTTAAAGAGCTAAAAGTAGTACAACCATTTGATCCAGCAATCCCACTACTGGGTATCTGCCCAGAGAAAAAGAAGTCATTATACAAAAAAGATACTTGCACACATGTGTTTATAGCAGCACAGTTCGCATTTGCAAAGATGTGGAATCAACCCAAATGCCCATCAGTCAATGAGTGGATAAAGAAACTGTGTGTGTGTGAGAGACAGAGAGAGATATAATAGAATATATATATAGTACTACTCAGCCATAATTAATGACCTGGATGAAACTGGAGACTATTATTCTAAGTGAAATTCCTCAGGAATAGAAAACCAAATATCGTATGTTCTTACTCATAAGTGGGAGCTAAGCGATAAGGATGCAAAGGCATAGGAATGACACAATGGACTTTGAGGACTCAGGGGGAAAGCATGGGAAGGGATTGAGGGATAAAAGACTACAAATTGGGTGACGTATATACTGCTCAGGTAATGGGAGCACCAAAATCTCACAAATCACCACTAAAGAACTTACTCATGTAACCAAATACTGCCTGTTGCCCAATAACCCATGGAAATCTTCTAAAAAAATAAAATAAAAATAAAAAGAATGTTGAATATTGACCACTAATTGCTTCTGGCTTGTAGGTTTTCTGCTGAGAGGTCTGCTATTAGTCTGATGAGCTTCCCTTCGCAGGTAACCTGACGTTTCTCTCTAGTTGCCTTTAACATTTTTTCTTTCCTTTGGACCTTGGAGAATTTAATGATTATGTGTCTTTGGGATGATCTTCTTGTGAAGTATCTTGCTGGGGTTCTCTGCATTTCCTGAATTTGAATGTTGGCCTTGCTAGCTAGGTTAGGGAGGTTCTCATGGATGGTATCCTGAAGTACATTTTCAAAGTTGGTTTCATTCTCCTCATCTCTTTCAAGATCACCAGTGAGTCACAAATTTGGTATCCTTACATAATCCCATATTTCTTGGAAATTTTGTTAATTCCTTTTCCTTCTTTTTCTCTATTCTTGTCTGTCTTATTTCAGAAAGCCAGTCTTCATGCTCTGAAATTCTTTGCTTGGTGTATTCTGCTGTTAATACTTACAGTTGCATTGTTAAATAATTGTAGTGTGTTTTTCAGTTTTATTAGGTTGATTACTTTCTTTTCTATACTGGCTATTTATCTGTCAGCTCTTGTATCGTTTTGTTGTGATCCTTAGCTTCTTTGGATTGGGATTCAATGTAGTCCTGCACCTCAATGATCTTCATTCTTGTTCATATTCCAAATTCTATTTCTGTCATTTCAGTCATCTCAGTTCATTTCAGAACCCTTGCTGAAGAGGTAGTGAGTGCGGTTGTTTGGAGAAAGAAGACACTTTGGCTTTTTGAGTTGTCAGAGTTCTTGCACTGGTTCCTTCTCATCTTTGTGGGCTGGTGTTTCTTCAGTCTTTAAAGTTGCTGTCCTTTGGGTGGATTTTTTTTCTTTTATTCTATTTGATGACATTGATGGTTTGATTGTGGTATAAGATGGATTCGGTCCACTGACTTCATTTGTCGAAAATTTTAGTGGGTACCAAGGCTAAGCTCCCAGCTCCTGGACCACAGGCTGTAACTCTTAGGGACTTGTATTGGGCCCTGACTTTGTTCTCTGGCTCCTCAATGCTAGGAAACCACTATGCTGGGGGGAATTGAGGTGCTCCCACACTACTGGTCACAAAACTCTGATGGGTAGTGCCAACCAAAATGTTTCCTAGGGTGGTGGCAGTGGGCTCTGTCCTTGTTTGCACATGCAGCAGCAGCAGCAGTGGCAGTGTCAACATGGAGGGGTGCACACTCATCGGCTTCAGTAGGATGGTAGAGAGTGCCGGGGTGCTCACATAGGTGTTTACAGCAGCAGCAGAAGCAAGACTGCTTAGGGAGGTGGGGAGGCCCTGCTGGCAACTGTGCGTATGGTCATGCTGGTGGTGGTGGTAGCATGGGGGCGGGGTGCTCTTCTTTTTTCAACATAAAATGATTTTCTGTTGTTTGTAACAGGGCTTCTTACATATAACGGGGAAGGAAGAGGTGAGGCTTATGCTTTTAAACTACAGATGCTCATTTTAAAAAGTTGGAACTGTATTTTCATCAGTAAAAGCATCGTTTTAAAATCTCAGCGTCATTGCCAAAGACTAAATACATTGACCTTGGACTCAATTTTGAGCTACACATTCGTTTCTCTAGAATGTTGGCAAAAGTTGCAGAAGAAGAGTTCATCTGTATATTTGCTCTTCAAGTCCTTAACTTTTACTAAAAATCCAATTATTATGGACCTAACACACTTGTAAACGCGATACCAGCCAACGTAATTATTTGGTCCTGCCATGTTTATAAAATTCTTTTTTTTTTTTTTTTTTTGAGACAGAGTCTTGCTCTGTCGCCCAGGGCTGGAGTGGCAGGCCAGATCTCAGCTCACCTGCAACTCCCGCCTTCGTTCACTGCCATTCCCTGCCTCAGGCTCCCGAGTAGCTGGGAGGCTACAGGCCCTCTCCACCTCGCCCGGCTAGTTTTTTGTAATTTTTTAGTAGAGACGGGATTTCAGCCGTGTTAGGCCAGGATGGTCTCTAATCTCCTGACCGCTCGTGATCCGCCGCCTTGGCTCCCCAAACGTGCTGGGATTAACAGGCCATGAGCCACCGCGCCTTGGCCATCAAAATTCTTTTTTTTTTTTTTTTTTTTATCATGGTTAGATGATTCCTGGTAACTACATTTTAATTCTAATTCTGAGAAGTAACTAACAAAACTATAATCTTTTAAAAAATCAGTTGAATTAACAAAGGCACTTGCTTCACACAAGATTAAATTAGGCCATATGAAATGTTACTTTGCATAATCTCTTCATGACTTTGCATCTGGTTATTTCCAAGCTAACATAGCTAGCCTCCAATTTAAAAAGAATTGTAGGCATGAGTTTATTATCTTCATTATGGAGAATTTCTTGATAAAAATTGGGTTGCTTCACTATTGATTTGAATCTAATTTTAGCAGTGGTTAGAAGTTCCAACACAGCTCTTTACAAGGATTTGAGGTTTCGCATCCATCTTAGTAGGTATTGATTTACTTTCTGTTTTAACCAGCTTCTGCGTAAGGGATATGGGGCTCATGCTACCCACAAACCCTAATTGCCTAGGTATAATGCTACTCTGCATATATCACATGACTGGTGGAAAAAGAAATCACTCTTTTAACAAATATTGATTAAAGGTCTGCTGTGTGCTAACTATTATGGCAGGTGTGGAAGAATCAGAATTAACTAAGAAGAAAAAACAGACATGGAAACAGTTCAACGAAGAACTAGCTAGAAGGGAAGGACATAGAAGGATGGTGTTGGCACAAATCTCTGCTTTGGGTAAGTCAGGAAGTTTTCTAAAGGAGACATTTAGAATGTTCTAACTCCAACTTTCCTGTTGAGTTGGGTTGCAGAGTAGGTAAGAAGAAATCAGAAGGGTTGAGCATTCCAAGCAAAGAAAACAGTAAAATACTAGGGACATGAAATAATTTACTGCACATTTCTTGGCTTGGATGAAGCTAGTAGAGTAGTTAGTTAGGCAACAAGTATTTATCAAATAACTACTAAGTGCCAAGCATCTTGCTTGGTTTTGGGAATTTCAGATGTAAAGAAGACAGACTCACAAAAATATTACAGGTAAGCCCAGAAGACAGACATTAAAGAAATGATTTCAAGTGTGTTACGTGCTTCAAAGAAGTGTTACTAAGTCTAGAAGAATAATAAGTTTGAAGTACCAAATGTTGCTCTTCTCTCTCAAGTTTGCCTACTTTTTCCTGACTTTGTAAAGGCTTTCTTTTCCTGTCTTCATTCACAAACCCAATTCAAGTAGCTAGTCTCATTGCCTAAGAATATACTTTGACGTTATGTAGAAAAGAAATAATCTCTGAGGCTTTTCCTAGTTTTGTCATTATTGGTATAATGATTGAAAGCATGGAAGTGGATAATTAACCTAAAGAGAATAAACAGTGTAAGTGGGGAAAGAAAAAAAAAAAAAAAAAAGAGCAGGGCCCACCATAGAGCTATGAGGAGTGCACAAAGGAACTTGAGAAAGAGCTAAACAAGAAGTCAGAGTAAAAACAGACTGAGAGAGAGGGTAGGCAAGTGAGGTGAAGACATAGGCAAGGCCCAGATCATGAAATGAAAGTGTTTTATTCAAAATGGCCCCACACCCTCAACTGTTCCTTAGTTACCCTTCCTCTACTGCCTGAACCAGCTTACTCCTTTTGTCACACCTCTATGGACATTTCAGAAAGTCCCTTATTTCCTCTGTTCAACACCCATTGCCTTGGGACAACCCTCCTCTTGCCCACACATACATGACTGATGTGTCTTAGCTAACTTTACTATGAGAAATGTAGTGTTACTGAAAGGGTTTTCCTCCCACTCTTTGTTTTCTCTCTGTTAAACATTTTTGTTAGTTTTATTACAATGTAATTTACATAAATAAAATTCATCAGGCTTAAGTGCATACTTCACCGAATTTGGACAATTGGGCATAGAGTGTAACCACCACCACATTCATGGCATGGAACTTCCCATCACCATGAAAAATTACTATATACTCCCTTTGCAGTTAATTTCTTCTCTCCACCCTCTGGAAAATAGTGATTGGTTTTCTGACACTGTAGTGTCAGAAATTTTCTAGAATTTCATATAGTGGAATAATAGAATATGTAGTCTTTTGTATGTGACTTCTTTTACAAACCATAATAATTTATAGAATCATCAATGTGAGTATAAGTAGTTTGTTCCTCTTTATTGTTGAGTAGTCATTCATAATATGGATATGCCACAAACTGTTCATTCATTCTCAAGTTGATGGTATATGGGGCCTTCTAAAAATTCATAGAAAATGGAATTAAAAGAAAAAAATAAAAATGTAAACATTATAAACATAAGTTCAATCAAGTTAAAGACACTTTTGTAAGTGATGATACCAGTTATTTAGTTCATCCCTAAAGAACTGAGAGTCCTGCAAATTTAACCATGCTAATGCAATCTTCTTTACATTATTAACTGAAGAAAAATGGGTACCATGTAAAGATTCTTTAAGATTTGGAAACAAAAAGAAATCAGAAGGAGCCAAATTAGGACTGTAAGGTGGATGTCTAATGATTTCTCATCAAAACTCTTGCAAAATTGCCTTTGTTTGATGAGAGGAATGAGCAGGAACATAGTCATGGTGGAAAAGGACTCTCAGGTAAAATTTTTTAGGGTGTTTTTCTGCTGAAATGTTGGCTAAATTTCCCAAACCACTCTCACAATAAGCAGATGTTGGCCTTCCAGAAGCTCACCAAGCAAAATGCTTGGAGCATCCCAAAAAACTGTCACCATGACCTTTGTCCTTGACTGGTCCACTTTTGCTTCAACTGGACCACTTCCACCACTTGTTAGTCATTGCTTTGATTGTGCTTTGTCTTCAGGGTAGTACTGGTAAAGTCATGTTTCGTCTCCTGTTACAGTCTTTGAAAAAATGCTTCAGGATCTTGATCCATTATTTAAAATTTCCATTGAAAGACATGCTCTTGTCAGTAGTTAATTTGTGTGCAACCAGTTTGGCACCCATTGAGTGAAAAGTTTACTCAACTTGAATTTTTCAGTCAGAATTGTATACACTGATCCAACTGAGATGTCTATGGTATTGGCAATTATGTTTTTAATCATTGGTCCTCTTCAATTAGGGCATGAACAAGATGAGTTTTTTCATCACAAATACATGCAGATGGTCTGCCTCTGCAGACTTCATCTTCAACATCATCTCATCTCTCCTTACAACAAGTTATCCATTTGTAATCTGCTGATTTATTTGGAGCATTACCTCCAAACTTTGCATAAAGCACCAATGATTTCACCATTCTTTATCATAAATTGAATCTTTGTCCTTGTTTCAGTATTAGCAGCATTTATGTTGCTTTGATAGGAGCTGTATTAAAACCAATGTCTTATCCTTCTTAGTGCTGCAAACTAGATCTTGTTAAGACATGTAATAGCAAGTTAGTATGAGTTTATTTTGGTGCAAAAATTTTTGAAATCCATGCACTGGGTTTTCTTTATGATATACATTTTCCATGAACTTTGAAGACCCCCTCATATTTCAGTTGTTTTCAGCTTCAGACTACTATGAATGAAGCTTCCATAAGCTTTGCTGTACAAGTCTTCATGGAAATATGTGTTCATTTCTTTTGGGCAAATCCTAGGAGTGAAACTGCTAAGTCATAAGGAAAGTGTATGTTTACTATTATAAGAAACTGCAAATTGTTTTCCAAAGTGGCTATGCCATTTCATATTCTGTCCAGAAACGTATGAGAGTTCCAGTTGCTCAACATTCTCATCAGTACTTGCCAGTCTTTAATTTGACCCATTATAGCAGGTGTGTAGTGGTGTCTCATTGTGGTTTCAATTTGCATTTCCCTAATGACGAATGATGCAGAATATTTTTACATATACTTATTTGCCATTTGTACCTCTTCTTTGGGGAAGCATGTGTTTACATATTTTGCTCATATTTTAAAAGAGTTTTTGTCTTCTTATTACTGAGTAATACAAGAACTTTATATATTCTGGATATAAGTCCTTTATGACATAATGTGTTTTGCAAATATTTTCTCTCAGTTTAGTGTTTGACTTTTTATTTACTTGTCAATGTCTTTTGAAGAGCAAAATTTTAAATTATGATGTTCAATTTATCTTTTTTCTTTTATAGCTTCTGCTCTTCATATCCTACTTAAGAAATCTTTGATAAATCCAAGTTCATTAAAAATTTGTTCTGTGTTTTCATCTAGAAATTTTATAGTTTTAGCTCTTACATGTACTTCTATAATCAATTTTGAATTAATTTTTGT
>NW_016809865.1:332748-340432 GCF_001698545.2 Rhinopithecus bieti | reverse complement strand
TTTTTTTTTTTCTGAGATGAAGTATCGCTCTGTCGCTTAGGCTGGGGTGAAGTGGCTTGATGTCGGCTCACTGCAACCTCCACCTCCCAGGTTGGAGCGACTCTTCTGCCTCAGCCTCCCAAGTAGCTGGATTACAGTGTGTGCCACCATGCCTGGCTAATTTTTTTTTGTATTTTTAGTAGAGATGGGGTTTCACCATGTTGGCCAGGCTTGTCTCAAACTCCTGACCTCAGGTGATCCACCTACCTCAGACCCCCAAAGTGCTGGGATTACAGGCTTGAGTCACCGTGCCCAACCACTAGAGTTTTCTTTGTGTGCAGTTTTTTAAACTATAAATTCATTTTCTTTAATAAACACTGGCTATTCCAGTTATATAAGTTTCTTCTTGAGTATGCTTTGATATTTTGTATCTTTCAAGAAATGTATCCATTTCATCTAAGTTCCTAAGTGGTAGGTATAAAGCTATTCATATGTCCCTATTATACTATTAATATAGGTATCACCTGAGTGATGTCTATTTTCACATTCCTGATATTATTAGTTTGTATTTTCTCTCTTCTTCTTGATCAGCCCATCTAGAGGTTATCTAACATTATTCATTTTCTCAAGGAATCAGCTTTTGGTTTCATTGATTTTTAAAAATTTTTTGTTTTCCATTTCATTAATTGGTGCTCTTGGCTCTATTATTTTCTTTCTACTGCTTGCTTTAGGTTTAATGTGCTCTTCTCTTGCTAGTTTCTTAAAGTGAAAGCTTATTGATTTAAGAAGTTTATTCATTTCTAATAGGAACATTTACTACTATAAATTTCCCTCTAAATCATACTTTGCAACAGAAATGCTTATATATGTGTGTTCATTTTCATTCAGTTTAAAATATTTACTAATATCCCCCGTGATTTCTTCTTTGACCCATATTTTATTTACATGTGTGTTAAGTTCCTGGTATTTGAGGATTTTTCCAGGTATCTTAGTATTTAGCTCAATTCTATTGTGGTTAGAGAACATATTTTTCACGACTTCAGTTATTTTAAATTTCCTGAGGTTAGTTTTATGGCCTAAAATATGGTCTTTCTTGGGGGACTATTCCATGAACACTTAAGAAGAATGCATGTTCTGCTGTTTTGAGGTGCAGTGCTCTATAAATAGCAATTAGGTGAAATGCTGTTCAGGTCTTCTGTGTTCTTACTGAATCACTCTCTGATTTTTCTGTCAATTACCAAGAAAAGAGTGTTGAAGTATCTAAATATAATCTTGGTTTTGTCTGTTTCTCTTTTCAGTTCTACCACTTCATGTTTTATTTTTGAAATCCATGCACTGGGTTTTTTTTTTATGATTTGAAGATCTGTTATTAGGTAGACACACATTATGTTGTCTTTGCAATAAACTGGCTCTTTACCATTATGTTTCTTTTTCTCATTCTGAAGTCTCTGTCTGACATCAGTGGACCAAATTCAGTATTCTTTTAACTAGAATTTCATATTTTATGTTTTCCATCATTTTTGCTTTATTTTATACTTTTACTTTCAGCCTATTTATGTCTTTATATTTAAAGTGAATTTCTTGTAAACAGCATTTAGTCTGTTATTGCTTTTATATCTAATAAATTTCTGTCATTCAGCTCGTGTGGTTAGAACAGCACTGTCCAGTAAGGTAGCTTCTAACCACATGTGACTCTGAAGAGCTTAAAATATGTACGGCTGGTCTGAATTGAGTTGCATTGTAGGTATAAAATACACATGAATTGTAATGATTTTGTATAAAACAGAATGTAGAATTTGTCATTGATCTTTGTTGATATGTTAATATCATACAATAGGTTAATATAATATGTATATAATTATATAACATAATTATATATAATTAATATAATATAGCTAATATAGTATAATTTGTATAGTTATATATAATTATTTGTATATACTCTATTAAGCAAAATATATTATACAGTTAATCTGTTTTTATCTTTAATGTGGCTACCAGAAAATTTAAAATTACTTACCTTGCTCACATTATATTTCTATTGAACAGCACAAGCTTAGTTCATTTTAGTTCAATTTAATGGTTGATTGTTGATATGATTTATTTAAAATCTGTCATCTTGCTGGTTGTTTTCTATTTGTTCTATTATTATTTTTCCCCCTTTCTTCTCTTTCTCTGCCTGCTTTTGAAATAAGTTATGACTTTATTTTTCTTCACTACTGGCTTATTATTTATACACTTTAAAACTTTTAAAATCCCTAAGGTTTACAACTTACATTTTAAATTTAACACATGCTACCTTTAAATAATGATATACAACTTTTGATATAGTGTATCTTTTATAGCAAAATATTCTCTTTTTTTCATTTATATTATTTTTTCACACATTATATATACCTTTACATGTGCCACAATCCACAGCACATTGCTTCTATTTTTGCGTTAGTCAACTGTTTTTTAAAATAAGGGAAATGCCTTTTATATTTACTTTCATCTTAAATGCTTCTGGAGCGCCTCATTTCTTTGCATAGATCAAGGCTTCACCATGTATCATTTTCTTTCTGCATGAAGAACCTCCTTTTACATTTTTTTCAGTAGCGCAACTCTGCTCATAATGCTCTCATTCAGCTTTTGTTTTTTGGGAAAAACAAACAAACAAATGTTATTTTACCTCTACTTTTGAAAGATACTTTTTTTCCAGATATAAAAATCCAGGTTGACAGTTTTATCTTTCAGTACTTTAAAGATGTCACTCCATTGTCTCCTGGCTTGTATAGTTTCTGATGTAAGCTTGGCTTTAATTATTATCTCTATTCCTTTATATGTGATGTGTGTTTTTTCTCTTGATGCATTCAAAATTGTTTCTTTATTTTTGGTTTTGTGCATGTTGAATATGATTTGTGCAGAGATTTTTTAATTTTTTTATACTCGAGCTTTTTTGCATACTCTAGGCTTTTTGAATCAATATTTGTCTTACTTAATCAATTTGGACCACTATCTCTTCCAGAATTTATTTGGTCTCATTGCATCTCTTCTCTTTCTTCAATTCCAATTGCATGTGCATTAGACCACTTTTATATTAGAGGAGAGCTCTTGGATGCTCTGTTATGGTTCTTTCTACGCTTTTTTATCCCTTTGTGTTTTAGTTTAAATGAGTTTTATTCAGCTATTTTCAAGTTCACAGATTATTTCCTGTATCAAGTCGACTGAGGACTGCATTGAAGGTATTCTTTAGTTGTGTTGCTTTGTTTTTTTTATTTCAAGTATTTTATTAGTCTTTTTTTATGGTTTCTATCTTTGCTAAAATTCTCCATGTGACCATGTATGCTGCTCGGCGTTCCAAATAAAACCTTTAACATTTTAATAAAGTTATTTTAAGTTCCCTGTCTGATTTCCAATCTCTAGGATATCTCTGAGTCTGATTCTATAAATTGCTTTGTATTTGCACAATGTGCTGCTTTTCTTAACTTTTATGTCTGGTAATTTTTATTGAATACTAGGCATTGTATATAGAACAGTCAAAATTGAGATAAATGCTATTCATGCATAGAAATAAGGATTTTTTTTTTCTTCTGCTAGACTATGAGTGTTGGGGTTGAGTCAGTCTAGCCAGAAATTTAAGTGGATTTTGGTTTTCTTGTTGTTATAATTATAGTTCTCCACCAGTTTCAGTTTCCTCTAGTCTTACCTTGTGGTTAGAGTTGAAGATGCTTTGCTGAGTGGCTTTTCTTTTTTTCCCAGTGTTCTTGACCTACCCTCAGCTTTAAGCCTTCCTGTGCAACTATGCCACATTGGAGATCTTTCTCCACAATCTTGACTCTTTTCTACTGGTAGCCTGCTATTGCCTGTTCAGTGCTTGCTATCTGGGGAGGGGGCAGGAAGTTTTTCTGTTGTCCTTGTCCAGCTTAGTCTTAGTCATACCCCATGTGACTGTGTCTTTGGGGTAGGGCTTTCTCATGATCTTGTCCCTCCTCCCATGTCAACCAAACTCTGCCTTGCATACTTGGTGACTCTTGTTCAGGGGTTTTCTGTGTCTTTCTCAGCAACAAGAGACCTCTAATGGTTTTGATGGAAACTTGTTGTCTAGAATTGTTTTCTGCCCCTCTTTAATGAGTAAGGGTATTTTTTTCTTTTTAACCCATCCACCAGCCACAATGATACTTTATCTGTGTCCTTGAGTACCAGCATTTGCTGCTTCTACCTCTGTGCCTTCAGGTTATTGTTTCATGAGGGTTCAGAAATACTTCTTGTCATTTCCACATTAGTGCCCAATCTGCTTCAGTGAACCTGAACCACTGAAGGAAGTTCTTTCTAGTCTCTTGTCCTGCCCCGATCTTTCTTTTAAGCACCTGAGTGAAACCAATGGAAAAGAGTTTGCAACCACTGCCCCCCCNACCATTTGTTTAATGATTATCATTTCCCCCATTGAGTTATCTTGACCACTCTTTTGAAAATTAATTGATCACATATTTTTAAGTCCATTTCTTCAATCTTTGCTGTGTTCCATTAATTGCTACACCAATATCACTATTGATTATTTTGAAATCAAGAATTATAAACCTTTCTACATTGTTGTTATTTTCAAAATTGTTTTGGCTATTTCGCATGCTTTGCATTTCCAAATAAATTTTAGAATAATTTATCAATTTCTACAAAAGAAATTTGCTAGATTTTAATTGTAATTAAATTAAATCTGTAGATTGATTTAAGGAGAATATAAAGCTCAGTAATATCTAATCTGTAAGCATGTTATATCTCTTTAATTATATTGGTTTTATTCATTTTCTTTCAGCAATGTCTTATAGTTTTCCATATACAGGTTGTAAACATATTTTGTTGAATTTATCCTTAAGTATTTTATATATTGTGGCTACCGAATTGGTGTTTTAAATTTTTTAATTTTCAATTTTTCATTGCTAACATATAGAAATTAAATATGTTTTTATGTTGACCTTTTATCCTGCAACCTTGTTAAATTCATTTCTTAGTTCTTATAACTTAGAGAGTTCATTGAGTTTATTATATACATGATCATGTAATCTACAAATAACATTTTTCTTTGCAATCTGTATGACATATTTATTGCTTTGTTGCATTTATTAAAACTTTTGATATGATAATAGGAGTGGTAGGAGAGGATATCCTTTTCTTCTCAATCTTAAGGAAAAAGCATGCAATCTTTCACCATTAAGTATTATGCTTACCTTTTATCAGATTCTGTAGTTACCTTTTATCAGATTCAGGACATTTTCTTTAGTTTCGGTTTGCTGGGAATTTTTCTAATGGCTGGGTGTTTAATTTCACCAAACGATTTTTTTCTTCATTTATTGAGAATGTCATATTTTTTTCTATATTGTTTCTTAATATGGTGAATTACATTAATTGATTTTTTTAAATGTTGAACCAACTTTGCATTCCTAAGACAAACTTCTCTTAGTCTTGATGCATTATCTTTTTAAAATACATGTATTGCTGTATGCAATTTGCTGA
The DNA here is from genome assembly GCF_001698545.2 of Rhinopithecus bieti. Classification (NCBI taxonomy): domain Eukaryota; kingdom Metazoa; phylum Chordata; class Mammalia; order Primates; family Cercopithecidae; genus Rhinopithecus; species Rhinopithecus bieti. The sequence continues at coordinate 334,963 of NW_016809865.1, read as the reverse complement.
TATTGTGAAGAAAATTTTTGCACCTATGTGCCTGAGAGATACTAGTCTGTAGGAATTTTGTTCTTTGTAATGTCTGTGTAGTGATTTGTTACCAGGGTAATACTAGCCTTATAAAATGAGTTATAGAGTGTTCCCTTCTCTCTTATTTTCTGGACAAATTTGTATAGAGTCTGTATTATTTCATCTTTAAATGTCTGATGTAATTTGCCAATAAAGTCATTTAGTGGAGTCTTCTTTTTTTTTTTTCTGAGATGAAGTATCGCTCTGTCGCTTAGGCTGGGGTGAAGTGGCTTGATGTCGGCTCACTGCAACCTCCACCTCCCAGGTTGGAGCGACTCTTCTGCCTCAGCCTCCCAAGTAGCTGGATTACAGTGTGTGCCACCATGCCTGGCTATTTTTTTTGTATTTTTAGTAGAGATGGGGTTTCACCGTGTTGGCCAGGCTCGTCTCAAACTCCTGACCTCAGGTGATCCACCTGCCTCAGACCCCAAAGTGCTGGGATTACAGGCTTGAGTCACCGTGCCCAACCACTAGAGTTTTCTTTGTGTGCAGTTTTTTAAACTATAAATTCATTTTCTTTAATAAACACTGGCTATTCCAGTTATATAAGTTTCTTCTTGAGTATGCTTTGATATTTTGTATCTTTCAAGAAATGTATCCATTTCATCTAAGTTCCTAAGTGGTAGGTATAAAGCTATTCATATGTCCCTATTATACTATTAATATAGGTATCACCTGAGTGATGTCTATTTTCACATTCCTGATATTATTAGTTTGTATTTTCTCTCTTCTTCTTGATCAGCCCATCTAGAGGTTATCTAACATTATTCATTTTCTCAAGGAATCAGCTTTTGGTTTCATTGATTTTAAAATTTTTTGTTTTCCATTTCATTAATTGGTGCTCTTGGCTCTATTATTTTCTTTCTACTGCTTGCTTTAGGTTTAATGTGCTCTTCTCTTGCTAGTTTCTTAAAGTGAAAGCTTATTGATTTAAGAAGTTTATTCATTTCTAATAGGAACATTTACTACTATAAATTTCCCTCTAAATCATACTTTGCAACAGAAATGCTTATATATGTGTGTTCATTTTCATTCAGTTTAAAATATTTACTAATATCCCCGTGATTTCTTCTTTGACCCATATTTTATTTACATGTGTGTTAAGTTCCTGGTATTTGAGGATTTTCCAGGTATCTTAGTATTTAGCTCAATTCTATTGTGGTTAGAGAACATATTTTCACGACTTCAGTTATTTTAAATTTCCTGAGGTTAGTTTTATGGCCTAAAATATGGTCTTTCTTGGGGACTATTCCATGAACACTTAAGAAGAATGCATGTTCTGCTGTTTTGAGGTGCAGTGCTCTATAAATAGCAATTAGGTGAAATGCTGTTCAGGTCTTCTGTGTTCTTACTGAATCACTCTCTGATTTTCTGTCAATTACCAAGAAAAGAGTGTTGAAGTATCTAAATATAATCTTGGTTTTGTCTGTTTCTCTTTTCAGTTCTACCACTTCATGTTTTATTTTGAAATCCATGCACTGGGTTTTTTTTTTATGATTTGAAGATCTGTTATTAGGTAGACACACATTATGTTGTCTTTGCAATAAACTGGCTCTTTACCATTATGTTTCTTTTCTCATTCTGAAGTCTCTGTCTGACATCAGTGGACCAAATTCAGTATTCTTTTAACTAGAATTTCATATTTTATGTTTTCCATCATTTTGCTTTATTTTATACTTTTACTTTCAGCCTATTTATGTCTTTATATTTAAAGTGAATTTCTTGTAAACAGCATTTAGTCTGTTATTGCTTTTATATCTAATAAATTTCTGTCATTCAGCTCGTGTGGTTAGAACAGCACTGTCCAGTAAGGTAGCTTCTAACCACATGTGACTCTGAAGAGCTTAAAATATGTACGGCTGGTCTGAATTGAGTTGCATTGTAGGTATAAAATACACATGAATTGTAATGATTTTGTATAAAACAGAATGTAGAATTTGTCATTGATCTTTGTTGATATGTTAATATCATACAATAGGTTAATATAATATGTATATAATTATATAACATAATTATATATAATTAATATAATATAGCTAATATAGTATAATTTGTATAGTTATATATAATTATTTGTATATACTCTATTAAGCAAAATATATTATACAGTTAATCTGTTTTTATCTTTAATGTGGCTACCAGAAAATTTAAAATT
>NW_016809865.1:323067-330615 GCF_001698545.2 Rhinopithecus bieti | reverse complement strand
GGCCCCCGCAAGCCCCACTTGCTACACTTTAACAGAATGCAGAACTTTGTCTTCATTATTGAAAGATATTTTCTGGATATAGAAATCTAGGTTAAAATTTTGTGTTCTTTGTTCTTTAATGAGGTTTCTCTGTTATCTTCCGGCCTGCATGGTTTTGATTCAAAAAAGTCTGCTGCTGGTTTTTAATCTTTATTCCTTTGAGCATAATGTGTCTTTTATCTCTGGGTACATTTAAGATATTCATTTTATCATCAATTTTTAGTAATTTGATTGTGATGTGTCTTGATGTGTTTTGCTTCACATTTATGTTGCTTGAGGCTCATTGAGGTTCTTGGATCTGTGGTGTATAATTTTCATCAAACTTGGAGAAATTGTGGCCATTATTTTCTAAAATATTTTTTCCATTTTCTCCTCCCATTCTGATATTCCAGTTACGCATATTATACTATTTAAAATAGTTAATTACTCACTAACCTTATGTTTATATTTTTCAGTGGGTTCTCTCTTTTGTTTAATTTTGTTAGTTTATATTATTGTGTCAAATGCACTCATCTTTTTTTCTGCAGTGTGTGATATGCTATTAATCTCATTCAGTTACTTTTCATTTCATATCATGTATTTTTCATCTATAGTTTAGTTTGTTTATTTAAAATATCTTTCATTTTTCCCATCATTATGTTCATGCTTTTCTCTACCTTCTTAAATGTATAAAATGTATTTGTAGTACCTATTTTAACATCTTTATCAGCTAATTCTCTCTGTCTTGTTCTGAATCTGTATCTGTTGGTTTCTTTTTCTCCTGCTTATGGGTAGCATTTTCCTGCTTCTTTGTATGCTTGAAAATGTTTAATTGGATGCTGACATTATTAATTTTACATTGCTAGATGCTGGATTTTGTTGTACTCATTTAAATAAGTGGACTTTTTTGCTTGGAATCAATATTTGGTCCTTTTGAGGTTTGCTTTTAAGTTTTATGAAATAGATGTAGCATAACCTTTAGTTTAGGCTAAATTGTCCCCATTACTGAGGCACTATCCTTCTGAGGACCCTAATACATGCCCATGTATTAGGAGGATTTGCCTGGGTAAATTTAAAAATTGCTCAGCCTATTTTTTCCTGAGAGTTCTTTCTCAGCCTCGGGCAATTCCTTCCATGCATTTGCAGATCAGTATGCAGCCTTAAGACTCATGGAGAACCCTAGGAAGATCTGGGGTACTCTATCTCACTTGCAATTTCTCTCTCTGTCTCTCTGAAACTCATCAATTCAGTATTTGCTTCACAAATTCTAGGTACCTTCGTCTCTCTGAACTCCAAGCTCTGTAACTTCAACTAAGCAAGACACCAGACTTTGTTTTGGCACTCTCTCACTTTCTATAATCTAGAAACTTTTTCCAGGTTGTAAGGTGAGACAATCAAAAGGCTTACTTAGAAACTGGGTGTGGTGGTGCATGCATGTAGTTCAGGAGGCTGGGGCATGAGTCTCAAGCCAAGGAGACTCACCTGAGCAACTAATGCAAAATCCCTGTCTGTAAAAAATAAAAATTAAAAAGATTCTCCTATTAATCTCCTTGCTCTCAGAGATCAGTATCCTATACTGCTTATTGTCTGAATGTCTAAATATAGTTTTGACTACTTTTAATATGTTTAAAGTGGTAGGTTAAATAACATTCACTTTTACTCTATCATCTCTAAAAGTAGATGTAGCCCACTTAAAGGTTTTAAAGTAGAGAGAAAACGGTAAAATTTGTGGTTAAATCACTCTGATGGGTAAATAAAGTGAGACTAGAAATGAAAATCAGGTTAAGATACTAATATTCCCAGTAACAGACAGAATGAGCATGAATTTTTGGCAGTAGACACTAGCATGGATAATAAATGACAGATATAATAAATATTTAGGGCAATAAGAACTAGTGACTGATTGAATCCAGAAAAATCAAATGAGATAATGAGCACAAAATAATTTTCAAATATCCATTTAAACATTCATTAAATAGCTACCATGTTCCCAGTCTGATCAGTTAACAGAGTGCTAATATAAGTAAGACATGGTACTTCGGCTAAGAGAATTAGCAGACTTATTATAAAATAATGCAGAGACTACCATAATGTAAGTATAAACAAGATACTATATTATACTAATAGTGGCACTCTAACAATTGAGGGGAGTCAAGGAAGCCCTAAAGAAAGAGTCATATTTGAGATAGTTCTTGAAAAATAATGGGAGCTTTTCAGCAAGATAAGAAGAGAAAGGATATCCAGGCAAAAAATAATAATAATAACATAAGCATCATGATTTCCAAGAATAAAAACAGTGTTACTATAAATGAAGTCTTGAAAATGTTGTACACTCAATGTGTGTAAACACAAAAGTATAAAATTACAAAAGTAAGATATGATTATTGCGTCTCCAAGAATTATTTCTATAGATATATACATATATTATGGGAAACGTGGAAATAAGTTTTGGTGATGCCATGATACTCAAAGTAGACTCTGTTTCATCAGTTACACAGCACAGAAGAAATCAATATTTATGCCTACTTCTAATCCAGGATACAACAAATGCAATTACTTTAAAATGCCTGCATTCATGTACCAAGATAATGTTCAAACAATCCATGCACTTTAAAAGAAATAGAAATAAATATTTGAAATAGCTCTATGAAATAAAGAAAATGTTATATAGCAATTCATTATTTTAAAATTCTTTTTATGTAGGTGAATTCCATTGGCAATCATTGCTACACAACAAAATAATGTTCTTTTTATTTACCTCCACATCCCTTAGTAACAAATAGAAATTATTCTTAATATTTTGGTTTGAAGCATTCTGATATTAACTTTGACTTAATCTACCTGCTTTCCATTTGAAATTCCCATTCTCATGTGTGCCTGTTGTTCTCCAGGCAAGATCACCTCTTAACCCTCTTCAGAAAATAAGTCTCCAGACTGTTGCTGCCTGGTAGAGGTTAGTCACCTGGTAGTGTAGAGTGGTGGGGGTGTCTGTGGATGTATCTGCTTCTCAAACAGACATTCAGCTAAGTCTATTATTACCAACATTAACCTCCACTAGCAGAAGTGCCAGAAACAATTTCTGAGCCTTTGCAGGGGGGATCAGGGGCATGGCTGATTCTGCATTGTAAATCAGATTGTATCTCTGCTTTTTCCCCACTGCAGCCTCAGCTTTCCTGAGTCTGTAAGTCAGCTGCCATTTGTCTTTCTTCTTTCCAGCTTCCTATATTTTGATGGTATTGTTTGTCTGTTGTTCTCTTTGTCCTTGTGGGTTTATACCTTATTTTTAAAAATACATTTACTATCACTGTAGTGGGCCTTTAGCAGGGAGCTGAAAAATGCATGTGTTCAATACTTCCTCTTTAACTGGAAGTCCTTCAGCTCATTCTCTTTTAATATCTGTGTCTGTGTATTTTATAATGTACATAATATATTTGTGTAAAGATACATATATATTATTTATAGATAAATATCTACATATCACATTGCTTAGTTTAAATTAGTTTTTCTTCTTCTTACAAATTGTAGTGTATAATTATAAGGTTCAAAGACCAGTGCTCTGCCTGATCTCTAAATGGTGTTGTCCTCTAAGGCTTGGAGCTTGGCTTTTTCTCTTTTCATGTTCATAGTTCCCCAGGTGATCTTCTTTAGAGCCAATGTTGATGACTCTAAAATTTACACTTTTAGCCATGACTTAGCTCCAGATATGTGGATTTCACTTGATATCATCACTTGGATGTCTAATAGACACCTCAAGTTAACATTCAAAATAGAACTCTTTATTCCCACAACCCCACACCTCACACAAACTACACTCATTCAGGCCACCTCAGTTATTCAGTCGAAAATTTATACTGAATTTGATTCTGCTATGATTCCAAAGCTTGAGAATGCAACACCAAAACAAAACTGGAAAGACTGCTGTCATGCAGCTTATGTTCTGGAAGCAAAAAGGAAGAGACAACAAACAAATGTAAAATAAATATATATCTTGTATTTATATTTATTTACATTTTCTAGGTTAAGTGCTATTGAGAAAATAAAGCTAGGTAAGAGGAATGGATAGTCATGGGGTGTGTGTGTGTGTGTGTGTTTGTGTGTGTTGTGTATGGGTGTGTGTTGTGTATGTGTGTGTGTTTTATTATCTCTTCTTTCCAGCTTCCAAAATTTTGTCATTAGTGTCTTCTTTGTTCTTTTTGTCTTTGTGAGTTTACGGGCTTAAAATACAATCATTAAATGCCGTTTAGTGGACATTGAAGAGGGTGCTAAGGGAAATGCACATGTTCATTCTCCATTTTTGCCTGTGAGTTAAAGGGTGTTAAGGGAATGTCCTCAAGATAAGATGATATTCAAGCAGAACCCTGAAAAAAGTGAGGAACTAAGCCGTGCAAAAATCTGAAATAAGAGCATTCCAGATGGAGGGAGCTGCAGGTGATAAACCCCCTGAATTAGAAGTATGCTTTCTCTGTTCAAGGAACAACGAGAAGCCTAGTGCTACTGAAGTGGAGTTGAGAGGTAGGATGGGAAGAGAAGCCTGTTAGAAAAGGAGGTGAAAGAGGTGGCATGGGACCAGATCATTTATCAGAAGTCAAGGCACGGATTTTTATTTTTATCGAGTGTGAAATAGGAAGCCCTTGGAAAACTTAAAGCATATATTATTAAAATTATGTTTTAGATAAATCACCTGGGCTGCTATAAAATATCCTGTAGAGAGACAAAAGCAGAACCAGGGACACCAATTAAGAGAGTATAGGCAAAAGATAATGATGACTTGAACTAGAATTGTGGCAATAGACAAATTAGATTTTACTGATGGACAAGACAATAGAAGAGCCAAGCATATTCCAAGGTTTTTGACTTGAAAAAAAACATGTAATTATGGTGTTACTGAGATCATGAATACTTCAGGTGGAACAGATTTGTGTGGGTGGATTGGAGGAGGAACAGGGCTCAGTTGGACATCCTAAGTTTGAAATAACTCTTAACTAGATAGTGATGTTGAGTGGTTGTTGGATATAAGAGTCTAGGATGTGAAGGAGAAGTCAGGTAGTTCATCTAATTGGGGCTCATCAGTATTTGTACAGTATTTAAATGCTGTTATTAAAAAGAAAGAGTGGCCAGTAAAATAGAAGAAACAAGAGAAGGTGGTCCCTGGAGGATAAGTGAGAAAAGCATTTCGATAAGAAGGGCATAATGAACTCTGTTAAATGCTGCTGAGAAGATAAGTGAGATGAAGTCTAAGAAATGAGAATTACATTGACAATGTGGAGGTCATTGATGATCTTGAAAAAGGAAACTTCAGTAAAATGAAGGGAGTGAACACCTAACTAGAGTACTACAGATGGTGACTCATGACTCAGGAAGACAGAAGTTATCTGCTGTAGCAAGGTACACAAGTAGTCAGGAAAGAGGAAATGCAGAGCTCAGATGGAGATGGTGGTCTTAGCAAACCAGACGATTTATCCCTTGCAACTGGAGGGAAGGCAGGAGGCTCAGTTTGCAGTAGATTGGCAAATGTGACCAGAGATGTGGAAGCTCATCTTGAAATAGTAAGCAAGATAATTATCAGCTGAAAAAATGGATAGCAGAAAGATGTTGAAGGTCAAAGGAAAGAGGAGATGCAAAATAGTTATTTAAGTGAGTAGGAAGGTGAACTAACTAGGAAATTATAATATAAAACTATAGTGGGAAATTATATTTTAAAATACGGCATGACTAAAAGCCACTTGAAGATTTAGGTCATAAAGAGAGATCAGTCAGCTTGGTCCGGTGATTTTTCTCCATCCATGTTTCATTGCTCAGGTACAGGTGAAAAGTGGATAGAGATTTAGATTTGACCGGGTTTGGAGTTTGGCCAGCAAGTTTGATGCAGAGGCACAAGCAATCCATCTTCCACACAGCAGTCAGAGTCAGTTTCTAACATCGTAATCAGATTATATATTGCCTTACTTCAGACCTTCAGTGGTTCCCCACTGGACTTTCATTTTAGCCCAAATGGTGGTCATCAAGGCCCTTACTCCTCTGGTCATTTCTCCATCCTCCTCTAGGACTACTTTCTCCATGACTGCTCTATTGTGGGCACTCTGGCCTCTTTGGTTCCCAAACATTCAAACCCTTTTTGTCTCAGACCGATGAAATCCTTTCTCTCTCTGCCTGGACTGCTCTTCCCTTAGTTCTTTAATTGGCCACTTTTATGCATTCTTCATGTCTCAGATTAAACTGTAACTTCCTCAGAGAAGGCTTCCCTGAGAATCGCACTTAAAGCACGTCTACTCATGTACTCTGCATCACATCACTTCCTCACTTTTAGTGCTCTTAAACAATCTGAACCATATCTTTATATATTTGTTCACCTGCATGCCCCAACCAGGATGAGGGCAGGGAATTCGTCTCTTTCATTCTTTTCCTATTTCTAGAGCAATGATTTTCAAATTTATTTATCTCAGAAAGTTTACATTCTTAGAAATCACTCAGGATGCCAAGGAGCTTTTTTATATGTACGTTATGTCTACCATTATTTGCTACTAGAAATTGAAAGTCAGAAATTTGGAAAATATTAATGGATTTTTTCATTAAAAAATAATAAACCAATTATTTTGTTGGTTTATGATTGGTTTCCATAATAAACCAATTAAATTGTTAACATAAATAACATTTTATGAAGAGTAATTGTATCTTCTAAAATAGAAAAAAAAATAGTGAAAAGAGTGGTATTATTCTTTATTTTGCAAATCTCTTTTTTTTTTTTTAAATGGAGTTTCGCTCTTGTCGCCCAGGCTGGAATGCAGTGGTGCGATCTCAGCTCCCTGCAACCTCTGCCTCCCGAGTTCAAGCAATTCTCCTGCCTCAGCCTCCTGAATAGATGGAATTACAGGCGCCCGGCTAATTTTTGTATTTTTTTAGTAGAGATGGGGTTTTGCCCTGTTGGCCAGTCTGGTCTCCATCTCTTGACCTCAGGTGATCTGCCCGCCTCGGCCTCCCAAAGTGTTGGGATTACAGGCTTGAGCCACCATGCCCAGCCTGTTTTGCAAATCTCTTTAATGTCTGAATTAATAGAAGATGTTGATTCTCGTATCTCTCACTATATTCAATCTGTTGTGATCTGTTGTTTAGATTGAAATATATGAAGACAAGCTGTCCTCCCACCAACATATAATTGGAAAAGGAGGTATATTTTATAGACTTCTTAGGTAATTGTGTATACCATCTTTGGTACTACACTAAAGGTCAACAAGTGGCTATTCCTTAAAGGTAAGCTGCAACATGGAATCTGTATCAATTAACCTTTTCACTGTGCATAAATTTGTTGGTCTACTTTGAGATTTGAATGGATCTTTTATCTGTGCATGATTTTGTAATATCATGCATTGGTCATCTGGAACTTAGTGGTTTACTAGTTTGTGAAGAGTTTTCAAATGTTGACATATTTTATTATATAATATCTTATTATATAATATTTTAAAAACACATTTGTTCTGATCTCATCAAAGTATCTTTAAGTATTGGGAAGCTGTCAAGCTCATAGAAGGAAAT
>NW_016809865.1:289745-322279 GCF_001698545.2 Rhinopithecus bieti | reverse complement strand
CTCAAAAGACCATTGTACTTCAGCATGCATACTTTCAATTTTACCACAAAATATAAAAAGATTCAAATTCAAGGATTGAGATTTAAAAAAATAATTTTTTTTTACTGCTCCAGCAAGGATATTCTTAATAAATAAAACTGGCATTATTATTATTTTTTGTTTTTATTTTTACTGAGAGTACATGTCAGTCAAGGACACAGTGACCATTGGTACAGTTTGGTGCTACTTCCTTGATTCATGCTAAGACACCAGCAATTTTACCCACTATTGCTTTTGCCCCATCAATGCAAATATCAACACAGTAGAAAAAGAACATCTCAAAATTGTTATGGATGTAGTTCTTATCTCATAGACCCCCTGAAAGGGTCTCAGGATTTTAGGCATTCACAGATCATATTAGAACACATGATAGCCTGGCAAATAGTAGGGAGTCATTAAATGTTTGTAATATAAATGAGGGGTTATATTATTTTACTACTTAAGTCTATTATTATTGATTTGGCAACTACTTGTTCTAAAAGTAACTAAATCGTATAATTTATCATTTTGTTAGAGACATTTTGTAAGATAAAAAATAGGGAATCATTTAATCAAAAGTACATAGCAATATCTATCTTTACACGGAGTTGTGTAGACACTGCACAGATTGAGTTAAACATACTCCATATCTTGAGAAGTTTATCAGCATTGCAGACATAAAGGGCATAAACAGAGATAATATTGAACAAGTATGTTAAATTAGTTAATACTGTCAACTTCTAGAAAGAAAGCCACATATTAAATATCATTAATGTCTAAGTTATCCAAGGAGAAAATTTAAAACCCTACTAAATAAAATTAAATAAGACCTGAATAAATGGATGCCAAGGCCAGCTCGGTTGGTAATACCATAACCCAGTGGCGCTAGAGGAATTAAAGACACACATACAGAAATATAGAGGTGTGAAGTGGGAAGTCAGGGGTCTCACAGCCTTCAGAGCTGAGAGCCCTGAACAGAGATTTACCACATATTTATTAACAGCAAACCAGTCATTAGCATTGTTTCTACAGATATTAAATTAACTAAAAGTATCCCTTATGGGAAACGAAAGGATGGGTCGAATTAAAGGAATAGGTTGGGCTAGTTAACTGCAGCAGAAGCATGTCCTTAAGGGACAGATTGCTCATGCCATTGTTTCTGGCTTAAGAATGCGTTAAGCCGGGCGCGGTGGCTCAAGCCTGTAATCCCAGCACTTTGGGAGGCCGAGACGGGCGGATCACGAGGTCAGGAGATTGAGACCATCCTGGCTAACACGTGAAACCCCGTCTCTACTAAAAAATACAAAAAAATTAGCCGGGCGAGGTGGCGGGCGCCTGTAGTCCCAGCTACTCGGGAGGCTGAGGCAGGAGAATTGCGTGAACCCGTGAGGCGTTTGCAGGAGCTGAGATCGGGCCACATCACTCCAGCTGAGCAGAGCGAGAGCTCGTCCAATAAAAAAAAAAAAAAAAAAAAAAAAAAAAAGGAATTGCGTTAAGTGGCTTTCCTGGCTTTCCGCCCTGGGCAGGCCAGGTGTTTCTTGCCCTCATTCTGGTAAACCCACAACCTTCCAGCGTGGGCATTAGGATCATTATGAACATGTCACAGTGCTGCAGAGATTTTGTTTGTGGCCAGTTTTGGGGCCAGTTTATGGTCAGATTTTGGGGGGCTTGTTCCCAACAAATGGAGAACTGCATTTGGATGAAGTGACTTAACAATGTAAATATGTCAACTATCCTGAAATTGCTCTATAAATTAACTGCAATTCTGATCCAAATGTCAGTTGTAATAGACAAATAGATAAATGGAATAGGCATAAGAAACAAAGGAATGATAACGGTACTGTGGAAGAAACTCCTAGAATTAGCAAGACTAAAAACCTAGAAAGATGGAAAATATATGGATAATTAGTATATTATCTCAGTAAGTAGAAAATAAATGTAACAATGAGATACTACTTTACATCCATCATATGGGAAAAATTGCCCATTTTGATAATATTAATTGTTAATAGATAAATGAGAATTTCTTCATATTTGGCTTCTGCCATTTTGAAGAAAAATCTGGCAAAGTCATTGTGCATATATCATATGATTATCTGATCTCACTCCTAAAGAGAAAGGGGAGATAAAATTTTATAAAAGAATGTAATATAATGTTTTTTCACAACATTGTTTACGAAGGCAGGGAATTGGAAGCAATATTATTGTCCATTATTAGAGGACTATACAAAAATAAGGTTGTGGAGGCATACCACTGAATACCACATGGTAGTTAGAAACAACATAGATCTTTAAAATGTAATGCTTCGTGAAAAACAGAAGAAAATGAATGGGTTCTATTTATGTAAATTTAAAAGTATACAGAAAAAAATGACACTACATGTTTCTAAAGACACATATAAATTTGAGAATGTATATCAAACACATTAAAGCGGTTACCTGTTTGGGAGTAGAATATGATAACAAGAAGAAATCAGTTTAAAATTGCTTTTTTTTTTTTTTTTTTTTTGCTTTGCTCAGATCAGTGATGATAATGTGGCGTGAACCAGAGTCTGCATCTATCTCACTCTCCTCTTTTTTTCTTTAAAAAAAAAAGGAAAGAAAACTACGTACATTGTAAAATAGTAACACATTCAGGTAGTCTGAATATTTACACAAGGAAAATTAGAAAAAATTTGTTACCTACCTCTTTTATGGTTAATCAGGGAATTAGCCAGACAACTGTAGAGCTTTTGAAGGCTGGAAGAAGATCTAAATAATTTAGGTTTTCTGGTTCCCTGGTTGCAAGGATATCTGCTCCTTGGCCATAACAAATTGATGTGTCTATTTTTCTCTAGAATAGTTAGCAACAAAGGAGATGCCACATATTCTTCTTATAGCCTGTTTTAATATTTAACTCTCAACCCTATCAGTAAATTCCTTCTTATGTCTGTTTTATATGTCCACAGTTACTTTCAAGTCATTTCTCAGAGAAGATGAATATGTTGGTCTACATTTTTCTTGTAATAATGCTTCATGTATTATTGTTTCCAGACTAATTAATTCAAACTCCTTTTCTCATGGGTCTTATTTATTCAACACTTTAATCATATTATTAATCTACTCCAAACTCCTCAACTTTACAGAATCCTTATCAAGGTAAGGAGACAAAAACTGGGTGCAACACTAACTCCACAGTGTGCCTAATCAAGAGAGAGAAATTATTTCCAATTATTGCTTTCATGAGTCCTCAAAGATAACAGTGGCTGGGCAATCTCATCAACCATTTTCTTTATGAATTTTAATTATAACAATACCCTTATATGTATAAGTTTTATTATTACAAAGCACTGTCATATTTTTTCTTTCAATAAGTCAATAACAACAGGAAAGATGCCATATTTCTCTGCACAGATGAGTAATGTAAAGTCCAAAGAGATTACCATAACCAGCCTATGATCACTAAGCTAGTAAGTGCTGGAGCTACAACCTCCCATTCTAAGTATGTAGGAAGCATTTAATGTGCTTGAATGGGAGGCAGCATAGAGCAAAAGAAAGAGCACAAATCTGTTGCTAGAGGACTTGGATTCAGACTCTCGCTCTGTCACTGGCAGTCCTGTGGTCAGAGATAATAATAGGGTTGATGTGGACATTGTGGTGTAAAAAACTCTAAACTTTTATTGCCGTATTTTCCTTGTTCTGATGAGTTGAATACATCTGACTTTAAAAGGTTATTTCAAGATGATTTTCCTTCTCTTTTCTGCTCCCACATAACCAGTTTATTTTTCATGAAAATATGTCCTTTTTTGTTGTTTTAGTTGCTTGGTTTTCTTCCTGTTTTACCCGAAGCAACATTTCTTACCTCCTCTTGTTTCTTAGATTTTTACTAACAAAATGAAGATTTACTCTGACACCGTTTTCCTTCCTTAGACTATACAATCAGGCCAGTCTCAAGATATTTATAGAAAATAGACAAAAAACTAAAAAGCATTAAATATTTGTACTCTCTTATATTTGTGGTTTTGAAGCTGTAGAAGATGGAGCAAATGACCCCAGAATCAAAGAAGAAATATTTTAAATCAACATAATTTTGTCATATTTAGTGACTTTTTAAACCTTCAAAAGTTAGTATTGGAGAGCAAAATTTCAGAATGTGTCAGTGACCCACCATTGCAACGCTTTTGTTTACTGAATATAATCAGGGTATTTGTACCCCCTATTTTCCTACCTGGAGTGCCAGAAAGTCCTCACAGAAGATAAGCAATACATAAACTTTATTTTTTGCTATGGGACATCTGGAAGTGTCTGCCTAACACTCCTCTTCTAGACAATTCTCTGTTTTCATCCACATAATTAACATTCGTCCAGGACCTCTCTCCATGTTTCCAGTTTCCTGAGATTTAGCTATATCCCTGATCTACTTATGATTTGGTTACTTCCTTGGATTACATGAGCCAATTTAATTTTCCTTTTGCCTGAAAGTGGTGACACTGATATATCTCTCACTATCCACCTAATACCTGCTACAAATGAGGTTCACATGGTTAAAGTGATGTCTTTTGGATGGGCTGATGAGCCGAGTAGGTCAAGTGGGAAAGCATAAAGCAGGAGTAAGTAGCCTGGTAAAAGTAACATTAAGCTGATGTCAAAGAAAAAAAAAACCATCCATTGGAATATGCAAGAACTTTACATAACTAGTATTGCAGAGTACAGGCATCAGCAACATAGCCTTAAAAGAACAACCAAGTGAATTGCCTCACAGCTATCTTGCTTTCATAGATACCATGAGATATTATATAGATATCATAACTGCATTACAGGTACTATAGATTATAATCTATAGATATTATAACTATATTAACTATACAATTGCCCTTGGTTTGATGTAATTATTTAGTGTTGCTTCAAGTCTACAACCCTTTAACCCTTTCAATGTGCTGCCATACCTAACATTCAGAAGTGCCACAGGAACATGAAACATTTGAGGACTCAGACTAACATACAAAATAGAAAAAAAAAATTGTTATTAAGACACACCCTATTTTCTCAATTCTAGGTCTTTTCTCTTCACATTTAATGTGTCTGGAGTTGAAATATATTTCATACTGGTATTTTCTTTAAAACTTACCAGCCATGAGGGAAAATAAGACAATACTAAGTTGTCATTGTCTGCGCATGTGCAAACCTATGTATTGAAGGAATCTGTTCAACTCAGTTATTTGCCGTTTGAATTTTAAGTTAAATTGGCATCTTGTATTTGTGAAGTGAAAGCCTTTCACTAGAAAACTGAACATCTACCTGTTAAAATTTTCCAGTTAACTTTTATGAAAAGTGATTTTTTAAATTTACATAACACCCTGTGATTTTACCCAAATAAGATGTACAGAGAAAATACTGGTATCCCACAATATGCCTAGACACTCTCCTGTCAAGTCTAAGGATGCTAAAGAGGTCAAGATTTGAGCATAGATTATGAAAGGCAGTGGGTTATCATGGTATTATTCGTAATTGATAATAGTCTAACATAATTCTGAAAAGTTAGACATCAAACACACAGAAGATTTACTCTCATCCTCTGATTTGCTGCTGAAATTAAAAGACATGTAATTGTATGGATAAAAGAATCATATTATTGGCAGTTAAGATAAACTACCTTTATTTAATGTAGTTGTTTTTCCCTCTTGAAAGCTACTATAAAATGGTTTAAGTATGTCAAATTGCTAACATCTTAAAATTGAGGGGTTTATGTATTTTTTTCTATCCTAATAGGCTACTAGTTGTGATTAGAGCATCTATTTTTCAAATACACATATCTACAAAAAATAATGTTGGATTAAATACACCTGGGTCCAACTGAATTGCTCAACAAATAAGTTTATTTTCTTCATTCTCAAAAACTTCCAGGACATGATTAGTTCATGCATTGTTAATTGAAGGTTCTGTGAGTTTCTGCTACCATATATTAAAAGTTTCTTTTAGGAAAAGCTATTAAAGTTCTTATGAGAGGTTTCCACCAGGTAGTCTATTGAAAGCAATTGGTGATAATTAAATGAATGTCACTGCCACTATAGGGATTCTTTTAAAACTCTCATAGAGATTGGAAATTGGTTGGGATTGAAGCGAGAAGAAATCTCCAACTTTCAAACATATCAATGACCCAGTTCTATAAAAATCGTAAAGCTTAGCTGGGCACAGTGGCTCACACCCATAATCCCAACACTTTGGGAGGCTGGGCCAGGAGTTTGAGACCAGCGTGACCAACATGGCAAAACCCCATCTCTAACAAAAATACAGCAATTAGCCGAGAGGGCACCCATATTCCCAGCTACTTGAGAGGTTGAGGTGGGAGGATCACTTGAACCCAGCAGGCGGAGTTTGCAGTGAGCTGAGATTGTGCCACTGCTCTCCAACCTGGGAGATGGGGTGAGACTCTGTCTCACAATGAAAAAAAAAAAGTAAACCTTAAGCTTTGGGGCTACTGATAACTGAGATAGCAAGATCATTAGTACTCAAATAGTAAATTTAGCCAGTCATGTACTGGTCCTTACATAACCTTGAGTTTCTTCCAGTATCAATTGACCTGACTGAGAATATTTAGGTGATCTCTAGTTCAGAGTTGCAACAGTATTGGAACTTTTTATTTTAGAATCTCTCATTTAATAGACTTCCATAGCCTATATAGAATATGTGTATATTTCAAAAACACATAGCTTTCTTGCATCTTTCATATTTTTGTTTTATAAATAATTGTGCCTACATATGTTAATGTCAGTATGACCTTTTGTAAAGCAAAGTTTCATTATGTAAAGATATTTAATTTTTAAAGAGTAATTAAATACCTTTGCTTATCAGGACCCTAGTAAAAAGCAGCATGGAGTATTGTAGCTTGATACTGACAGATCAGATTCAGTTCCTTTGATCTGCTTAAGTTTCCACGGGGATGGATCTTAAAATAGTTGGTATAACATGCTAACATACTGCAACTTGTTGTTTTTGCCCTGTGTGCCACCAACTGCCCACCATTAGTCAAGAGAAGCCACATGCAAGCATAAACAGCCTGTATCATCTTTTTCGTTATTATCATGGTCCATAAATTAAGAGAACATAATAAAATTCCTACAAACATATACTACTTTTGAGATTACAACAGTTGGTATTAAATTTAGCTCCTTTTAGAATTCTGATGTTTATATTAATATTACATAGGCAAATGATAATTTCCTTTCTGGGTGAAAAATACTTCACTCAACACAATGGATATAACGAACAAACTTACTTAAATAATTATTTAAGTTAACAAGTTTATACAAAAATCTATATAAGGGGTGATTTTTTTCAGAAAAAAAGACTTGATTAAAAAAAACTCAGAATCTGGAGCTCTATTTATTGGATGGGGCAATTGGCAAGTCAGATATCAATATAGCCCCAAATAGTAACGGTGTTATAAAATGCTTCAATGGTGAAATAAAGTACTTCCTTATTGAAATATTTGTATTTTGGTATATTACTGACTCTTTATGGGGAAACTCTTTTTTTATATATAGATTGCTTAGTTATTGAATTAAAGAAATCAAAATGGGAAACTGCCAAAGGGAGAAGTAAGTGTAATTTGAATCTGAGACATGGCATGAAAAATAAAGAATTTGAATGGATGATGAAACATTTTTTTCTGGATGACCTTATGGTTACGTTTCTTTTGATCAAAGAAACATTCCCAGGTATCAAAAATGAAACCAAAGGAAGATTTAGATCAAAATATGGTGCTTACCAGAAGTAAACCCATACATGTAAGGTCAAGCAATCTTCAACAAAGGCACCAAGGATATGCAGTGGAAGAAAAAATAGCCTCCTCAAAAAAATGGCATTGGATGCAGTTTTTTGTTACAAGTGTAGTGAACTAATTTTTTTTTTTTTTTTTTGAGACAGAGTCTCGCTTGGTCACCCAGGCTGGAGTGCAGTGGCAGGATCTCTGCTAACTGCAAGCTCCACCCCCCAGGTTCACGCCATTCTCCTGCCTCAGTCTTCCACGTAGCTGGGACTACAGGTGCCCACCACCATGCCTGGCTAATTTTTTTTGTTGTTTTGTATTTTTAGTAGAGACGGGGTTTCACCATGTTAGCCAGGTTGGTCTCGATATCCTGACCTCGTTATCCACCGGCCTCGGCCTCCCAAGGTGCTGGGATTACAGGCACGAGCCACTGTGCCCGGTCGTGAAATAAAAATTTTTAAAATGATGTTGGGAAAACTCAATAGCTACATGCAACAAAATATGAAATGGGATTTTATCTTATGTCATATACAAAATAAACCAAAATGAATTAACGATTTAAATATAAGACCTAAAACCATGAAAATCTTAGAAGACATAGGGAAAAAGTTGTATGACAGTGACCTTGGCAATTTTTTGGATATGCCATCAAAAGCATAGGCAACCAAAGCACAAATAAACAAGTGAGACTACATCAAACTAGAAGTCTCTGCACAACAAAAGAAACAATTAGCAAAATGAAAAGGCAGCCTACAGAATCAGAAAAAATATTTGCAAACTATATCCATTAAGGAGTTAATGTCCAAAATCTATAAGGAACTCATACAACTCAATTGCAAATAACCCAATTAATGGGTGAAGGGCTGGAATAGAAAATTTTCCAAAGAAGACATACAAATGGCCAACAGATATATGAAAGATGCTCAACATCACCAGTTGTGATGGTTAATATTGAGAGTCAACTCGATTGGATTGAACTATGTAAAATATTGTTCCTGGGTGTGTCTGTGAGGGTGTTGCCAAAGGAGATTAACGTTTGAGTCAGTGAACTGAGAGAGGCAGACCCATCCTCAATCTGGATGGGTACCAACTAATCAGCTGCCAGATCAGCTAGTATAAAAGCAGACAGAGGAACGTGGAAGGACTAGACTGGCTTAGTCTTCCAGCTTACATCTTCTTGCCATGCTGGATGCTTCCTGCCCTTGAACATGGGATTCCAAGTTCTTCAGCTTTTGGACTTTTGGACCTTTGACCACAAACTGAAGGCTGCACTGTTGGCTTCCCTGCTTTTGAGGTTTTGGGATTCAGATTGGCTTCCTTGCTCCTCAGCTTGTAGACAGCCTATTGTGGAACTTCACTTTATGATCATGTAAGTCAAAACACCTTAATAAACTCTCCTTTATATATACATCTATCCTATTAGTTCTGTCCCTCTAGAGAACCCTAATACACTAATCATCAGGGGTATATAAATCAAAACCAAAATGAGATATCATCTTACTCCTGATAGGAGGGCTATTATCAAAAAGTCAAAAGATAATAAGTGTTGGTGAGGAAGTGAAGAAAACCCATTCTCTTTATATTGTTGGTGGGAATATAAATTGGTACAGACATTGTAGAAAAGAGAATGAAGTTTCCTCAAAAAATTAAAATAGAACTACCATATGATCCAGCAATCTCACTTGTAGGTATATATCCAAAAGAAATGAAATTAGTGTGTCAAAGAGATGTGTACACTCACATATTTACTTCAGCATTACTGTCTATAGACAAGATGTGGAAACAGCCTACATGCCTGTCAACAGATGAATAGAAAAGAAAATGTGGTGTGCATGTATGTGTGTGTGTGTATGTGTATATATATGTATGTATGTGCATGTATATACATGCACATGCATACACACCACATACACAATGGAATATTATTCAGCCAAGAAAAAGAAGGAAATCCTGCCATATGCAACAATATAGATGAACCTGGTTGACATCACTCTAAGTGAAATATGGCACTCACAGAAAGACAAAAACCACATGATCTGACTTACATGTGGAATCTAAAAAAGGTGAAATCACAGAAACAGATAGTAGATGGGTGGTTACCAGAGGCCGAGGGTGAGGAAAATGGGGAGATGTTTGCCAAAGGGAAAAAACTTTCAGGTATAAGAAAAATAAGTCCTGGAGACCTAATGTACAGCATGATGACTATAGTTGATAATAATATATTATTTATTTGAAATTTGCCAAGAGAATAGATCTTAAGTATTCTCACCACAGGAAAAAAGGTAAGTATGTGAGGTGATGGAATTATTAATAAGCCTGATAGTGGTAATCATTTCACAACATTTCACAATATATACATATGGTAAAACATACATTGCATACCTTGAATATACACAAATTTTGTCAATTTTACCTCAATAAAGCTGAAAAAAAAGATAGTGCTTAATTAGAACAAGTCAAAAATAATGAAGTAGACTTCATCATGAACAAAAGCTGTTTTAGAGCTTCTGTTTTATTAGAAATAACATAGAAATAATAACATTTTCCTGACATGAATAATGATAGAGTGAGTTATAGAATGATCAAAATGACTAGTCTCTATTCTGAGATCTGGTGCTGTTTGGCTGGAAAGAAAAAAAAAACATAGAAAAAAAAACCCAGTTTACTGTAATAATGTGATTTTAAAAAAATCATTCAAGTCTTGATACACCACAGTGCATTTAATCTTACCAAATTGGCTTCATGATTGAGCATAGACATATGGTAAACTAACACCTAGTTGCTTTCTCTTGAAAGGTAGACCATGTAAATGAGACACTTAGTCTCTTTTTTTTATGTCAGTGTCCTAGAAATGTTTTATAACCTTAAACAAAAGTTTCATCTGAATATACTCTTATTTTTATTTTTTGACATAAGTAAAGAAATACAAACCAAATACAAGATAGTTACAATTTTTAAACGACCGAAAGAGCTGATTATCCTGTTGTTAAACCATTAGCTATAATTTGGGACACAGCAAGAGATCACTGGGCCAAAAATGTCCACTCCGAGCCCTGAGTGACCTGGATTCCTAAATCATCCTCAGAAGATAATTTTATGGGGGGTGTTGTTCTATAGCACTTTGACAGTGGGTCTCATTTGTCTGTTTCTCTACTCTGCAAAGGGACTACGTGGAAGACTCTTAGCATAGGAATTTAAAATCCCTCTTTGAGTGTCATGTAAGTTATGGAGTTCATGTACAGGGAAAAAGAACACATACACAAACATTTGCAAACAATTTCAAGATGTTCACACTGTCCAAAGCACCTGTGTACCTGGTCCCAGGTTAATAAACTATTTTGCAATGTTAAATGTGCAATGAAATTCCTGTGAGCACAGCTTTCTCCCCGTCACTGAAGTCTATATGACTTCCATAATATGATGTCACTGCCAGTAGGTATAATGCCTGCTGGAGGATAGAACAGCAGAGAAGAGCTTTGTCAGTCTGTAGTCAACCCCAGAAGGGTACATACTAGCACACAAAAGGGATGAGCAAGCCCTACGTATTAAACATTCTGTCATCACTGACAGTCCCCTAAAAAGTCAAACCTACAATCTGTCTAATGTTCAAATTTTAGCACTTGATTTTACAATATTTTGTTGGACAAATATATGCTTTACATAAGAAATTGTAGAAGAATTTATATTTTCCCTCTACTAAATGGTTAAAAACATGTCTTCATGACATTCCAACTCCCTCTGGTGGCAAAAAAAAAAAAAGAAAACAAAAGAGAATATGGCTTGTTTCCAAGCTTTTCTGCAAAGAATAGTGCAGTGGTGAAGAATTAGGCACAGCAGTTAAATCTTTTGCTTCGATTTTTTTTTTAACAATTAGGGAATGCATTCATCATACAAAGTCTTACTGTCAAATTGATGCCAATAGCTTACACTGAAGACCTTAATGAAGCTGATGGGTGAAATTATATGAGTCAAGCATGAGGCTAAATACGACAATGGAAAGCTTCCTTCTTACCCCTCCTGAGAGAAAATAAAATTTTAAAAAAGTATCAACGTTTTAAAGTATTACTAAAAAAAAAAAAAAAGGAGAAAGTAAGAAAGA
This sequence comes from Rhinopithecus bieti, assembly GCF_001698545.2. NCBI lineage: Eukaryota > Metazoa > Chordata > Mammalia > Primates > Cercopithecidae > Rhinopithecus > Rhinopithecus bieti. Next base: position 310,415 of record NW_016809865.1, on the reverse strand, counting down.
CAAGTTGACCAAACTTGGGTGAGATAAATGTTTTTAAAGTTTAAGAATGGAGTTCTGCTTCCAGCCAAAATGAAATAAGGATTGAATCTACTCTCCTTCCTGAAACCAAAGCTGAATAAAATGTAGGAAGCATTGGTTTTCAAGAAATTGGACTTAGGCAATGAATGACAGTGATCCTAAGACAATGGAAACAAGTAAGATGAGCACCCAATTGTCTCAGCTTATTGCCTAGAAATAGTTTCCAGATTGTGGTACAGAACTGGAGGACTCCAGGTGGAGACCTGCAGTCTCCCTGAGTTCAGGATGCATAGCAAGCAGTCCAGGGTGGCTGAGGTTGCTGGAGGTTGCCAGGCATGGAACTATATAAAAGGAGATTTCCTATGCATACTTAGTTTACTTAAGAAGAAAGAGATCATTTTAATAGTCATATACTAATTAAAGAAATTAAATTTTTAACTAAAAATATTCCTATAGAAAAAATACCAAGTTCAGATGGTTTCATAGGTAAATCCTAACCAGACATATAAGGAAGATAATCATCTTACAAAAATTGCCAAAAAATTCAAAAGGAAAAAATACATCCCAACTCATTCTATGAGGCCAGCTTTACTCAAATATGAAAATCAAAACCAATCCAAGATTTACAGGAAGCAAACTACAGACTAACATTTTTCATAAACATAGATTTTTTTATAAACACGATTTTTTGTAAAATGTAACAAAACGTTAACAATCTGAATTTAAAAGTGGATTTCACTTTTTAACTTTTCTCAGAAATGCAAGGTTGGTTTAACATTCAAAAATCTACCAGTGTAATTCACCATTTTAATTCACTAGTTTTCTCAGAAATTCAAGATTGGTTTAACATTCAAAAATCTACCGGTGTAATTCACCATATTAATAGACCAAAAGGGAAAACCATATGATCAACTTAGCAGGTCCAAAAAAAATATTAAAAAAAAACCCCAGCCCCCTCTGATTAAAAAAAAAAAAAAAGAAAAAAGAAAAAAACTCTCAGCAAACTAGGAAAAGAAGGGAATGCCCTCAATCTGACAAACAGCATCTATGAAAGCTCACATTTTATATCAGATTTAATGGTGAAAGATTGTTTTCTTCTAACGTCAACAAAAGGCAAGTATGTCTGCTTTCACCATTTTACTCTACATTTTACTGGAGATTAGAGTAAGGAAAAAAAAATAAAAGGCATGTAGATAAGAAAAAAAAGAAATAAAACTGCTTTTATTAACAGATTCTCCTATATGGAACATTTTGTGAAATTACATAAAAGCTATTGGAACTAGTCTAGTATTTTTTTGCAAGTTTGATGTTTATATATGCAACATCAGTATACAAAATTCAGTTGTTTTTCTGTATACTAGCAATGAACATTGGAAATTAATATAAACGTGTTTTGTTTTGTTTTTTTCACAAAGAATCAAAGGCAATTCAGTGATCTGGGAATGGATATAATCATTGATATTCTTCACCACAAGCCTTTCTGCAGATAAGAAAAGTCCATACTAAGTAACAAAACAGATTCGGATTTCCCATAGCTCATTAAAATTGCCCCATGAGTTGCAGGACTAGTACTTCTCATTCCTGGCAACTAATGAGATTGATAGCAATATCATAAAAATCACAAAACTACTTCTTTCCATTACATTTATTCATTTAGAGACAGAGTCTATGTCACCCAGGCCAGAGTGCAGTGGTCCAATCTTGGCTCACTGCAACCTCCGCTTCCTGGTTTCTAGTGATCCTCCCACCTCAGCCTCCGGAGTAACTGGGACTACAGGTATGCGCACCCATACCCGGCCAATTTCTGTATGTTTTTGGAGACGGGTTTTCACCATGTTGCCCAGGCTGGTCTCGAGGCCATCCCCCTGCCTCAGCCTCTCAAAGTGCTGGGATTGCAGGCCTGAGCCACTGTACCCATCTACCATTGCATTTAATTCTACATAGATAATCTAAGACTATTTGAAATTAGTTACCATGACTGACACCATAAGTTCAGAATAGTTTGTTCTATGTCTATAAATCCTAATTTTAAGGAAATTGATTGATTCAGTCAGAATAATCACGATTTGTGTAGTCAGAGTTGTGCACAATAACAATATATATTTTTATCCTGATAAAAGTACTAAGCTTTTAATGTAAAAATGGATTTAAAATATTTAAACTAGTGGCTGAATTAAATATTAGCCCTTTAAGTGTTTAGTTTGTTCTTAGTTAATATAAATCAAAACAACTGGTAAGAAAACAGCTGAACTGTCAGTTATGACCAAGAGCATTTTTCTGAGAAGAGGAGTAAGACTTTCACTGGATTCTTAGAAGTGTTGTTACTCAAATGAGTTTTAAAATCACTGATTTAGAGATGTCTGTCATGGTATTTCAAAAATGTTTTTCACAGAAGGGTGTCTTACTCCAAACAATACAGATATATTTAAGTATTTATTTAACAACAACAATGTACCAGTTACTATTATTGGGTTTTTTGGTTTTGTTGTTGTTGTTTTGTTTTGTTTTGTTTGTTTGTGTGTGTGTTTTGGAGACAGAGTATAGCTTTGTTGCCCAGGGTGGAGCACAGTGGCATGATCTCGGCTCACTGCAACCTCTGCTTCCTGGGTCGCTGGGACTACAGGTGTGCACCACCACACCCCTCTAATTTTTATATTTTTGGTAGAGATGGGGCTTCACCATGTTGGCCAGGCTGGTCTCAAACTCCTGGCCTCAAGCGATCTGCCTGCCTGGGCCTACCAAAGTGTTGGGATTACAGGCATTAGCCACAGTGCCTGGCCTATTATTGTGTTATATAACAAGCCACACCAAACTTAGAGAATAAATAGTAATCATTTTATGTTGCTTATAAATTTCGTATGTCCAGGGCACATCAGAGAAGGTTTGCTGCTTTGTAATATCCATGAACACTTAAATTACTGGTAATGACTCAGAAGTCTGGGAACTGATAATATCTGGAGGTTCCTTCTCTTACATGTTTGGTGCTTGTGCTGGGATGACATGAAGACTGGGCTCAGCTGGGACTGAGCCCAGGTATTCATTGGAATACCTACATGTGGCCACTCCATTTGGACTCTCACAGCAGGGCAGGTGTGTTCTGAGAGGGGAACATCCATAGAGTGAGCTTTTCAAGAGAACCACATGGAACCTGCATGGCATTTTATGACTCAGCCTCAAAAGTTATATATCATCACTTCTGCTATTTTCTGTTGTTTGGAGCAGTCACAGACTACCCAGATTCAAAGGGAGAGGACATAGATTTCAACTCCTGTAACTGGTACATTGCTTCTGATGAGGCAGTGGTAAGGTCACATTGCAGAAGAACATGTGAGATGGAAGATATTTTGGCAGCTCTCTTTAGAAAATACAACCTGTCACTGAGAACAGCAAACAAACTCTTCTTTTCAAGTCAAGTATAATAAATAGTATACAAATAAACACATAAGTACATAATTAAATAGTAAATAAATAAAGGCTAAATTAATGGAAATGGTGTCTGGCTTCTGCTAATCTATAAGCAGGAAATGAGGCATTCATGTTATAAGGCTGATTTTCCCAAACAGGAGACTTCTAACTGTCCCATGGCTTCCTCTTGGGAGATACTTCACTCATCCTGACTTATCATTAGCTGTAGACATAAAATGTTATTCCAATTGCTAAACAGATAATGTTAATAATAATCACCACTTCTGCTGAGAACAGAGTAAGAAGTGATTATTTTGCATAAGTCCTGTGTATTACTTATAAGGTTAATTCTATTCTTTTAAAAATATAGTTGCATCAAATTTTTTATTCCCACTGACCTAAAATGAATTCAGTTTATTTTATTTTCCTAGCATATCTGCTGTTTAATAATGGCTTGTTATTGTTCTCAGTTTATACGAAGATCTTTTAAACCTTCCTACATTTAAAAAACACTTATTATATATTTAGCTATAAGTCAAGTACTTTGCTGATGCCAGAGACATGATTCTTGCCTTCATTCCTTGTGGAGGACAGATATCAAGCAGATAGTTACAATGTTATGAGGGCTATAAGGAGCTGCAGGATGGCTGCAGTGGGGTCATGTAATGGGAGATGCAGTATAGTCTTTGGGTTAAAATGTGGGGATGGGGATAGAATAATATATTTTGAGAGAGTAATCAGCACGTATAGGAAAGATCATGGCACCTTTAAGAACAGAGAATTATATTGAGCACCTTTTAAAATTTTTATTAGATGGTCTTTTCCTTATTAATTTATGAGAGTTAAAAATATATTCTAGATATGAATCCTTTATCGGATATGTATGTTTCAAACACATTTTCCCAGTGGCTTGCTTTATTTTTATTTTTTTAAACTTCTTCTTTTTTTTTTTTTGAAATGGAGTCTCGCACTGTTGCCCGGGCTGGAGTGCAGTGGCATGATCTTGGCTCACTGTTACCTGTGCCTCCCAGCTTCAAGTAATTCTCCTGCCTTAGCATCCCAAGTAGCCAGGATAACAGGCACCCGCCACCACTCCCAGCTAATTTTTTTGTATTTTTACTAGATATGGGGTTCCATTATGTTGGCCAGGCTGGTCTCAAACTCCTGACCTTGTGATCCACTTGCCTTGGCCTCCCAAAGTGCTGGGATTACAGGCATGAGCCACCACGCCTGGCCTATTTTTTTTCTAACCTTCTTAATGATGTCTTTTGATGACCACAAGTTCTTAAGTTTGATATTGTTTAACTATCTTTTCTTTATGATTAGTGCTCTCTGTGTCCTGTTTTCTCATCTATCCCATGTTCATGAAAATACCTCTTATATTCTTTTTAAGAAACTTTGTGGTTTTAGCTTTCACAGTTAGGTCTAATAACTTCTTTCTTTTCTTTCTTTCTTTCTTTCTTTCTTTCTTTCTTTCTTTCTTTCTTTCTTTCTTTCTTTCTTTTCTTTCTTTCTTTTCTTTTGAGGAGGATCTCACTATGTTGCTCAGGTTGGACTTGAACTCCTGGCCTTAAGTGATCCTCCTGCCTTAGCCCCCTGAGTAGCTGTGACTACAGCATGCACCACCACATCAAGCTTTAATAACCCATTTAAAACTATTAATTTTTTTTGATATAGAGGAGCAGTTGCCCCAACACCATTTATTGTGGAGAACTCCATTGCATTGAATAGTTGGCACCATTATTGAAAATCAAGTAACTGAATATGTGTAGGTTTATTTTCTGAACTCTCTGTTCCACATTGTCTTCATGAGGGTAGCTTTATGTTCAGTCTTCAAATCTGGTAGTGTAAGTCTTGCAACATTCATCTTATTCTTCATTGCCTTCTTGACTACTCTAGGTCTTTGTACTTTTGCACAAATTTAGAATTGGCTCATCAATTTCTCACTAGAGAAATGCAAATTGGATCCACAATGAAACCCACTATCCATCCACCAGAATTGCTAAAATTAAAGACCTAAAATATTAAATGTTGACAAGAATGTAGAACAATTGGAACTCTTGTAAAATGCTGGCAGCAGGGTAAAATTGTAACATCACTTTGAAAATATTTGGGATTATCTACTGAAACTGAAAAATTCCTAGTCTCTAATTCATAAATTCCATTGCTATGCATAGACTCAAGAGGAAAGAGTACATATGTCCATGAAGATACTTACAAAAATACCATTTATATAATTATGGCTAATGATAATAGCCATCTTATTCATGGTAGCCACAAACTGGAAACAAATCAGATGTCTCTCTATAGACAAATACATAAACAAATTATGGTTTATTCATATAATGGAATACTGCACAGCAATAAAAAACTATGGATACATGTAATAACATAGATGAATCTCAGAATGGTATGTTTGGGAAAAGAAGTCAGGCACAAAAGGATACCATACTGTGTGATTGGTTTACATAAAAATCAAGAACAGGCAAAACCAATCTATAATGATGAAATTCAGAATAATGCTTACCTTGGGAAGAGTACTGATGAAACTCTATAGATGATGTAAATTTGCTGTATTTTGATTTGGGTGGTGACTGATTACATGGAAGTATACATTGATAAAGATTCAGCAAATCATACCCTTAAAATTTTACAAAATATGGTATTTTGTAAAATACCATAAAACTTTATGTCTATTATACCTTAATTTAAAACAGAGAAATTCTAGTATAACTAGAGTAGATAAATCAAAGTGGAAGAGTGGTTTGGAAAGAAGCTTGAAAACTATATCAGATCATGTAAAGCCCTAAGAGTACCCCACTGATATGATCTGGCCCTGTGTCCACACCCAAATCTCATCTTGAATTGTAATCTGAATTATAATACCCATGTGTTTGGGGAGGGAGCTCGTGGGTGGTGATTAGATCACGAGGGTGGTTCTTCCATTCTGTTCTTGTGATAGTGAGTGAGCTCTCATGAGATTCGATGGTTTTATGAGGGACATACCCCCCTCCTTCTCCAGGCGCTTTGCTCTTCTGCCACCATGTGAAGAAAAATGTGTTTGCATCTTCTTCCACCATGATTGTAAGCTTCCTGAGGCCTCCCCGCCATGCTGAACTGTGAGTCAATTAAACCTCTTTCCTTTATAAATCACCCAATCTTGGGTATGTCCTTATAGCAGCGTGAGAAAGGACTAATACACCCACCTTCTGGTGTGACAATTATAATGAAAAATGAAGCTGATTGTTGAAAGAATTGTTAGCCACTGTGACCATTTTTGGTGTTAATTATGGTAGCATAACTAACCAGCTTTTAAGTGGTAGTGTAAGCTATATTCCTTCTGCTTACAGGTGGCAGAAACCAAACGTGATCTATCTTAAGCAAATGGGAAATTTATTATATGTGTACTGGGTTATCTCACCCAATTCAAGGATGGGAACTTGGTATCAAGTAGAACAAACGACTTGGACAACATTTTGTCTGGCACTTCTTATTTGGACAAAAAGTTAGTAAGGAAATATGATTAAACAAGTGGTTAATTTATACAAAATACATGGTTTGATTATCCAGATGGACCATTCTTTTCTTGAGTAAAATCAAAGATTTTTGTCTTGTTAATAATTATAACAATAATTACATAAAACTGACACTTTATAAAAATTTATCAATTTTATAAGAACACTGGAAGGTAGATGTTATCGCTTCCATTTTACAGATGTGGAAAATACAACTTAAAGAGTTAAATGACTTGATTACAGGCAAGCAGCTGAGAAGTAGCAGTGTTAGGGTTCAAATTCTTTTTGCATCCCAAATCCTTGTTAATTTTATCATACCATATTTTCATGAAACACTAACATGAATAAATTTCAGTTTGGAAATTCTGGAAAAGTTAGTAATTCTCTGTATATTTTGTACATCTATATCTTCTCCCAACTTTGAGTTGTTAAGTGAAAGAACTATGCACTCAAGATCACTGAGGATGTCAGTAACTTATAGGGTTAGACAGTATTAATATACAAATATTTTTCTCTCAAAGATTTTTGCATCTCTTCAAATGTACCCTGAAAGAGCATTTAGAATCAATGTTGCAAATGTCTAACTGACTGAGATTTGCCTTTGTGATGAGAGAAAGAGAGAGACATTAGAAAATGCCATGTTTAGTCAAGCTAGTACAACAAAGTCAATTTTCTGTTCCTGAGAGTAATGTCAAGAGATATCTGTGGAAAGGCATACTAGGCCACATAATGTCACCTGCAAAAAGTTGAAGAGTTATTCTAAAACATTCATCAATTTCTTAACAGATTTAAGTGTTATAGATTAAGCCCTTTTATTTTAAACCTTTTGAACCAATGATATTACTTTCTTTGCTCTTGGAAATAACAAATACTCTGGGATACAGTTAGACTTTAACAGTTCTAAATCTATTCTCTTCCAGTCTTTAAGAAGTGTTTACAGGATACAACATTAACTATGTAGTATTTATTCTTGCCAAAAATCTTCAAATTTAATATAATCATGAAGAAACAATTAGCAAAATTCAAACTGAGAAATGTTCTGCAAAAGACTTTTCCTGGACTCTGAAAAACTAAGGATGCCATCAGAGATGGAAAATTCTGGACAACTGTTCCAGATGAAGTGAAAATAGAGCATTATATCACGTAAATGCAACTTGATATACCTGACCCTGGGTCAAAAAAAGGATGGAGGGAAGGAGGGAATAAAGGAGGGAATGAAGAGGGGAATGAAAGAGGGAAGGAGGGAAGAATGAAGGAGGAATGAAGGAAGGAAGGAAGGAAAGAATAAAGGAGGGAGGGAGGGAAGGACAGAAGGAAGGAAAGAAAGAAGGAAGAAAGGAAGGAAAGAAGGAAGGAAGAAGGGAGGGAGGGAAGGAAGGAAGGAAAGGAGGAAAGGAAGGAAAGAATGGAAGGGAGGAGGGAAGAAGAGAGGGAGGGAAGAAGGGAGGAAGGAAAGAAGAAAGGAAAGAAGAGAGAAAGGAAGGAGGAAGAAAGGAAGGAGAAAGGAAGATGAAAGGAAGAAGAAAGGAGAAAAGAAGGGAAAGGAATAAGAAAGGAAGAAAGGAAGAAGAAAGGAAGGAAAGAGGAAGAAAGAAGGAGAGAGCAAGGAGGAAGGGAGGAAGTAAGGAAGAAGCAAAGAGACAAGAAGGAAAAAGAGAGGGAGGGAGGAAGGGAAGAAGGAAAGGAAAAGGAAGGAAGGGAGGGAGGGAGGAAGGAAGGAAGGAATGAAATAAGAAAGGATGCAAAGAGGGAGAAAGGGAGGGAGAGAAAGAGAAAAGAAGAAAGGAAAGATGGAGGGAAAGAGGGAGGAAGGAGGAAAAAAGGAAGGGAAGAAGGAAGGAGGAAAAAAGGAGGAAAGAAGGAGGGAGAGAAAAAGGAAAGAAGGAGAGAGGGAGAGAAGAGGAAAGAAGAAAGGAAAAAAGGGCAATAAAGGACCTCATTGACCTCATTGGGACAGTGGAGAAACTTGGATGTGGATATGTTAGGTAATAGTATTAATGTTAAATATCCTAACTGTGATAATATATGGTGATCCTGTGGAAAATACCCTTACTTCCAGGAGATACATTATGAACTATTCAGAGGTTAACAAGGACAGCAACAAGATACTTGCTGGTTCTAGAATTCTAGATTTTGATGAATAACTTTGTGTTTGTCCTATCCATTTTCATCCTGACTTTACTACATCCCTTCTCAGTTTTCAAAGATATTAACATATTTAGTCCATTTTCCAGCAGTCGACTTTCCATCTTTACAATATTTTAATTATCTTTCTCTATATGGTTTCAAGCCTTATGTATTCCTTGAAGTGTGGTGACTAGAACTTCAAAATACATTTAATGGTGATGTACAGTACCATGGGATAATATTTTATGCTTCCAGTACTCTTCTTTTTGGTACTTTGTATTAGGTTGTGGCATAGAAACTTTTTAGGACAATGTTTCACAGGGACTAATCTAAATGACTCAAAAATGCCTTGTCTAGCAACTCATCTTGCATCCTGCCACTTGACAACATTGGCTTGGCTCTTTTCTCCTGAGAAAAACATATTGTCAACTGAAAATCAATACATGTTAACATGTATTTGTATGCCCCATCATGTTCTAAAACATGAAAATTGACTGGTTCCAGTGTAGACTCTGGGGACATTAGCTGCTTATTCTTCAGAAACTGGCTAAATTCTTCCCTTGTTACTTTTTATTTTCTCTTTACTAAATTTTGCTCACCTGTAGGTCAAAGAAAACATTGATAATGTGCATATATGTGCCTTATATCTTATGCAGATACATACTAATACATCTAAGCACATTTTTGGTAGAAGAGGAAGAACAAATAAAAGTATTGATCCAAATAAGAATTCAGGTTGGAATGCAGTAATAAGACCCTGGGCTTTGGACTAAGACCAATGTCTTCTGAATCCTGGTTCTGTCCTTACTGGCTTCTGACTGTGGTTGAGCCATGGAACCTCCCTGGGCATCTCTGTGCCTTCTAGGTTAGTTGTAAAGAGAATATTTTATGCTTAGAGTAGGTCTTTAGTTAATATTAGGCATCCCTTTCTTTGTCCACATGAGAAAGTATAAAAATAGTATTATCCAACATTTATTAAGCCCTTATTGTGTACCTAGTTCTCTGCATGGAAAAGGGTTTATACATATTAATAGCATAGGAGTTGGGAGATTGACTGGCTAAGAGTGAAGGCTCTGGAGCAACCTTCCTAGGTTTTATTCCTGACTTTATTAATCACTAATTCATGACTTAGGACAAGCTGTTTTATCATTCTTTGCCTCAGTCTCTTTCATCTTTAAAGTGGGGAAGGTAACACTGCCTTCCTTATATGGGCCTTATAAAGATTAAATTAGGTAATATTTATTAAGTAGTTAACAACGTCTGGCATATCCCATAGTACTAGGTATCATACTAAATATTCAATATGTGGTAGCTTTTATTATAGATAATCTTATTATCTAATTCAATCCTCACAGCAGTCCTATGAGTTAAGTAAAATTCCTATTATATTATTTGTGGAAAAATGATGTTAAGCAAGGTGAAATAAGTTTCCCAAGGCCACTCAGTAAGAGACAGAATTAGGACTTGATTCTTCTCTGTCTATATTGTTAACTACTAAAATTTCTCCCTATTTCTCTCCAACTCAATTTCTTATGGGGATTGTCTAAGTAGTCTCTGATATAGGAACTTTCATAAAGCTTTTTCAAAGTTTAAATATAAACTTTATCTCCAAATCTCCTTAGTTATGCTTATTTATACCCTGAAACAACTCTAGTGAAATTTACAAACATCATTTCTCATGCGAAATCATGTTGACTTCTCCATGCTAAATTATTCTCTTTTGGCTATTCAGCTATCCTGCCCTTTCACCAATAATCTCAAAAAGATTTCAAGGCTGACTGAAATTTGAAAAGAGAGTGTGAATTTGGACAAATCATTTAACCTCTTTGAAAGGCAATTTGGACTAGATAATCTGCAGGGTACGTTCCAGCTCTAAAATTCTGTGATCCTGTGTGTGGAATTGCCACAATTATGGGAGTAATGGCCCAGACTCTCTTTTTCACTTGCTAGCGGAGCCTTGCTGATGCACCAAGCTATTTATTAGATACCCTATTTACATGCATGCTTGTTTCCCTCTGATTCTTGAGAGTATAAGATGTAAGACGGAGATAAAAGATAGGCAAGAAGAATGTGCTAAAAACGACATACTAAAGTTAAGTGGTGTATTAATCTGTTCTCACACTGCTAATAAAGACATATGTGAGACTGGGTAATTTATAAAGAAAATAGGTTTAATTGACTCCCAGTTCCACATGACTGGGGAGGCCTCACAGTCATGGTGGAAGGCGAAGGGGAAGCAAGACATGTCTTACATGGCAGCAGGCAAGAGAGTTGTGTGGGGGAACTTCCATTCATAAAACAATCAGATCTGGACTTATTCACTGTCATGAGAACAGCGCAGGGAAGACCTGCCCTCATGATTCAATTATCTCCCACTTTTTCCCTCCCACGACACATGGGAATTATGGGAGCTACAATTCAAATGAGATTTGCATGAGGACACAGCCAAACGATATCAAGTTTTAAGTGGAAATGTGAAGGGGTAAAAATGGAATTGCTGTTCATTAAGTTAGGCCTTCTTTTTGGGATATTATTTTCTATTCTGTGACCTTATTTTAGTGATCAAATCATCCCTTCATTTTATATTCAAATAATGCTGAAATGAAGACTGAAAAGAGAGCCAATATTGAAATGTCACATGATAATCTGGTGTTTCTTAAAAAAAAAACACATACTTTGTTTCTTTCCCTTCAATGGGAAAACTACCAGTGGTTCCACAGGATTTTGTTAATCTTGTGAAATTATGGCAAACTGGAATCATCATTAGGCACCACCCTAAAATACCTCCAGAAATGACCATAGTTTATTTATTTAACCAACACATTCCAAGGAAAAAACCTACTGAATTTATTAAATACCTGTTGTATATTCTGAATTGCGCCACATAATGGGCATACAGAAATCTAATGTTCAGGAACTATTCTTAAAAAGACCTCTTAGTTTAGTGAGTAAGAGCACTATAAAACAATAAACTATCTGAATGTTATACCACTGTAGATATATACAGAAGATTCTTTGGAAGCACAAAGGATGAATACCTAGTGGTTTGTTTGCTGGGAGGAAAGACACAGGGTAAGGTTTCCCAAAGAGGCAAAGAATGGGCTGTCTCTTGAAAACCACATGGGAATCGGCCTGGTTTGGAGAGGAAGATTATAGAGAGGCCAGTATGTGCAAAAAAATAAAGGAGACATATCTGGAAAACTAAATATTTCCATACAGAAGGAATTTAGAGCAATTATGCTCTGGTGGATAAAATTGAGTGTGGCGTGTCCGAGGTGGGGAGATCATGAAGGATCTCACATATCATACTAAGGACTGCCCAGGACTCATGAAGCATCATGGATGGGGTTTAAGCAGTTGAATGATATTTGTTAGCAGTTTACATTTCCAATCATCACAGAACTTCTTAATAAGGATCCTAATGACATTGCCTGGCTAATCAATTCTCAGGGCTTAATCCAGTGTCTGGAATATGGTAGCTCAACAAATGTTTAATATATGAGATAGTAAATAAATGAGTCAATCAATGAATAAAAGAATTTAGTCAAAAATTTGCTTCTGGACTGCACAACAAATTATTTACAAGGATAATGATGAGATTTACTTTAAAATATTCAAGCAAGAAAGATTGGGGAGGATAGATAAAACCAGAATGTCGAAATGTGGATTATTGTGAACACTGGGAATTGGAAACCTGGGGGTTATCCTTCTATTCGCTTTACTTTTTTGAATGTTTGACAATTTTCCATAATAAAAGGTTTGAAACATTGTTCCAAAGTTAATGACTTGATTTCTAGACTCCAAATATTACTGTGTTGAAGCATAAATCATGTTAGGAAAAATACGCTAAACTTTTAATGAATCACAACATGTTTGTAATCTAAAAAAGCTAAAAGGAAAATATCTGCACACTAAAAAACTTTTTGAAGTCAATGCAACTTGTGACTCTAGTTTGTAAGTTTCAATCTACTTGTGGCTAGAGGACTTGATTCAAACCTCTCTATGGTTAATAATATTGTATAAATAAAAATAATCTGTTATAAATTAACTGTTAATTTTAAAATATGAAAATCATACCCTCACTCAAAAAGTGTTTTCATAAAAAATGCATGAGTCTATCACACTCAAGCAATTATTTCACAAAATTTTAGGATGCTGTTTTGCAGTTGCTAAAAATAACTTGGTAGACTTTATTCCGGCTAGCATTGTAAAACATATACATTTCATAATAAAAGCAATTAGGTTAAGATACAGAAACATAGTCTATATGAAATAAATACTCATTGTTTCTGTTTCAAAAATGTAAATTCTTTGTAGTTCAATTCGAATGGTATATATAGCCATTGATTCATATCTCTCGCAATCCATTCCATAAATTGAGTTATTGCTGTTAAACAAAGTCAGATTTTAATAACTGATAATTTCTGGAGACTAGCCAGACTATGAAACCTTTGTTTTCCAGATGTTTCGGTTAGAGGGGTCACTGCTGCTTCAGATTATCGGCCTCTAGTAAGCTGGGCATCTCCGTGTGTTGAAACAAAGTACATAATGAGGATCAAATTATAAGTGTTTAAATGATGGTTCTTCAGCTGACTCACAGACAGAAAGGAAGAATGATGCAATAAGGATACTATAGTAGTAGGAATGACATATGAGGGCAAGGGACAGATGTTAGAGGTTGACTTTGGGTTTTTATGTCAACTCAAGTAATTTTGCCCAGGAAAAAAGAAACACAGCTTCACAGCAATGCAGAACACCAGAACTTGTGACAGAAGTTCTTATTTTTTTCATCTTTTCTAACATTAAAAAATTTTCTATTAAAACATTATGAGTAGTAAAAAGGGAAAAGATGATATAATAATAACAGGAAAAAAGTTGGGTGATTAATAGAGGAAATTACCTTTGTAATTATTATTCTAATAGAAGAATGCTTGTTAATACGTTTTAGGGAAAAATATCTTCACTATTGTGCCACAGAAATTTGACATTGTGTGTTCAACACAAACTGATGTAAATTTTTTTAAGGTATGATAGGATCTGTACCTAAAAATGAAAATGAAACAAGATATCTAAATATCTCAAAGAAGTGAAGTTAAGCAATATTAACCATAGAGAGATTTAAGTTTATGTAAGTCCTGAAAACTTTATAATTAGACTGTGAAAAATGCAAAAACTTTTTTTAAAATTTAGTAATTCCTCTAACTCAGTAAAATCTGACATCTGAATGAAAAGGCCACATTTACCTGGACTTTGGCAAAATGTTGAAATAAGAAAATTTGGCAACACAAAATGCAAATACATACTGCACAAACAGCAAATGTTTGCTACTTAGCACTTCATTTCTTTCCTTATAGAAAATAGAGGAAAGAAAGCAGGAAGGAGGGGAAGCAGGGAAGCAAAGTAGGAAGAAAGGAAGGAAGGCAGGGAGGCAGGCTACATGTTTTATCCTCCTTTTGACGCCAATTATTTAAATTGTTTTAGTCTTTTGCATAATAACCAGGACAGCTGAAAATAAGAAATGTTGAAGATTTTAATGTGTGACAGTCCCAACTATAAGAGGAAATAATAGATTCATCTTTATATTTTTAGAGTTCTTAGAATATATCCAAACTGAAAATAAAACATGGGAATTGTTTCTCCAAATAATTACATATCTTATCTTCCATATTTGGTTTACCATTGGAAACTAACATTTCACTGATGGAAAAGAAGGAAACTTTCATAGAGACACGGAAAAAACTGAAAATGCAGGAATATCAGGGAAAGATGGAATTCTTACACATGTACTTACCAAAAGCCCAAAACACTGAATTACAAAACAAGTGTAAAGTGTAACATGTACAAAGTATAATAAGATAAAAAGACAATATATTTCTTCCTTCTCACATGATGCCACTTACTCAACATTTTTAAGAAAGATTTTCGCTAATGATGTCTTAGAGGCATTACTTCTGATACCTGTTAAGGGGAAATACCACATATATTCTTACGAAAATATTCTATTTAAAGGCTATCATAGTTCGTCTATAAATCATTATCAGTTGGTAAATTTTGATGAGCATTTAAAAATCCACTCCAGCCATTTCATCTGCACCTGTATTTTTAGGCACTCAAGTGTAAACATGAAAATTGTTAGTTGTTAGTGCAACAAGAATTGTAGGTGTAATCTCAAAATCAAATTATAAGCTTTTCTTAAATTTTAGCACACACATCTTGGTTGAAAGATCTACTTGGTATCAATATTATTTTAAATTTTTAACTATGATAGAACTATTTTTTTTGTAATAGTCAGCTAGTCATTGTTTCAATAAACATGTATGAGAATATCTGTGAAAGAGAATAAAGCAACAGAGGCATAAGTCAGGGGGACCTTTGCCAAGTACACACACATCCCCATATATGAAGAAAAACAAAAATAATATACAAATTAGATTATATAGCTAGATCTCTTATAGGAATTCAGAAAATGGAGTATTTTGGTTAAATTCAGTTAAATCGAAGTTGGCTTTATTCTTAAATTTGAATTAGAACTTATATATGAGTCTCAAGTCAGACTTGTGGGTGCTCTGTTCAGTCCTTACTCTTTCAAACACCTGTTTTTCTTTATCATCAGTAGTGTCTACTTTGGTGTCCTTGATATCCATTATTTTTATTCTGTAGCGATTCCTCACTATTTGTCAGATAAAACTTCCCCTTCCTTTTCTATAACTAAAATCCTTTTTCTTTGGGATTCCTGAAGTTTATGTTTTTAGGCACATATAAAGGCAAGTGACCATGTAACTGTTTTTCTGAAATGCTATCTTAACATCGCATAGATAATAGTGTACTACCAGAGCCTCTGCACCCATTCTGTCCTCCCCTCCCCCCACTTTACCTTCTCTTCTTTCACTGTTCTCTATTCAACCCAGCCCACTCCCAGTCCATCAGACATCTTCCTATGATAGAACATGCCTACAGACTTCTCCTTTATGTTTCCTGCCATCTGGAACAGCTTTTTCTGCTTCATCCACTGTGTTGCTCCAAATCTTAGGGGAATATGTTCTAAAATTGTTTTTCTCCTTTAATCTTTGTAATTGTACTGTTAAACTCATGAAGTGATCATTTAAAAAAAACTATATAAATAAACCCATGAAGATGTGTATTTCTTGTGCAAATTAAGACATAAAAATATAAACTACTAGAATTATTTAACTTAGAGAAAAAAGATTGAGTGAATTACTAACATTTAAATACATAAGGGATAACATGATTGTCGAGGACTAGCTAATATTTGTTACACATTAAAAGGAAACGTGCCCTAATTTAAGTAAAAAGATTCCTCAGTGAGATGTAAGGGAGAATTGTTAATGTTAAATAACAAAAACATTGTTAAATAATGAAATGACTCATTTAAGTTGGTTATCTCTATTCTTTTTGTAGCAGCCAAATAGTATATCTGTTCATGTGCTTTAAATCTGATAAATATTCATGCTTTATGAAGGAAGAAGAGGGTGTGTGTGTGTGTGTGTGTGCGTGTAAGGGAGAGAGAAAGTCAGACAAGCATGGACAGAAACATACAATATTGGGGAGCAAGCCACAAGGAGAAGTGTGGCTTGTTAAATAAGATCCTTGATAGTTGTATTCTGTTCTTGGGGCTGATGAGTATTTTTTTTAAGTATTTTTGAGAGAACAATGTTTTCTACTTTTACATTTCTATATTTCACAGGATAAAGCTTCTGCTATAGAAGAAACATAACATCGAAACAAAAACAAGATTTAACATGAAATTTAAAAGTTGTATTCGTAGAGATTTTTTGAGTTATGTATTATTCACCATACTACTGGAGAGTAAATTTCATAAATGTATAATTTTTGTACTTATAAATACCATCCCATCTTGTTCCCAAAAGAACTGAAATGATAGCATTTGATTTTTTTATTGGAATAATAGCTTACAAGATCAAGACAAAATTTTGTTAAATGTTTATTTTGTTTCACATGATGCCAAGTGAAAAGTGATGAATTTCAGCATAAACTTTTATATTTCAAGAAAAGTTTCTATTTCTCCTAGAGAGGACTATATTCATCCCGCGTAATAAACCATTAGGGCTCTTGGCTTTCCAAACTTTTTAGCTATTAGTGTTGTTAATCCGTTGTTATTTAAACTGCATGGAGATAGTTTTAAAGGGATATTTTATTTTTGGAGAGCCATAAAAATGTAAAATAAACAAACAGGAAAGGATATAGATGGAATCTGAACTATCCTTATATGGCAAAGAGTTGGCTGAACAAAAAATTGCAAGGGTCATTGCTTTGGGAAACTAAAATCTATGAACTTCGCAAATAAGACCTTTTCTTTCTATTTGCTGTGTACTAGACTTTGTGCATGCAATAAGTAAAAATAAACAACTTAATAAATCTTATAGTTAACTGTCAATGCTAGAATTCAGAATTTTTTTATGTTTAAGGAAATTAAAAGGGCTATTTGGAGTATTTGTTACATTTAAAGGACTTGGTAAAATTCAATTTAATATCCACTGTTAAATACAAATAGTTTATTTGGCTGAAGAGAAGTTTTAATTTTAGCAGGTAATGTATATTTTCTTAAAACAGACAATAGTTCAAAGGGAAGGTTACTATTATTCATATTGGACATTTGAAAAAGAAATATAAACACTGTCAAAAAATCAATCAAAATGACAAGAACATCATGTTTGGGAAACTTAGAGGGGGATTTTCTCAAAATTTTTTAAGGAGCTAAGTACTAGTAGCATACTTAGGTGAAAGCTTTTGTGGCTTCTAAATGAAAAGAATATATGAGATAATCATGCTGGTAGTTTTCTGTGTTTACATAACACACACAAGATATATATGGCAAACTTTACCCAGAGTAATATTATATTCCATGTCATAATTTGGTTTATTTTCAATCACAAGGATAAAACATCTATTAGTAAGAATCACACATTTCAAACCTTCAAAACCAGAAAATCTCACTATAATTTGTAGTTTCTAAAATCTGTTTATTTGAAGAACTTCATGATCATGTAAAATATTACAATTATTTGAAGAATACTTTTTTAAACAGCATCGGTCTTAAAAGTAAATACAATTGCAAAAAGGCATACAAAATATCCTATCTTTTCAGTCTATCTTTTCAAGTCTAACCACCTAGAAACAGGCTACTTTACCTATAATAGAATAGAATTAAGTGTCTTTAAAGATGCAAATATTTTCAGTATTTGAGAATAGCCATATTAAAAAAAAAAGTTATTTTGATAACCAGGTTGCAATAGGACAAGTCATGGTAACCTTCCATTTTCAAGATTCAGTTACAAAAGGCAATTTTATATCCTATTATTCCGAAGGGTTTGAGGCTTTATTTCTTCTTCCTCACATGTATGATGATTTCTGGATGTTTTAGTGTGGGGCATCACACCGGTGCAGCACACTTGGGCTTGCAGTGCAGCCCAAGGCATTTGCAGCAACTATTTCCCACTAGGAATGTAAGGAGCTAGGAGGTTACAAGGCTTGAGGAAACAATCTAGAAAACCACAATACAGCTTGTTGGTCTTTTCCCCACAAATAACCTTTTTAAACCAGACCCATAAAATGCAGTTTATTATCTAACATTTTTAAGGATAATCTTTTGTTAAATGTTAACAAAAGAACGACTATCCAAATTCTCTTTAAAATGCAATCCTTAAAAAATATTGAACTCTCAAGTCCTTTTGGAAAGTGCTTAAATCATCTGGAGATAAATATCATTTGGTGTCCTTGTTTTCTAACAAATGGCTTTTTCCATTGTTTCCATTAATTTCACCCATATTCGTTTTTTAAAAAACAAGGCCCTTATCCTCATCAGCAAAACACAGATGTATGATTTAGCATATAAAACCGGTAATCACATACTAATTTACGAAAGATTATTTTTTTCTCTTTTCGTCAGTTTTCAAGAAGTCTTCCCGTGATTAACTGTAAACAGAAATGGTTTACATCTCAAATTAGAAGCCATTAATTAGCATGACGAAGTCAACTGCAAGATACAGATTATTTAAATTATTTAATCACTATTCACCTTGGCTAAACTGTAGTATACTCTTTCAATATCCTTCGGTAGGTTATCGATCTGTCAGTAAATTACCTCCAGATTAGTTAGAGATAAATATTAGCGTCCTCTCCTTTCCTTCAGGTTTGCATTTTCCCTTCTCGTAAACACTTAAAAAAGCTTTAAGGTTCTTTAATTCCAAATACCTAATTAGCCATCACTAGCCTTTTGTAATAAGGAAAAGAGTATCTGAAGTACAAATCAAGAGTTCGCTTTGCCCGTTTAACAATAAAAAACATTTAAAAAACGTACGCCAAAGGCAATGGCAGTAATAAAAGAAATATGCAGAGGTGGCTTCAGCAAATAACGGGTCTGCAAAACGCAAGTGCTTAACAAAAAGCAGCCCAAACCTCTATTGCAATATACAGCACTCCAATAAATTACACAACACTTGCACAGGCTGCAGAAATAACGCAGGACAAGACTTACACAGATGCCAATCCGCAGCATTTATACACATGCACATGGCAAGAGACAGAAACCAAACACTATCATTCAACTCGGGCAGGGTAGCGCGATCCCGAGCTTGCCCAGCGTGGGTGCCCTCTGCGTGTGTGTCTGTGTACGCGCGTGAGTGAGACCCATCCTTGGGGCATTTCCCCTCTTTGGGCAGTTTTGCTTCATTTGTTTCCTATTTCTGCTACATAGAAACTAACTTCCATCTCAGCTCCAGCCAGCGCCGCTGAATAGAGCCTGTGCTGCGGCTCCGTGTGCGTCAGATCCCTCCGCGGAGCCGTCCCCGGCCCCCTCCCTGCCACTATCGGCCTCCACAGAGAAAGCGCCTTCCAGCCAACCGGCGGCTTGGGCTCCGACATCTTCTCCGACTGGAAATAAATAAATAAATCGCACGCCCTGGGGGGAGAAGCGGGTGGGGGTCGCGCCGTGCCGGGTGCGGAGCGCTGGGGACGAAGGGTCGGAGGCACTCCTTTTTTAGCGCCGGGGGGCGGGTGCGCGGGCCGGGGCCGGGCCGAGCCCGGGGCCGCGAAGGCGGCGGACTCCTTTCTGCGGCGGAGGGATCCGCGGCGGAGGCGGCCACGGCCGTAGCCGCTGCCTGAGAGTTGTTGTTTCCTCCTCCTCCTCCTCCGCCTCCGCCGCCGTTGCTTGAATGGTGGAGCCGAGGCTCGGCTCGTGAACACACACTGACAGCTATAGGGCAGGCGGCGGCACCGTCCCCGCTTCCCCTCGGCGGCGGGGTGTCCCGTCGGTGGCCCTGAAGTGACCCATAAACATGTCTTGTGAGAGGAAAGGCCTCTCGGAGCTGCGATCGGGTAAGTCGGGGGGCTGCCGGGGCCGCTGGCACCGGGCGATTCCGCCCGCGGTCCCCCGCCCCCCGCCGCCCGGCCGCTCAGCCTGTGTGTCTCCCCGTCCCTCTCTCCCGCGCAGAGCTCTACTTCCTCATCGCCCGGTTCCTGGAAGATGGACCCTGTCAGCAGGCGGCTCAGGTACGGCGGCGCGCGGCGCGGGCCGGGCCGGCGCTCGCTGCTCGCGGGCGTGGGGGAGGGAGGCGGCGGCTGCGGG
>NW_016809865.1:280585-286458 GCF_001698545.2 Rhinopithecus bieti | reverse complement strand
CCTCTCCCCGCAGCTGCTGCCCCGGCGCACAGACTGGACTGGGAAGGAGCATCCCAGGACCTACCAGAATCTGGTGAGACATTCACATCGCAGAGCAAAGAAACTTTTCCCTGAGTCGAATAAAAATTGAATTTCCCGCAATTTTTTACAGAGACAAAAACTTGGCCCTAGAACGTGAAAGCTCCAAAGGCCACGGGGAGGGTTGGGAGGCCGGCGCGGGGTCTGCGGGGGCCAGTGGCCGGGGGTACTCGTACTCCGGGGCCGCAGGGGCTGCGGACAATTTATTTGTGATATTTTGTTAATGTACTAGAAATAAAGATACGTCATGAGTGTTGTGCAGTGCAAGGCCGGAGGAGGAGGGGCCGGCGCGCGCGTCCGTGCGGGCGCGGGGGCGCGCGAGAGTCGGCGGCGGCGGGAGCGGCGCGAAGGGGGAGAGCGCGCTCGCTCGTTCGCTTGCTTGCTCTGCACGCGCGGCCGGCTCGGCTTTCTCCTGCCCTACACAATAGCTGGTGACTAACTGCTCCGAAGTAGCATTAGCATTTCACAGGCAGGCTATCCAGCGGCTGCGGTACCGTGGCAAGACATTATTTTTTTTCCTCCTCTATCGTTTATTTTGTTTTCCCTAAATTCAGTCCTAGGTTTTTTGTTGGAAGGGTTCTGATGTGTGATGATAGTTGGTCAGTGATTCGTCTTGCATTTACTAAAACACATCTTTGCAGAAGTGTAAAGCCTGTAATTCCCTAAAACCAGAAGTTTAGTAGGCTTTTTCTAATTCTTATGGTATGCCTCTCGTTTAATTAAAAACTATTATTGGAGTACACTGAAGAGTTTTGATTTTTGTCCACATATTTACTGTGGGATGGAACTCGGCCAGCAAAAGTTGTTGTGCTTATATTGGGACATATTTTGTTTAATAACTTAAAAAAGACCTTTTTCTTAATTTTGTGGGTTGTCAAAATGAGTATGTTAGGAATCTTTAAAAATTGCTTTTCAGAAGTGGACCTATCACTTCAGTAATGTGATTGAAAGTTACCTTAAAGAAGTTATGTTGTCTGTAACATTTTCTCCTAAACTGATAGAGGTTCGTTGTGTGAATATGTGTGTGGGGGGCAGTTAAAAGCAGTCGCACCGGGCACACCAAGCCTTTGAAATTTATGTAGTGCGTTGATTTTTATGAGGCTTTTGTAACTGTTTTGAGATAGTCATAATTACTAATGTTACTTCATCAGAACTTCTCTAATGACTAGGAAGTTTCAGCGAGCTTAGAATGAATGTCTTTTGTGAGGTGAGGGCAGGACATGATTATAATGGCCTTTTTTTTTAATGTAGTGTATTTCCTAACTTTTGTGTATAAATCTCTTGTGATTTAATCTAAGTTGTTGATAACCACTCATGGCTGTTGAAATAAGCAAGGGTACTGAGGTTTAATACATCTAATGGAGATTTAGCAGTGTAATTTTCACACTGAACGTGTGTTTTCAAGGAGTGATTTGGGATACTTTCATTCAATTCTTGGCCAAAGTGAATGGAACTGGAAGTAAACTCCAAGATTTACTAATTTGAAATTAATTTTTAGGTTTATAAATATTTGATAGAAGTCGTCAGTGAATTTACATGTCTTCCTTGCTATTTGAAAAAATTATCACAAAGGTTATAATACTCCATTTTTAAGATGGGGCAGGTTTTACAAAACTCATCTTTGCATCTGCTTTTACATCTGTGCATCTCTTAAAAACCCACAAACTTTCAGTCACTGAGGATTGCTGCGTTTTCTTGAAATCTTTTGGTAATGTTATATTTTTTAAATGAAGCAGCTTAATGGTGTCTGGCTAAATTACGGTAATGGCTAATCCTCGTAGGAATATCTTTTTTTTTTTTTTTCAGTAAAATGAGCTATCAATTTTGATTTTGAGTTAATTTAATTTTGGGGGGGAGTATGGGGGGAGGAAATATTGGTAAAGTGAATTTCTACCCCTAGTCTGCATCTCAGAGTTAAGATACAATAAGCATTCTTTTTATCTGTGTATTATTCTCAAAATCCACCTATTTTGAATGGAAGTGGTTTTTCTTGCTTGGAGTTTTCTCTTTACTAGAACAGTCATGTTGTCATACTCACTCGTCAATCAGTTTAGAAATCTTATTAGAACTTGGAGTTCTTTGACTCATTTTCTCTTTTCATTCATTCAGCATATTGCTTACTCTGCTGGATGCAAGGTACCATTTGAGGTGCTTTCTCATCCATCAAACTGTGTATCTAGGTGTGTGAAATAACTTTATTTCACCTTTTTAGTTGAGATTTAGGTCTAAAAACATTAGGAACACTGGATTTTTTTGTTCAATAGTAGATCTTGCTGTTTTTTTTTGTTTTGTTTTGTTTTTTTGAGACGGAGTTTCGCTCTGTCGCCCAGGCTGGAGTGCAGTGGCCGGATCTCAGCTCACTGCAAGCTCCGCCTCCCGGGTTTACGCCATTCTCCTGCCTCAGCCTCCGGAGTAGCTGGGACTACAGGCGCCCGCCACCTCACCCGGCTAGTTTTCTGTATTTTTTAGTAGAGACGGGGTTTCACCGTGTTAGCCAGGATGGTCTCGATCTCCTGACCCCGTGATCCGCCCGTCTCGGCCTCCCAAAGTGCTGGGATTACAGGCTTGAGCCACCGCGCCCGGCGATCTTGCTGTTTTATATCTAACTCAGCACATGTAAAGTATTTTGTACAGTATTTTCTATTATTTTAATTCTTATGACTTCAAACGTTTTATGTTGTTGTGTATCGAGTTGAATTTATTTAACATTGGTTTGAAAATTACTTGGTGAGTGAAACTGTAGTTTCTTTAGTTTCTACTCTTCCTGGAAATGATTTTTTATATGGAATAATAAACTGAGCAATATTTTAAATGGGAAAACTCATATATCACATCACATTGAAATTTCTAGAAAACCTCAAATTATAGCTGTTTAAAATGGGGTGTAATATTTGTACATGTGAATTTAAAAATAGGCACTGATCATCTGTAGTCAGTCTAGTTATAATTGCAATGGTTGAATTTTACTCAAGAGGAAAGTAGAATTTTAAGAGCAGTTTTAAAAGTTTACAGGTTGAAATTGATGCATTCATTTCAAGTGTGATTGAGAAAGGAAATGCTCATATCTTATGGTTGTTTCTGTCTCTGGTTTAAAACATGACTGTAATTATCACCATCTACCTTAAGATTTAAAACATTTTTAACAAAGTAAATGGATAGGAAGCTAAAATTGTTTTGGTGCTATGGTATACGTTTAATTAGATTTTACATTTTAAAATATGAGATACATTTTAAAGAACAGGAGCACTTTTCCAAATATCAGAATCCTTAAACTGTAGAATAAAAAACTTTTTTTTGGACAGAAGGAAAGGTTTGTCATTTGTTTATTTCTTAGTTTGAATAGTGAATCTATTTAGTCTATTAAGTCTGCTTTCTAGTTGTCACTTAATGATGATTGCATATTTATGAGATATAGAGGCAGAGTTTTCAAGCATTTTACCGGATTTGGGTCTCTCTTGATTACATTTTTTCTTAGAAGACTTCTCTCTTTTCCCCCCAAGAACTAGTTCATGTTTTGCCAGTCTGTTAAAATGATTTATTTTTTGCCTTGTAAAATAGTGATATTTGCCTTTCTTAAAATTATTCCACTTTATTAGAAATCTTTTGTCTTTTTTTTCATTTTTTAGTGAAAGGATTGAGAGTCAGGAGATATGGATTGTGGTTTTAAGCTCTGCTGACAGTTAACCTGTAGGTAATCTTGGGCAAGTAATGGAATTTCTCTTTGTCCCAGTTATCTCATTTGAAAATAAGTGGATTGAAATTTTTTCAATCTGAAAATCTGTGATTTTGAACTAGAAATAGCAGTACATTGTATTTAAGAAGTAAGCTTTATTTCATTTGTAGAGCTTAATTTTCTAAAACACAGAAAAGTAGAAATCACGTAGGTTACAAAATTATATAAATGCTTTTCATAGTGCCATTCTTTGGTGGTAAATTCATTTCTTGTTGCAAAGATGATTTGAGACACTAACTATGTTGTAAAATGCCCCAAATTACCATGATTTCCATCATAGTTTAAGCACTAGTTTTCATTATTGGTGGTCTCAAATTCAGAGATGAATAGGAACCGTGGATAGGATTTATTTATGTATGTATCTTAGGTATACATTTATTTAGTGTGTGCTGATTAATGTGAAAGTTAAGGTATAAAACCTAGAGACAACTTTCAGGGGAAAAAAAAAAAGATACCATATTAAATGCTTTAGAATTAGGGATTCCCATTCTACATTGAAGATAGCATAGTTCTTTCAACACTTGATTATTATAATTTTGGGGGGTTGGGGAACATGTAATAAAGTAAATGTGTGTAGTAGAGTTACTATTTCCTTTTTTAGTAGAGTATCAATGAAATAGAAGCTTTGCATGGTAGTCTCTAAAACAGCTTTAATCTCTCAAGGTTGTTATAGTGATGAATAAAATATGTTAGGTGTGAAGGGTTACATGATGAATAAAATGTTAGGTGTGAATATGTTGCTGAGAGGCTGAAGGAGCATTCTTCATTCTTTCTTACAAGTAGAATTATTCTATTGATACTTATACCATTTTTTAAAATTTGAAGCATTTACAAACATTTTAATTGCAGTACTTACTGTATGGTTAATATTCTTCATTGTAAAGCGGTGTGAACGTAAAGCGGGAGCTGGAGTGTGCCTTTCACAAACTATAATGGTTTTATTTGTTGTGAGGCAGAATCTTATTGAGAGAGTCTGTTTTCCATTCGGTAAAATGGGCTAATAATAGCTTCTACTTTGTGTGATCTGTGAGTAATAACTGGCATGAATCAAGTACTATGTAAGGGTTTGGGTTTGCTATTATCAGAACTTTAGTAGTGCTATTATCAGAACTTTAGTAGTGTTCCACTTAGAGCTTTATAATATTTTAAAAGAAGAGCATTTATATTTTATTTCAGAAACAAGTATGTATGTACTTTCTAAACATAGAATCTGCAGTATAAAAGACTGCATTAAAACTTCAGAAGAGTCCGGGTGTGGTGGCTCATACCTGTAATCCCAGTACTTTGGGAGGCCACAAGTTGGAGAACAGCCTGGACAAAATGGAAAACCCCATCTCTACAAAACTAAAAAAATATTAGCCAGTAGTAGTGACACATGCCTGTAATCCCAATTACCTGAAAGGCTGAGGTGAGAGGATCGCCTGAGCCCAGGGAGGTTGAAGCTGCAGTAAGCTCTGTCCCATGCCACTGCCCTCCAGCCTGGGCGACACAGTGATACCCTGTCTCAAGAAAAGAAAAAAAAAAAACAAAAAACTTCGGAAGATACTATTAATATAATTACTTTATAGACTTAAGGATAAAACAGGCCTAAAAAATAAAGGAAAATGTTTAGTTAATACCAAAATAAATCATGGTTAAGGCATTGTGGATAGACCTCTGGAAAATATTGCTACTAATTTCTACTATGACTTGTTTTATGGAACACTGAACATTAAGAAATAATTTAGGTGGTTAATGTAATCCTGAATTGATTAGAGAATATGCAAAGCTTTTCTCTTTGGGTAATCATCAAATGACATTTAGCAATATATGAAGAAAACTTGGTTATTGCATCTGCCTCCTATACAGTTATTTGTGATATTTACAACCATCACAACAGTTTATATTCTTTTGGAAACTGTCGGAGAAGAGATGTCTTGACTTCTATTTTGTCAATCTGTTTATATATATTTTAAACAGAATTTAAAAAAGACTTTGGCTTTAGGTTAAATAAATCCTAATCAATTTCAGTTTTTTAGTTGATTTAGAATTTCTTTGTAAGTTAGTTTTGGTTTTCTTTTTT
>NW_016809865.1:217075-280402 GCF_001698545.2 Rhinopithecus bieti | reverse complement strand
AAGGATTGAGAGTCAGGAGATATGGATTGTGGTTTTAAGCTCTGCTGACAGTTAACCTGTAGGTAATCTTGGGCAAGTAATGGAATTTCTCTTTGTCCCAGTTATCTCATTTGAAAAATAAGTGGATTGAAATTTTTTCAATCTGAAAATCTGTGATTTTGAACTAGAAATAGCAGTACATTGTATTTAAGAAGTAAGCTTTATTTCATTTGTAGAGCTTAATTTTCTAAAACACAGAAAAGTAGAAATCACGTAGGTTACAAAATTATATAAATGCTTTTCATAGTGCCATTCTTTGGTGGTAAATTCATTTCTTGTTGCAAAGATGATTTGAGACACTAACTATGTTGTAAAATGCCCCCAAATTACCATGATTTCCATCATAGTTTAAGCACTAGTTTTCATTATTGGTGGTCTCAAATTCAGAGATGAATAGGAACCGTGGATAGGATTTATTTATGTATGTATCTTAGGTATACATTTATTTAGTGTGTGCTGATTAATGTGAAAGTTAAGGTATAAAACCTAGAGACAACTTTCAGGGGAAAAAAAAAAAAGATACCATATTAAATGCTTTAGAATTAGGGATTCCCATTCTACATTGAAGATAGCATAGTTCTTTCAACACTTGATTATTATAATTTTGGGGGGTTGGGGGAACATGTAATAAAGTAAATGTGTGTAGTAGAGTTACTATTTCCTTTTTTAGTAGAGTATCAATGAAATAGAAGCTTTGCATGGTAGTCTCTAAAACAGCTTTAATCTCTCAAGGTTGTTATAGTGATGAATAAAATATGTTAGGTGTGAAGGGTTACATGATGAATAAAATGTTAGGTGTGAATATGTTGCTGAGAGGCTGAAGGAGCATTCTTCATTCTTTCTTACAAGTAGAATTATTCTATTGATACTTATACCATTTTTTAAAATTTGAAGCATTTACAAACATTTTTAATTGCAGTACTTACTGTATGGTTAATATTCTTCATTGTAAAGCGGTGTGAACGTAAAGCGGGAGCTGGAGTGTGCCTTTCACAAACTATAATGGTTTTTATTTGTTGTGAGGCAGAATCTTATTGAGAGAGTCTGTTTTCCATTCGGTAAAATGGGCTAATAATAGCTTCTACTTTGTGTGATCTGTGAGTAATAACTGGCATGAATCAAGTACTATGTAAGGGTTTGGGTTTGCTATTATCAGAACTTTAGTAGTGCTATTATCAGAACTTTAGTAGTGTTCCACTTAGAGCTTTATAATATTTTAAAAGAAGAGCATTTATATTTTTATTTCAGAAACAAGTATGTATGTACTTTCTAAACATAGAATCTGCAGTATAAAAAGACTGCATTAAAACTTCAGAAGAGTCCGGGTGTGGTGGCTCATACCTGTAATCCCAGTACTTTGGGAGGCCACAAGTTGGAGAACAGCCTGGACAAAATGGAAAACCCCATCTCTACAAAAACTAAAAAAATATTAGCCAGTAGTAGTGACACATGCCTGTAATCCCAATTACCTGAAAGGCTGAGGTGAGAGGATCGCCTGAGCCCAGGGAGGTTGAAGCTGCAGTAAGCTCTGTCCCATGCCACTGCCCTCCAGCCTGGGCGACACAGTGATACCCTGTCTCAAGAAAAGAAAAAAAAAAAACAAAAAACTTCGGAAGATACTATTAATATAATTACTTTATAGACTTAAGGATAAAACAGGCCTAAAAAATAAAGGAAAAATGTTTAGTTAATACCAAAAATAAATCATGGTTAAGGCATTGTGGATAGACCTCTGGAAAAATATTGCTACTAATTTCTACTATGACTTGTTTTTATGGAACACTGAACATTAAGAAATAATTTAGGTGGTTAATGTAATCCTGAATTGATTAGAGAATATGCAAAGCTTTTTCTCTTTGGGTAATCATCAAATGACATTTAGCAATATATGAAGAAAACTTGGTTATTGCATCTGCCTCCTATACAGTTATTTGTGATATTTACAACCATCACAACAGTTTATATTCTTTTTGGAAACTGTCGGAGAAGAGATGTCTTGACTTCTATTTTGTCAATCTGTTTATATATATTTTAAACAGAATTTAAAAAAGACTTTGGCTTTAGGTTAAATAAATCCTAATCAATTTCAGTTTTTTAGTTGATTTAGAATTTCTTTGTAAGTTAGTTTTTGGTTTTCTTTTTTTTTCATAATCTGGAAACATGGATGAATAATAAGAAAATAATAATAACAGTCTAATGCAGCTTCTACTAAAGTTAAAACCAATTGACAGTCATTCTTCCCTTTCTCAAATTTTGTGGGTATTTACCATGTCACTACAGAATTGTAACAAAATCGTATCTTGTACAACTACTCCGAATAAGTAATACTAAACAGATTAGTTTCATTCTTACTAGTAGTTTCCTTGTATAAATTTCAGAATTCGTAGAAAAATATCTGTAATACTAAGCTTTAGTTGGCAGAGAATACCAAACATACTTATTTAAAATAACTTTCTATTTTAGTGCACTTTTACTTAGAAAAAAATTTTTAACAGCTAATTTTAGGATATTTAAGTTGCTTTTGTGGTTATATCTAAAAGTGGCAAAGGCTGTTACAGGAATCAAATTTAAAGTTTGCGAAAGACATTTTAAATGTGAACATTCTCAGTTTCTATTATTTTGTTTTTGAGAAGCTATGTCGATGAAATTATGAGGAAATTGTGAGTGTTAATAAATTACTTTGCAATAAATAATGTTATTGGACCTATGGAATATAGAGGAGTGTAAGTATTTTATAACAAATTGGTGAAAATGATAACATGTTTTTTCTTAATGGAATTTGATAAAGCAGGGTACTGAAAAATCACAAACTTGTTATCGTATTGAATAGTGATGAATATAAGTTGAGAAGTTATTACAGAGAAGACAATCATCAGTTGTGAGACAGGTCCTCCTTTAGTTATTTACCTTACACACTCAAAAACAGCCATATTTGAGCTTAGGCATCACAGGTAAGAAAAGGATGGTTGAATGAGAAGCTTTTGATGAGAAAATTTAGGTGGCAACATAGTCAAATGCAACTTCTGCTTGTGTTAAACCTAAATTGTAAGGAGAATGAGATGTGTGGTATAGGTAACTCCTAGGTTATCCATGGCAGTACAGATGGGTATAGCAGGTTTTTTTGCAGCAGAGACACAGGAAGAATTCATGTACAGCAGGCTTTCCTTATCTGCAGGTGTCACGTCTGTGAATTCAACTGTAGATCAAAATAGTTTAGAAAACAAAATACAAAAAATTTTAAAAATACGGTGTAACAATTATTTATATGACATTTACATTGTATTAGGTATTATAAGTAATCTAGAGATGATTTAAAGTGTGCAGGAGGAGTGTATGTATAGGTTATATGAAAACACTGTGCCATTTTATATGAGGAATTGAGCATCCTGGATTTTGATTTTGGTGTGGGGGTTTCCTGGAACCATTCCCCCATGAATATTGGAGGATGACTGTGTTCTGGACTGCAGCTGTCCTGTGGTGGTCATATGTCATGGTCTATTTGGTTTCTGTCATGAATAGAAAAAGACATGTAACTTGTCATGGCAAAAGAATTATAGTATAATGCAAGAAATATGTATCTCGTGTTTGACTCTGGTTTAGTTTTTGGGTGTAGAGACACTACATTCTAGGCAACTTAGTGAAACATCCGTTGTCTGAAACAACTTTGCTGTCATTGCATAAGAATTATGTTATTTTGAGTACTGTGCTTGAAACTGAAACATTAAAAATGAAACTGATCTTTCAAGATTATTTACATTAGCGTTAGTATAAGCAGTTAAAGGATTTTTCATCTTTAAATTAATACACAGTAACTTTTCAGCAGATTCCTAGATTTGAATTTAATGTTTTGCTAGTAATGTTTTAAAGGGAATTTTAAAAGTACGCAAAGTAGCGCATATGACAACTTAAAAATCAAAACTTGAAAATTTGTTATTTTAAGCAATTAAATGTTGTCATTTTGTTGTGTTTTAAATTCTTTTTTATGAAGCATCCCTGCTTTGGTTTATGGAAACCTCAATTCTGAATCGAGTCTCTTTTTTTTTTTTTAAGCAAGATTTGATTGGTTTATGATGAATAAAATTTGGAAGAGTAGTATTGCATTTTCTTTGTTTTTATTTTAGTATTGCATTTTCTTTAAATGACAAATTTATATTGGTAATTGTATTGATAATGTAATCTGAATTATTATCTAAATGAATTCTTAACAGTTGACTAAATTCTGAATATGACACATTCTTTGAAGCTTGTTTATTCACAATTATTAACTTGAACAAATAGACCACCAAGATTAATTTTGACACTTAATAAGGTTCTATATTTTATTATAATTACAAAGAAATAATAGGCATCTAAGGGGCCTTCTGAGAATAGTTACCCAGCTTAGAGGACTTAACTTGAACTGACTTATATGGGTTCTGTTAAGTTTTTAATCAAATCTGTGTGTCAGTGGGGAGAAAACTAAAGTTCTAATAAGGAAGCTGTAACATGATAAAAATAACAGTAAACTTGGAATCAGGAGACCTGGGTTTGATTACTGTTTCTTCTGTTCTCCAAATGTGTGCCCTCAGACAAACTGCTGCCTTGAACTTCAGTTTTCTTTATGTATGAAATAGGGAGAATACTTAAGCTTATGTGCTTATGAAGATAAATAAATTTTAGAACACTCAGCACAAAGTAAGTACTTTGTTTTCTGTGGAGAAGCTATTACAGTTAACAAATCAGAAAATGCATTCTTGCTTTAAAGATTATAATTTAACTCACACTGTTAGTAACAGATATTGTAATTATAAATGGATTGTTAGAAAAAGCGATTTTAATACCGGCCTAAACGAATCTCTCACATAGGTCACTAACATTAATTAATACCTTATTATATGTTTTTATATAATAAATAATATATTTATACAATATATTGTATTTCTATAATTTTGTTTATATGCTACAATAGTATACAAATAACTGTATTCCAATAAACTCGCCTTTTAGAACTCAAAAACATAATAGCCGAAGTGTAACTGGCCTTTTATATCTGACAAAACTGTGAGAGAATAGATGTGAGAAGATCTGAAAAGTGACTTTTAGAACCAATTAGATGTTTAGAACCTAAAGATGAAGTGAAAGCCTAGTTAGACAGATGATACTGGTGCCAAACAGCAGGGTCTTATTTTCATAATAATTATATGCTACAGGAGAGAAAGGCACTTCTAGGTCTTCACAGCTAAATCAAATAATTGGAATGAATATATTGATCTAACATCACTTTGAAAAGGTTGTTAAAAAGATGCTCAAATTTTTTTCCTATTTAGGTTTACAAAGATTTTGTTTAACATGAAAAGTCATTATGTAGATGTAATATGTAACATAGAATGTAATTAAAGTAACAGCCAACTTTTAGGTACAGTATTAACTACTTTATATGGTTTAATTTAGTAATTTATGACTACTTTCCAGGGTGGTGACTATTGTGATACCAGTCATACAGATGAGGACACTGAGGCTTAGAAAGAGTAAATGTTTTTCTCATCCTCAGCCTTAGCAACTTTAAACCCAGGCTGTGTGACTTGAGATTTCTTGGGGTTTTGTTGTTGTTGTTGTTGTTGTTGTTGTTGTTTTTGAGACAGAGTCTTGCTCTGTCACTCACACTGGAGTGCAGTGGCGTGATCTCAGCTCACTGCAACCTCTGTCTCCAGGATTCAAACAATTTTCCTGCTTCAGCCTCCCAAGTATCTGGGACTACAGGCATGTGCCACCATGTCTGGCTAATTTTTGTATTTTTGGTAGAGGGTTTCACCATGCTGGCAGGGCTGCTCTTGAACTCCTGACCTCAAGTGATCCACCTGCCTCAGCCTCCCAAAGTGCTGGGATTACAGGCATGAGCTACCATGACCGGTAAGATTTCGTATTTTAAATTACTGACCATTTCTTTACAAACTGAGTAGAGTTCTTAGTGGCAGTATGTCTGATAGAATGCAGCGGCTTCTAGATCCGTTATATTTTCTTCCCACTAATGACACTTGCCTTTTAACAATACCTTTCACTGAGATAATGGCAATTTTTTTTGGCTGGGAAGGATGGCTGTTTATATGAAGTAGCATACTATCAGAAAATGTTGGTTTAGCCAAAAATATAGGATGATAAACCTCTCAAATAGCTCAGTTTCTTTTCTTGTTTCTTCCATACTATAATTCACATTCTCAGAAGATGACCCTTTTGTTAAAATTGCAATGGATAATTTTAGAAATATTTTATATATGTGATCTGAAAAATGGATGATACAGATTTATAACTTGGGCCAAGATGGACAAGGAATGAGCAGAGTTGCTGCTGTTTCACAGAATTCTTTTGTTCTTGCTGATGGAGACATTGCTAGAACCATGAATCATTCTTTCGATCAGGGAGTGGTAAACTAATGGCTGCTGTGGGTAAATTGTGCAGGAGATCTGTTTTTGGAAGGCCATCAAGCTAAGCATGGTTATTGCGTTTTTAAAGAATTGTTTAAAAAAAATAAGAACATGCAATGGAGGTACTATGTTATTCTTAAAGCCTCAAATATTTACCATATGATGGTTACAAATGTTCGCTGACTTCTACTCTAAATAATATAACATATTTTACCAAAAGGATACTTTTGGCTAATTCAGATTTTAACCATGAAAAAGGATTAAAATGGATGGACGGTTAACCAAAGATTGTTGTTCCCATAGCAAGCAACTCAATTGAGAATGGAGGTGGAAGGGACATAAGTTTGAAAAAGCTCTGAGTAGTCGCCTGGTTTAGACAGTAGAAGTGTGAATCTCGATGGAATGGCATCAGGATTTGCATCCATAAGGCCCATTCTTGCATCTTATTAGAGGAGAGAAAATGTTTTGTTCATCAAAAAGGGATGAGAGCTAGGCATGGTGGCTTATACCTGTAATCCTAGCTACTTGAGAGGCTGAGGCAGGAGGGTCACTTGAAGCCAGAAGTTCCAGACCAGTCTGGGCAACACAGAGAGACGCTGTCTCTAAAAAAATAAAATAAAAATTAGAAGTGATATAACGCACCTGTAGTCTCAGCTGCTCTGGAGACTGAGGTGGGAGGATTGTTTGAACCCAGGAATTTGAGGCTGCAGTAAGCTGTGACTGTGCCACTGTCCCCTAGCCTTGGTGACAGAGCGAGACCCCCCCCCCGCTCCCTTAAAAGCAAATGAAAACAAAATGGGGTGGATGAGTTTAAAAGTTTTGAGCACTACTGATACATGGGCATTCTTGGGGAATTTTAAAATAGTAATAATAAATTTGTTATTAACTCTTTAATCTGTTTTTACTTTCTAATTTTAAATTAAGGGTATAGCAGCATAATCTTATAAATATTTTAGTTTTATCTTCTACTTTTACCGTTAGAATTTTTTAAAGTGTTCCCTTTTACCTATAGAAATTTATGCTTTTATGTTAGTTTCCTTATTAGTGAAAGTGAACCGTGAAATGTTTCTCTTTTTCTGGTTCACTTTAATGTCTGTGTTGAAAACTATTCAAAATGTCTGATGTATGACTTGCTTATATCTTGCACATTGATATATACACATATTTGAGGTAATAGGTCATTTGTGTGATAGTATGAATTGTAGAGTCCAGAGTTAGATTGCTATGGTTTGACTCTCATCTGCTCACTGTGTGTGAACTTGGGAAGGTTGCAATATCTTTTTAAATAAATTCTATAATTTTTTTATAGAATGGGAATAATGATAGTATATACCTCTCAGAGTTGTGAGTAGTTCCATGTAAAACTTACACACTTACCATAGGGCCTGGCATTCAGTGTGCAGCCAATACGTGTTAGCTATATTAGTATTATTTATCACATTGACTTTATAATCTGGTCATACTTTTTATGTGTTGAATGTTGAGAATTTGAAAGCACCTAGGGTCACAGAAAGTAACTCGTATATCTGAATTTGGGATTCTTGAGGGGTTATTTTTCCCCTGAAATAATATGGTGTGATAGATTGCTGAGAAACCACATACAATATAGATAAGAGATTTTATTATATTATTTTAAATGTCTCTTTTAATTATTTACCAGTGAAATAAAAGCTAATTTAAATTAAAAGCTTAAGTTTATATTAAAGATATGGGGTTCTTACTAGAAAATTGAAAATCACATATGTATATCTGTAAATAATGTATTAATATTTATGAATAGGAATGTGATTAATATGTTTGTAAAGAAGGTAATAGAAAAGATTGTTTTATTTTAAAAAATACTTTTGTTTATTCTGTGTGTTTGTGTGTGTGTGTGTGAGAGAGAGAGACAGATAGTTGAGAGCAAAAAAGATTCATGGCCCCTGCTCTTTTGTATTTAATGGTGAAATAGAAAAACATTAAATTATACTTTTAAATGTATAATCACAAGCTGATATATGAGTTAATAAAGGAAAGTCACAGGAAGTGTGCAACCAAGAAAACAGACTTAGATTGTGTAGAGTATAGAAAAACAAAGGAAGTTACATTACAGGGAACATCTGAGACACGTAGAAGAGTTGTCTGGGCAAGGAAGTGTGGGGAAATGCAGAGTGTATGCTATATGATAAAGTCTGACAGGAGAGAGAGATTGTGCGTAAATAACCTGAAAGAAGGCCATGTGGTTGAAATGTGAAAACTGAGAGTTGGGGAAAGGGACTGGGAATGTGCCAGGTGAAGCTAGAAAGTTAAGAAGTGACCATACATGCATTTCTGGACTGGTAGACCAAGTTAAGGATTTGGATCTTTATCCAAAGAGTAAGGAAAGCCTCAGAAGTGTTTTAAATAGGGGTGACTTGATCCGATATGTATTTTGGAAAGAACATTCTAGTTGCAGTATAGAGAATAGATTTGAATGGGGTGTGAATGCATTTGGGAAAGGTAGGCGTTTATTGCAAAGATTATTTGAGCTTGGACTATTATGGAGATACAGGTAGATGGATTTAAAAATAGGAAGGAAAAATTAAGTTGAACTTGGTGACTGTTTGGATATTGGGAATATGATGGGAAGGAGGAAGGAATGGACTGTGTAAAAAATGCAGCTCCTTGGTTTCTGTCTTCTAAGGTTGGATAAATGGGGTTGACATCCACCAAGGTAGGGAACACTTTAGTGGGGAATGTTTTCATGAGGGTCCATCAATTCAGTTTTGCATATGTTGAGTGTCAGATGCTTTGGGGCTCTAGAGAGCTGTTTTAAGAAACTTTGATATGCAAGTCTGTGCTATAAATAGAAGTTTGGAAGTCATTGTTACAACAGTTGTCCAAGGAGAGAGTATATAGTGAGAAGAAAAGAGGATCTGGAACTGGACTCGTACCCAGGATCTTAAGGAACTTCACTATTTAATGGCTATATAGAGGAGGATAAACCTACAAGAAAAATGAGAAGGAATGGTTGGAGAGGAAGAAAGCAAGCCAAGGAGTGTCACAAAAGTTAAGAGAAGATAGTTTGCAAATGAGGAAGTGTTCAACACTTAGGTGAAATATTATGGGACATTAAATAAGATACAGATTTTAAAATGCTTATTGGAGTTATTGATAATTGAAGGTGAACTTTTGAGCTATTTTTTGTAAATTCATGAGTGTGGGAGCTAGTATGGAGTAGGTTGAGGAGAGGATGGGATATGAAATGAGGTGGGCTATGGACCATTATTTTAAAAACATGTTTCCGGAGAGGAAGAGAATGGGAAAGGGGTAGCCAGGATATTTGGGTGGGGAGGTGTTGGATAATAGCAGTTAGGCAGGGTTTTTGTTTTTTCCTAAAGTGAATGCAAAATGAGCATGTTTACATGTAGGTGTAGATGGGAAGGAGTTGGTTGAGAGGAAGTTAGTGTACATACTAGAATGTGGAGGTCTAATTTATAGTGTAGGATTTCCGTGCAGTCAGAGAAGTTAGGATTCAAAGCATAGGTAGAGGGACTGGATCTTAAATGTTAAGAGGGACAATTGTGTTACTAAGAGACAGAATTGGTACAGGTGTAGCTAAGTTTACAGGTTTGATAGGGAAGAAACAGAAAGTTTCAGCTTTAAAAAAGGTTCTCCTGTAAAGTAGGTTAGGTCATCTGCTGAGAAAATGAGGGGTGGGGAAGAGGACTCTTGGGAAAGAGAGGATAATAGCATTGTTTGTTAGTCTGTTTCCACTGTTCTTTCCAGAGACCCTTTCATGGTGGTACCTCAGGGACTGCTAAGAGGAAGCAAGTAGAGAGTCAAGCATTGACATATGTGTTCCCTGATGCCACTTAAGTAAGAATACTTTCTGAGTACCTTTAATCTGTTTTGTCTGAAATTTTGTTTGAAGACATGTTCTATGGCTTTCTTTAAAAAGTGTTTTAAAACTATTAGAATAGCTATTAGATAATTGCAATTAGATAATAGCTATTATCTAATAGCTGTGGCCCATGCCTGTAATCCCAGCACTTGGGAGGCCTGGGGGGCGCAAATTACTTGAGGTCAGGAGTTTGAGACCAGCCTGGTCAACGTGGCGAAACACCGTCTTTACTAAAAATACAAAAATTAGCCAGGTTAGGTGGTGGGCGCCTGTAATTCCAGCTACTTGGGAGGCTGAGGCAGGAAAATCACTTGAACCTGGGAGGCGGAGGTTGCAGTGAGCTGAGATCCCACCATTGCACTCCATCCTGGGCGACAAAGGGCGACTCTGTCTCAAACAAACAAACAAACAAAAAACAATAACCCCAAAACTATTAGAATAAAGAATTATACCATGTAAAGAAATTTTACTGCATCTATTTTTATGTGCTGGGATAGGCGCTAACAAAATGTTTTGAGGTTTTTGAGAATGGGGAAGTCAGTAGTTTCTGCATATTCTTAAATCTTCGTTTATCCAACTAGAACTTTATTAAGCACTTAACTGTAAGTACTGCATTAGGTATTGGGTAGACAGAGGTAAAGATGGCCTAATCTCTCCTTATGCAGGACACAGACAAGTAAGCTGGCAATTTTACTATAGTGCATGAGTCTTATGAACCCCCCAAACAGGGCAGATAATTGTAGGGCTTCTATATTTTTGGGGTGAAGAAGATCATAACTCTCATTAGATTCTTAAAAGTCTAAGTATCAAAATATATTAAAAACAATTAATGTGGTAAGTACCACACAGTGAAGGGACATTTGAGGAGTATAATGTGCTGTGGACACAAAGTGTCCAAAAAGGGGCACAGGTGGTGAAAATAGGTCATGGAAGGCAGTGAGTGAGACATAGACTGAGACATGAAGGAGAATGAGGTGTAGAGGTGAGCAGGTAAGACAAGATTGCCAGCAGAGGGATCAGCTTGTGTAAAGTCTCAAAAGCCAGAGAAAGCACAAGGAATTTACGAATTGGAAATATCTCTTCTAACTTAAAAATGAAAGTTGATTTTGAAAAATTCAAACATTCTAAATCACTGAAGAAAGCTTGAGTCAGAGTGGATTCATAATTTATTGACAGATAGAATATTACAGTAAGGATGTTCAGTTTCGCAACCTGAAAATATATTTTGCCAGAGGATACTAAAACAGGATCATCACACATTTGAAGTTAATAAGGAATGAACTTCTTTCTTCTTTAAAGTTTTTAAAAGGAATTTTGA
Organism: Rhinopithecus bieti; assembly: GCF_001698545.2. Lineage (NCBI taxonomy): Eukaryota > Metazoa > Chordata > Mammalia > Primates > Cercopithecidae > Rhinopithecus > Rhinopithecus bieti. The sequence goes on along the minus strand of NW_016809865.1, from coordinate 268,782 downwards.
TCAATTAAGTCACATTAAAATAATCATTTGCAATCTTAGAACTGGAAGCAACCTTACAAGTATTCTAGACTTCTAAATTTTATTTTAAATAAATTATTTTGGGGATGATTAAATATGATTTTAAAACGCATTTTGGTAAGTTTTCTTCTAAATGCTTTTTTATTTAGCTAATCATACTAGTGTTTCCTAAACTATGTTCTGGATGAATATGATAGATATTATTAGGGAAAAAAGGGATTCTGTAGCTAAGTGAGTTTGGGAAATTATCTCAGGATTTCTCAGAGACTTCAATGTCTGTGCTTTTTGACTGTAAAACAAGGAGGTAGTATGTATAATTCATATGATACATACTCTATTAGAACTCCTTTTTCCAAAAATACTCATTTTACTGACTTATCACCTACTGTATGCCAAACTCTGCTGTTTTAAATAATCTTACCAAAGTGTGGCAGTATGGCTCCATGTTATCTTTGTGAAAGAAGGAGTGTATTTTGGTAAAGAGCAAGGTAGGTTTCTCCTATTGGCTTCAGTTTAGATGGATGAGTATTAGCTACCTTTAAAAACATATCGTTCATGGATTTCTGCAGTTAGAGTATAGCAGATATTGCAAGATGGAATGAAATGATTTAAATCTCACCTCCCCCCACATCAGTCTTATCTAAAGGAATTCATGTTAAAGTTGCCATTACTTGGTAAACTTGAGGAACAGTTTTCAAATTTCTTGGTCTTAGGACCCCTTTATGCTTACTAAAATGTATTGAAGTTCCTTTATTTGTGTAGGTTATAATCTATTGGTATTTACCACATTAGAAACATAGCATATAACATATTAGAGACCTATTAAATAATACTAGTAAACTAATTTCATGTTAATATAAGTAACATTTTATAATAATTATTCCCAAACAAAGCCAATCTGTGAGGAGCATGGCATTGTTTTACATTTCTGTCAATCTTTAATATCTGGCTTGATAGAAGAGACATTTTCTTATCTGCTTCTGCATTCAGTCTGTTAAGACATCACATGTTATGTGTCCTGTGGAAACCTCCACCATGCATTCATGAGAAAAGTGAAAACAACTAATGTAATATTATTCATAAGTTTTATCTGAGGGACCTCCAGGGGTGCCCAAAACATACTTTGAGAACAGCTGAACGAGATACTACTGTGGACATTTTTTTTTTTAACTTGATAGCTAATTATAAAGTAATATAGTATTTTTTCCAATATAATTTTATTTAGATCATGAATATTGTTTATATACTGAAAGACTAATAAAATATTAGCATTTCATATCATGGTTTCAAATTAAGNTTATCTAAAGGAATTCATGTTAAAGTTGCCATTACTTGGTAAACTTGAGGAACAGTTTTCAAATTTCTTGGTCTTAGGACCCCTTTATGCTTACTAAAATGTATTGAAGTTCCTTTATTTGTGTAGGTTATAATCTATTGGTATTTACCACATTAGAAACATAGCATATAACATATTAGAGACCTATTAAATAATACTAGTAAACTAATTTCATGTTAATATAAGTAACATTTTTATAATAATTATTCCCAAACAAAGCCAATCTGTGAGGAGCATGGCATTGTTTTACATTTCTGTCAATCTTTAATATCTGGCTTGATAGAAGAGACATTTTCTTATCTGCTTCTGCATTCAGTCTGTTAAGACATCACATGTTATGTGTCCTGTGGAAACCTCCACCATGCATTCATGAGAAAAAGTGAAAAACAACTAATGTAATATTATTCATAAGTTTTATCTGAGGGACCTCCAGGGGTGCCCAAAACATACTTTGAGAACAGCTGAACGAGATACTACTGTGGACATTTTTTTTTTTAACTTGATAGCTAATTATAAAGTAATATAGTATTTTTTCCAATATAATTTTATTTAGATCATGAATATTGTTTATATACTGAAAGACTAATAAAAATATTAGCATTTCATATCATGGTTTCAAATTAAGTAGTATTTTGAAGTTGTTCCAAAAGTGCTCACACTTTTTATGGTGGGTAGCTTTATTTTATGGTTGAAAGGTATTTAAAGCAGCAGTTGGAATTTTGTCTTTCTCTCTGTAAGGTTTTTGGTAAATTATGAAATTCAGCATAGATGTTAAGTGTTCTTAAATTTTTTAATAACCAACTATCAGTTGTTTTTAATTCTTAATTATTCTGGAGATTTGCTTTACATCAAATATGTAAAACATTTTATACTTGGATGAATTTTTTTATTGTTGCTCAAAGATTTTGAAAATTAAAATGATAAACTGAAACATACTATATTTGTCTTTTACATAATAGGTGAAGTATTACAGACACTTAGCACCTGATCACTTGCTGCAAATATGTCATCGACTAGGACCTCTTCTTGAACAAGAAATTCCTCAAAGTGTTCCTGGAGTACAAACTTTATTAGGAGCTGGAAGACAGTCTTTACTACGCACAAATAAAAGTATGAAAATTTTCTCATAGGATTCAGACATTCTTTATCTCACTTTCGTTTTTGTGTTCTTTGTATGCATAAAAATACGTGTGTTTAATAGGCTGCAAGCATGTTGTATGGAAAGGATCTGCTCTGGCTGCGTTGCACTGTGGAAGACCACCTGAGTCACCAGTTAATTATGGTAGCCCACCCAGCATTGGTGAGTTGTTTGAGTTCACTGCTAGTAAATAGCCTCTTGGTAAAGAGCTTTTGAAAATAAAAAGGTTTTTTGGTTACTGTGGTATTAGAGAATTTAAGAAAAAAATAGATTTTTTTTCTTATTAGTAGTTTTAATAGTGAAAAAGTCATGTATAATTAGGGATTGTGCACATTGCACCTTATGTAGGCCAGTTAGCCTCATTGGTATTTTATTTTTACAAAAGTTCCATATGAAGGTATATATTATTAGGTCGAGTTAGTAGAATCAGTATATAATTCAGATTAGTTATTATGGTAGGAGACAAAAGTAGTTATCTTTTTAAAAGCACAGTACTATTTTTTTTTGGCTAAAGTTTCAAAGAGGGAGTACTGATGTAAATATGTCTTCTTGAGATGCCTCCTAGGTTCATCCCTTTCCCATCTGCTACTACCAGGCCCTTGCCTTACCTGGATTAATACAGCATCATCCAAACTAATCTTGCCTGGGGGGTCATCTGTCTCTCCCTTCCAGTATAGTGTGTAACACTGTAATAGTAACCTTATTCAGGTCTACCTTTGTTGGGTCACTCTTCTGCTCAAGATAGTATAAAAAGGTCAAGATACTTTAATAGTGTTGTACTTTCTCTAAGTGTATTCCTAATTTTCAGAGACCTTCACATTTCAATCATAGCTTCTTTTCCACTCTCATGTTCCTACCTAGCCAGGAATGTTATTCTTTTTTCTTCCACCTGCTCAAATCTTACTTCATTCTTTCTTTTCTGGATACTTATTATACAGATAGTAAGTTTTATATGACTTTGGTTTTTCATTTATATATGTATGTGTATCTCTTTTCTATTATTTTACTTTTCTGTTTCCTTTTCTTTTTTTTTTTTTTTTTTTTTTTTTTTTTTTTTTTTTTTTTTTTTTTTTTTTTTTTTTTTGAGGAGTCTCGCTCTCTCGCCCAGGCTGGAGTGCAGTGGCGTGATCTCGGCTCACTGCAAGCTTCGCCTCCCGGGTTCTCGCCGTTCTCCCGCCTCAGCCTCCGAGTAGCTGGGACTACAGGCACCCGCCACCTCGCCCGGCTAGTTTTTTGTATTTTTAGTAGAGACGGGATTTCACCGTGTTAGCCAGGAGGGTCTCGATCTCCTGACCTTGTAATCCACCCACCTCGGCCTCCCAAAGTGCTGGGATTACAGGCTTGAGCCACCGCGCCCGGCCCCTTTTATTTCTTTTAAAAATATAAAAGGGGCTTTTAAAAATACAATATGACTATCTTTGTGTTTTATCTAGAACATTTAGTTATTTACATATAATCATTGATGTACTTGGGTTTAAATCTACTATCTAACTTGCTGCTTTGAAGGCAATTCCTTTTTCTCTAATTGCTTTTAAGATTTTTTCTCTTTCTGATTTTCTGCAGTTTGAGTATGATATGTCTTGACGTTAATTTTTTAAAAATTTGTCTTGTTTAGATTCTGGAAATATCTTTTATTGACATTGAAAAATTATCAATCATTATCTTTTACAGTAACCTCTCTGTTCCATTCTCTCTCCTTTCCTATGGGACTTANTTTTTTTTTTTTTTTTTTTGAGGAGTCTCGCTCTCTCGCCCAGGCTGGAGTGCAGTGGCGTGATCTCGGCTCACTGCAAGCTTCGCCTCCCGGGTTCTCGCCGTTCTCCCGCCTCAGCCTCCGAGTAGCTGGGACTACAGGCACCCGCCACCTCGCCCGGCTAGTTTTTTGTATTTTTAGTAGAGACGGGATTTCACCGTGTTAGCCAGGAGGGTCTCGATCTCCTGACCTTGTAATCCACCCACCTCGGCCTCCCAAAGTGCTGGGATTACAGGCTTGAGCCACCGCGCCCGGCCCCTTTTATTTCTTTTAAAATATAAAAGGGGCTTTTAAAATACAATATGACTATCTTTGTGTTTTATCTAGAACATTTAGTTATTTACATATAATCATTGATGTACTTGGGTTTAAATCTACTATCTAACTTGCTGCTTTGAAGGCAATTCCTTTTCTCTAATTGCTTTTAAGATTTTTTCTCTTTCTGATTTTCTGCAGTTTGAGTATGATATGTCTTGACGTTAATTTTTTAAAATTTGTCTTGTTTAGATTCTGGAAATATCTTTTATTGACATTGAAAATTATCAATCATTATCTTTTACAGTAACCTCTCTGTTCCATTCTCTCTCCTTTCCTATGGGACTTAAACACTTTATCTGCTTTGTTATCCTTTCTTCTATGTTTTACATGTTTTTGACTCTCTGACGTATTCTGGATTGCTTCCTCTAACTTACTTTTCAGAGATAACCTATGTGGTATCTGCATGGTGGGTAATCATCTATTGTTTTTTAAAAACAAAAGATTGTCCTGTTTAAATAATTTTAATATATAATCTTGTTATAATGAACAAACATTAACAAAAGATTTTGAGAGACGAGGGTATATTTGTACTTAGAAAATTATTCTAAGGTGGTATAATAGGTTTCCTGAAAGAAGGGAAAAATAAAATATTATAGGAGTTTTCCCATTTAGGAAAAGTTTATTCTGTCTTTAAAAAACTATAGATCCATATAATAAGGAGAACATGTTATGCTTGTTCTTTCTATAGATTGTCAGATCTGTGGTAGGTAATGAAAGTGTAAGAGTGATTGATGGTAAATAACATTTGCTCGGTGTGTAATTCCTATATGCCAGAGACTGTTCTAAGAATTTTCTATTTATTTACTCTTTTAAAACCTTAAATGTTCTATAGGTAGGAACTGTTATGCTTATTTTACAGAGGAGACTGAAGCATGGAAAGATTTTGGTAACTTGACCAAGTTCACACATGCAGTGAGAAGTGAAGCCAGGATTCAACCCAGACTGTTTGACTCCATTATGCTATGCTTTATTCCCAGTAAACTAAATTTATTAATAATAATGCTTAACTACTCAAGAAAATTGGTGTTAGTCATTTTTTGGAAAAGGGTACCAAATATTTATAGAAGTCAAATAAAATATTTTAGGTCACATTATTGAAGGTCAGATTAGTAAATACTGCTGCTAGGGAGAGAGGAATATTTGTCTTCCCTTATTCACAGGAGATACATTCTGAGATGCGTAGTGGATGCCGGAAACAACAGATGGTACAGAACCCTATATATACGTATGGCAAAAATACCTTGGGTTTTGCATCCAAACATAGAAATGTAATTGATTCATTTAGGTAACAGAATTAATTGCCAAGCAGGTAATTGATGTACCTTTCTGAAAGACTATTTTATTTTAGGGTTTAAGATAAATTTTTTTCTCTCTCTTCTGTTGTGATTTTCAGGAAAATCTTTGCTTTATGGTAAGAAACACCTGTAATGAATTGCCCATTTTGCCTACTTTAAAAAAGCGTATTTACATATATTTTTTGAAAGCACTACAGAGAAGCTAGACTGATGAAAATGATTCAACTTGCTTAGTCATAGTTTAGTGTCTGTGTTTTGCTAGAGTTCACCATGGTATATATTTTGTTTTATTGTCGCTATAAAGTTATGAACAGGATGGTGATGGGAAGAAAGAATTCATCAGTCTTCTTGCCAGAATAGTTGTCTGCATAGTAGTACAATATATTATTTCAAGCTGTTACAGTATGGTTCAGAAGGTTTAAAAAAATACATACGAATGTTTGTAGTACTGACTTATTTCTTCTCTTGTTGAGTCTTTGCCATTTTCTCTCTGGCTACCTTTAAAAGTTTTCTTTGCTCTTTCCTTGGTCAGTGTGGTATTACCAAGTATCAGTGGAGGTAAGAAAAAATTCTTGACATTTTAGCTTTTCTTAAGATACGTATATAGATTTAAACGTTTAATATAGATCCCAAATATTGAAATTTTGACACATTTGGGGTAGTAGTTGTTTTTCTTTAAATAAACTTTTAATTTTGGAGTAAGAAATTATTTACTGAGAAGTTACACAGATGGTTTAAAGAGCTCCTGTATACCCCTCATGCAGTTTCCCCAAATGTTATACTTTTGCATTACCTGGTCTGTTCCTCAGAACAACTAAACCAACGGTGCACTCCTGTTAACTATATAGCAGACTTTATTCATATCTCACTAAGTTTTCACACTAATCACATTTTCTTATTCCAGGATCCAGTCCAGGATACCATACTGGACATAGGGTTTGTTAATTTTTTATTGGACTTCTTACTGTAGTTCAGAGGATAATGTTAGGTTAAGCTGATAGCAAAATTGGATTTTCTTAGATATTTCAAACCGTGTGGAAACTATTGGACCTCTTGAATATCTCACATTCATCTCAAACTTAAAAACACCTAAAATGTAATTTTTGATGCTCTCTGAACCTTGTTATTCCAAGCCAGAAGCCTGGAGATAATTTTATTTTAGATTTACTGTTCATTTCTTATGTCTATTTAATAAATAATACCTGTTTCTTCTACTTTTTCTTGAACCTGTTCTCCATTATCATTGCCACAACCACATTTCAGGCCTTGGTACTTCTTGCCTGGAGTCCTACATTATTCATTCACTCGCTAAATAAATATTGTATATCCCTAATTGTATCTGGCACTGGGCTAGGGTCTGGAGTTGCAGATAAGCAAGAACAAGGCCTTTGCTGTCTCAGAACTTAAGCGCTACTTGAGCCCCTGCCCCTAGTCTATTCCTGTATCCCAGGAGTCAGGTTCTAAGGAGGGTTTCTTAACCTTGGCACTGTTGAGACATTTTGGGCCAGATAATTCCTGGGTGTAGGCAGCTTTCCTATGCATTGTTGGATGTTTATTAGCATCCCTGGCCTCTGCTTGCTAATTGCCAGTATCATCCCCACTACTGCCTTGTCACAATTTAACAAGTCTCCGGACGTTGCCAGATATCTCCTGGGCAAAAATTATCACTGCTCTAAACTTTTTGAAATGCACATATCGTCGTGTCATGCCTCCTCCTTTCCCCCATTGAGAGTGACTGAATGATAGTATCAGCCATTTTAATGTGACACTATCACACAAGACTGACCTTTTCACACTTTTCCTGCCGTGTCCTCACCTGCACTTTGTGCTCTAGCTTAGTACAACTCTTTGGCAGTTCTTAGAATCAGCCATGTTGGTTTTCATTCTTTTGTCTCCTCACATGTTTTATTTCTCTCTGGAATGCCCTTCTGTTTTCTGTACATTCTGCAAATATCTGTTTATTCTTTAAAACTCGGATGTTAAACTGGGCAGAATTAAGTGGTTTTACTTATTTCTACTATTGATTTTATCACATGATTATGGCTGTTTACCTTTGTTTCCTCTAATATACTTTAGGTCCTGGAGGACAGACATTATGTTTTATCGCTCTTTAGAGACCCAACTCTTCAGCATTAGTAAATATTAAATGAAAAGTAGTAGGTAGTTGATGAAATTGATACAGTGGGATGGGACAAGAAAAGTTCAAAGGTGGGTAAGGCATTACAAAAATGGAATGAAGATTGGTAGAAAGAAGAGAAACTTGATCCCAGAATGATAAGAGAAGATAAAATCACCAAACCAGAAACTGATTTTTAAGAAATTAAGGTTTATGAGTAGACTGGGTTATCAGTTCATTACACTTGGAATGTAAAATACATACCTGTACAATTTGAGAACCCACTTGAACTTGCCTCAGTATTTTCTTACCCTGTTTTATTTTATTATGTGCTTATAATTCCCAACTACTTTGAACCTTTTCAAAGGTTCATTTATCTTTTTCTAATATGTCTTTGATGTAAGTTGTGAAAATTGAACTAGAACTCAGTCTCAGCAAGAGACCCAAAGTGGTCCGCTGCCTTCCAGTGCTCTAGAACCTCCTTTAATACTGTTTACAAAAGCAAAGACAAAAGATCCCACTGATCTGTTATTATTACTAGCTTGTGATTCTTTTATTGCGGTAGAGAGATGTGAGTGTGTACTTGGCATAGCAGCATTTACTTCCGAAGGTATTAGCGGATCTTTGGTATTGTCCTTTCTCTTACCTCCATACCCACATTATGCCTGTTTTAAGATATAGTTTATTCTATATTTGCTTATACTTCAGTAATAAATGTGCATGGGTAAGGGGAGATAGGAAAGAAGAGACCTAAATACATTAAAGAGATTTTTAAGGTTAAATTTGGAAATTGTTTTAATACATGTTTATCTTGTGAAAAAGATTGTAATACATTAAATTAAAGCAGTTTTTGCTGATGCTTTGTTTGCATTTTTCTTACATTTGACATGTTAGCAAAGTAAACTTCTTACCTCTAGGTCTTTCATTTGTCATCTTTTTTTGGTGTTTTGCCTAGGTATTTCCATTATTTTATTTTACTTGTTTGTGGAGGGTTCCTATTAAGTTCTGCAGTTTTGGGTGAGGATAAGGAGTTTTGAGAATCCTGATTCTTAGACATATTTGAGTGTAAGGAAAAAGCTTTGCCTTGAAAAATAGCTTTACTACCCAGACATCCAATTAATGCTAAGAAGCCTTTGCATTAAAAAAAAAAAAAAGTCTTAAATCTTGTCTACATTTACAATTTGTGATTCTCTGAGAAAACTAGTTTGAATAAAGATAGCAAAGAGTCACTTAAAGCTAGATGCAAATCTTTGTAGAGAAGATTCTTCTTTCTCACCTTGTGCTGTATTTTGCCATATTTCCAATATTGTGTTTGAATTACTCTGTAGCTGGTAATTTCATAAATTTATTCAATCGAGGTTTTTTTTTTTCTTAGACTCTTAGGTTTATATTTTTCCTCATATTTCTTACATAATTATTACAATGATTTTTATATTACAAATATGTGAGATTACATAATTTTAATATATAAGTTAATAGTTACATATAATTCAGCAAATTATAGGATATAATATGTGGGGTTTTTTTCCTGTTCATTTATCTTTTTCTAATATGTTGTATTCAGTGTTTTTTCTTTCCATTTTCTTACTCAATCCATACTTTATTCCTACTTAGATATCTACTCATCACTTATTTAAATATGTTTATTTTAACCTATTGTTTCTCAGTAACCATTTTATTTTAGAGCTCATTTTCTTATATTTTTCTAGTCATAATTTTAGTCTTATAAAGGTTTTATGCTTTTTTTTGTTCAACGATCGTTGACTCAGTTATATTCTTTTTTGTCTTGGTCTTTGTTTTTTAGTGTTTTCCCTGAATGATCTTCATATTTCTGTTTGACACAGTTTTTGTTGTTTTATTAACTATTTTCTCCCTAGCCCCCTCCCTTGCCTTTCTATTTCCTCCCTTTTTTTGCCTCTTAAAACAGATTAGCTGTGAGAGACTTTCAAGGTGTATTGGCTTTTTTTTTTTTTAGGGAAATAATGTTCCTTATGCGAAAGTATCAAATGTATAAAATATATATATATATTTTTTCTTCTGCTTAAATTTCTTTTCAAATTAATGGTTGACAAATAAAGGGGGCGGAACTTTGAAGAAATGAAACTCCCTTAGGTGAGTTTAAATTGTTGCTTTTGTAGCTAGTTGTGTTTTAATTTCTTCTGTAACTAATAGGATAACATTTGGTTTTAGGTTATAGATGTGATGAGGGATATCCCCTCCACTTTGTGTAAAACATCTGGCAAGCAATTCCAGTTGTAATTAGGAATCACTAGCCATTTTCCCTTTTAGTTTGTATCACCTATTTTTCCAGAGTGATTATTGGGTTTGATTTTGTTAAATATTCATATCTGTGTAGGTGAAGCAAATTATGATATTATTTTCTCATAAGGTCATGACTGTTTTGAATTTCTTCAGGGATCCTTTGAAGTTACATATTTCAGTGTTTTCCCAGACATCTTTTGGACCTGGGAAGTCCATGATCAGATCGGGCTGAATAGGTATTTTTATAAACAAAGGAATAATTTGTTCGGCTCCATTAGGAAGCCTCAGGGGGAAAATTGGTCTCCAACAAAAGTCTTTTAAAAGTAAACAAAACTGTTCAGTTAAATTAACTTTTATGACACATGAAGATTTGATTATTTAGGGACAGTCCATATCGATGTTAGTATAAAATACCTTTGAGTTTGCAAAACATTTTGTCTCGTCTGTTTTGTATAGCAACTCTTTAAGATAACCCTACATTTTTAATTTAATTTAATTTAATTTTTTTGGGGATTGAGTCTCGCTCTGTTGCCCAAGCTGAAGTGCAGTGGTGCAATCTCGGCCTACTCCAACCTCCTCCTCCCAGGTTCAAGCCATTCTCCTGCCTCAACCTCTCAAGTAGCTGGGACTGCAGGCATGCACCAGCACACCTGGCTAATTTTTGTATTTTTAATAGAGACAATGTTTCACCATGTTGGCTAGGCTGATCTCGAACTCCTGACCTCAAGTAATCCACCTACCTTGGTCTCTCAAAGTACTGGGATTACAGGTGTGAGCCACCATACTCAGCTGATCCTACTTTATTAATGACGAAACTGAAGCTTAGAAGAGCAGTAACCAATGACATTATATCTCTGTTTTTGTGTGTGTATGTATGCATGTACCTCAGACCTTATGCTTTTAACTTTATGTCACATTTATATAGCACCTTTTTGCCTTCTCTGTGAAATTATGTGTTAATGTGTCAGCTCTGTCCATTTGTTGATTTGGGAATAGCAGTTGTTTGAATTTTGCCTCAGTATTTGAACTCTAGACACAATGAAATGTGGTGTGTTCTTTCAATTTTTATGTAGTGTCAGATAGATACTTATGAGATAAGGTATTTAATTCTTTGAGAAAGTGTTGATAATTTTGGTGTCAAGATGATTAATTTTTTTCTAAAATGAAATTCTGTTTTCAGAGCCCTTTGATTTCTTTTACAAAGTTAGCTTTTGCTTTTAGTTATATCCTTTCCAATTCATTCTCATTGTGGTCAAGAGAAAACTACAATGAATTATCCCAAAATAAATCTTACTATGTGTGTTACTGCACTCTTCTCCCTCAAAACTTCAACTCATAATTGCTGGAATTTAGTCCAAAATACCTAACATAGCTTAGAAAGCATTCTATATAGTCCACCCCCCTACCTTCTCGTCTCTTCTCTTGACACTTGCCCTTTCTGTGCTCTGTGTGCAAGTCAATCCTGACTTCTTTATGTTGCTTGAATGCTGTGCTTTTTCCAGCCTCAGACTATTGCATATGCTGTTTCCTCAACCTGGAATATGCTCCGCTCCCATCAGCATTCTGTGGCTGTTCATTTTTCAGGTCTTAATTTAAATGTCAGTTTTTCAGAGAAGTTTTCCCAGACTCCCAGATATCCACCCCCCACCCCCAATGTGATTAGAACCCTTTGCTATAGATTTCAAGATTTCCCTATACCTTCTATTTGATAACACTTAACATTGTTGTAAGTCCTTATTTCATGTCTTTCTTCCTTGCTAGACTGCAATCTCCATGAGGGTAAGTACTATGTCTTTTCTTTTTCCCTCTTATATCCTCTAGCCCATATTTGGCTCATATAGGTGCTCTATAAATGTTTGTTGACTCAAAATTGAGTGATTAAAATGTTTGACATTAAAAAGACCCACCTAACTTAAAAAATGTTTATTTAAAAGAAAAATTGTTATTAAAATAACTATAAACATTTAAAAATATTTAAAACCGAAAACATTAGGTCATTGTGTGTTTTCTACTTGAAGTAGCATCAGACTGGTTTCCAGGAAGTAAAATAGGAAGAAGATTAAATACTATTCCTAATTATCATATCTACCCTTTTTATTAGTGCTCTTTATGTCGTTGGTTCATGAAAGTTTTTGCTGAACTCTTGGAATCATCTTTTCATTTTCTGTATTTTATTTTAGTTTAGTATTTGGGTTTTCCTTTTCAGACATTATTCATCTTTATGGTATCTGCTAAATTTTAAAAACATAATATGTTTCAAACAGGAGGTGCAGCTAAACACCAAAATTGAATATCTAGAGATCTGGAAAGTAGCTGCTGTGCATACTGATTATTTTAGTTATAGTATTAAAGCAAAGAGAGAAGCTCTCGTGGGTGCTATGTTGCTCAGGTGACTATTTCCCCTTACTCTTCTATTCCCAGTTACCTGCCCTCCTTTTTTTGTAGACAAAAAGGTGACTACAGAATTACCTTTTTATGTTGCAGCCCGGTTCTTTGTACTTGAACTGAAGTTGGAACTGTCATGCATTATAGTTACTATTATGGTGATTTATTTGTCCTGTTTCGATGTTGGTTGGTTGCTACTTGCTGGTACAGTATGATGTAGAGATCAAATGGTCCTGTAGAAGTAAACCGACGTGTATTGAATAATTTCCCAGAATTATCTCTGGCCCTCGATTTATGAGTATTTGGTTGTCATTACTTCCTTGATACCTGTGATAGTAACGGGTCTTTCCGTTGTGACTCTATAGTGAATTAAACATTCCTCCTTATACGGTTCCCTCCTAAATAAAATTGAACCTAAACTATCTTTGACATGTTTTTCTTTTAGTTTAAAAATTCAATGGAAAAGATTACACAAATAAAACTTACAAACGAAATTGATGGCCTGCTTCGTAATATTATCTCACAACTTGCAAATCAAAACTGATGTGAATTCTTCCTTTATAGCATACCGTTTTTTCAGTCCATTTTCAAATACGCAATTGTCATTCTCTGTAGTATAATATGCATTCATATACTGTAATATGCTTAGGCATTAGTGTTTCTTTTTTATGATTAAATAAATTTAAATTCCTCGCATCTTTATCTCTAGGTTTATTTTTGTCAGTCTTTGAATTTAAGCTAATCTCTTTAGATATTTTAGCGTTTTCATATTGCTTTTTTGAATTCCTTGAGGTAGATTGAGTTACAAAAAATTAGAATGAACATATGTTCAATGGTGAAAGTTTAGAAAACAGAACAGCTCAAAAATTAATCAGTCTCACTCCTTATCTGCTATACATACTTTGGCATGTTTTCTTTCAGTCTTTCTTTTCTAACATTGATCTACATAGGCAGCATGTAATAGTTAAGGGTATAGTCTTTGGCACCAGACTGCCTGAGTTTAAACCTGGACTCCACCTCTAGTAAATTACATTTTATCCTTTAGTTTCCTTATTGGTAAGGAATATCTGCTTATTGGGGATAATAGAAGTACCCACCTCAAAGGATTGGTGAGGATTAAATGAGAATATATGTAAAATACTTTGAATAGTGCCTGGCATGTAGTAAAACACTCAGTAAATACTAGCTGTTATTCTCTAAACTTGCTACACAAGAGTGTTCTGTAGCCTTTTTCCTCTCCTCGTTGTGTACTGTATTGTGACATTTATACCCACATCATTAATTGCAGCAGATAAGACTTTTTTTATCATCAGATTCTTGAAGTCCTAGTAAAAACCTCTCATAACTCTAAACATTTGTTGCTTTCCTCTTCCTTTGTAGCCATTTTCTCAAGTGTTTGATGCCTGGCTTTAGCATAACTTCTGTTAGAAAATTATGATTAGCAATTTTTTTGTAACCCTCACTCATTTCCTTTTCATTAGAACATTTTCATAGATCTCTAAAATGAATAACATTTCAAGTAATTTTATGCCTTATTACTTTATGCCACACAATGCATTTATCTGATAGAAATTCTGAAATCACCAACACCATATATAAACAACTATTTGGACTTTTAATGGACTGATGAACTTGGAAGGTCACTTTTACAGACATTGCTCTCTGATGTCCAGTCATGAATATAGCATTATTTTCTTGGAAAATCTAATTATCTTCTGAAATTGGAGATGGCGTGTATGGGTAAATCAGTTTGGAATTTGTTTTCATGTACTCTTAAGTTTTTATCAGCATTTTTATAGTTCACTCAAGTTTTGTGTCAGAGTTCCAAACTCTTGTTTTACAGTGATAGTTATTAATTGTGTATGTTGCAAGCCAAAACCTTTATTAATACAGGTTGTGGAGATTAAAATGAAACCTAGTACTGATTATTTAGAATTTACTCTCTTTTATTAATTTAGGAATCATTTCTGTAGTTGTTAATTAGAAATTTTAATTACTTTTGCATTTTATTTACAGAAAACCTGGGAGCTTTCCTTCCAAGTGTTTTCTTTAATTAGAATCACAGTATAAAACTAGTCAAGACCAGCCATGGTGGCTTATGCCTGTAATGCCAATACTTTGGAAAGTTAAGGCGGGCAGATCACTTGAGGCTGGGAGTTCGAGACCGGCCTGACCAACATGGCAAAACCCCGTCTCTACTAAAAATACAAAAAACACTAGGCATAGTGGTACACATCTGTGCACCCAGCTACTCAGGAGGCTAAGGCATGAGAATTGCTTGAACCCAGGAGGTGGAGGCTGCAGAGATTGCACTGGTGTACTCCAGCCTGTGTGACAGAGTCAGACTCTGTCTCAAAAAAAAAAAAAAAAAAAAAAAAACTAGTCAAAAAAGGGTAAAACATGAATTAAGTAAAATTAATGAAAACCTTCTCTTAAAATACTGATGCTTCTTGTCTGAGTACCCCCCGATTCTGCTTCAGAAAAGGCCCAAATTTTACTAAGTTACCTTCCAAGTTACATATTCTTGTGCCTCCTCACTTAATTCTTCTACTGTACAAAAATTGGTTCTCCAGGTTTTAGAATCTACAGCTACATGCTTTTCCTTGCATTTCATTAGGCTGTCAGCAGGGCTCTGCTTTCATGAGTTGGCAGAAGTTGTAAGCACTGTTTTTGTGGTCCTCCATTTCTGATTAGGAGGGAACAGCTTTCCTACACTGGAGTAGGTATTATATAGCATGTTATATTGTTATTAACAGTTAGAAAACAATAATAACAAAAAACACTAACCTTTGTATTTTGTTAATTCATAGTCATTTTCATTTTTTTCCAAGTCATCTTTTTTAACCATGGTTAATTTTGATCTTGGGTAATTTATTGCAGCTTTATCATGTGTGCGTGTTCATTTTACAAAGATCTTTGCAAAAGGAGAAAAAAGCCTAAACATTTTGTAGGGAGCTAATGGTATTTCTGCTATAGTACTTACTTGCAGGGATTTTTTTTTTTTTATCGTGTATTTTTCTAGTGCCCTCAAAATGTAGTTATTAAGGTTATTGCAGATACTCTTTTATGCCAGCTACCTTTTTCTTTATGAACTTGGTTCAAATGATATAGTGAGAGAAAATGAGGTAACTTCATTATGTTTATCTTTTTAAAAAATCATCTGCATTGAAAACTTGGGCCCAGCAACAGGAAGAAAGCACCATGTTCTAGATAGAAAGGTATCAGTTTGGTAGTAGAGTTAAATTTACATTTCCAACAAAAATTTTTTAACTTTCTGTTTATTTTCAAAATTAACAAATAATCAATATACAACATTTTTAAGTGGACTTACGAGAGGAATACACAAATAAATATTAAAACATAATTGAATGTAAGGTTAAAATTTTGGTATTGGCATATAAATAGACTGTCGGTTATGTCAGTGGCCCAGCACAGAAAAAAAAATACACACATATATATAACCGTATATATGATAATGTAATCAGAATTTAATAGAAAAGAATTATTCAGTAAATGGAAAGACTGGAACAAATGGTCAATTACTTGAGGTAGAAAAACATAATCTTTAGAGACCTCATAATGAGTATTATAATTGTAGATGGATTCAAGAGTTAAGTGAGAAATCTAAACCACAAAAAAGTAGAAGAAAAGTAAGTAGATGTTTATTGTACTGTTGAGCTGAGTAGGAGGACTTCATATTAAAGCAGTAGAAGATATTAATAGAATTGACTATGTAAAATTTGTGAAATTGTGGGATGTCAAAGAACAGCATAATATGAAAGCCAGGTATATTGTGGTAAATGGAAATGTTTCTCTAATAATGTAACTGGAGAAATTAAAGTTTAGAAAGAGTAGCTTGCTTAAAGTCTCCATAGTGACAAATTTGAACACAGGTCTGTCAGACTTAAAACCTCTTATTTCATTAAGGAATACAACATAGCTGTTAAAATGCTGTTTATGAGGAAAACCTTTGCAAAATTTTAAAATTGATTGCTATAGGCAATAGAATTATGGGTTTTTCTTCTTTCATTTATGTTCTCAAATTTGCATTAGTATTATGATTGGATAAGTAAATCAATTCTTGAAAAATAGGTGTGAAGTAAGAAATGACTTGTGGGGGAATTTGACTTTGACTTGTTATCCTAGCACCTAAAGAAGTAATGGATGAGAACCCAAGGGCTGAATATGCACATAGTTACATCTGATGTTTAAGAAGTTGTGGGCCTTTTGTTCATCTCTACTAATTAGTTTTGTAGACTTGAGCACCTATACTTTATTTCAAAGACTGTTCTGAATGATTTGCTGTAAATGACACTTTTCAGTATTTGCTCCTTTTTAACTTCAGACTTTATTCAAATGGATAACAGTGATTTCTGGAATTTTTATTTCATTTATGCTCTATATTCAGAAATTTAAGTGAATACATTACCCCCTTATTTCCCAATTAAATTCATTTAGCAGGCAGTTAAAATGAAGCACTACTTAGAGATATTTCGAATCCTTTAATCTGTGAGCTAAATCTTCCTTTTTTTTTTTTTAACTCTTAAACCTAATTTGTTGTTGTTATTTTTGTTGTTTTGAGACAGAGTCTTGCTCTGTTGCCCAGGCTGGAGTGCAGTGGCGTGATCTCACCTCACAGTAACCTCTGTCTCCCGGGTTCAAGCTCTTCTGCTGCCTCAGCCTCCCATGTAGCTGGGATTATAGGCGCCTACCACCTTGGCAGCTAATTTTTGTATTTTTAGTAGAAATGAGGTTTCACCATGTTAGCCAGGCTGGTCTGGAACTCTTGACCTCCAGTAATTTGCCCACCTCAGCCTCCCAAAGTGCTGGGATTACAGGTGTGAGTCACTGTACCCACCAAACTAATTATTCTTATTAATATGTAGTTTATTTGTTAATTCACCAACCTGTGTCAGTCATCTACTAATTGCTAGCCATCATTATCAGCTCTTAGGCTAATCAGATAACAAAATAAAATCCTGCCCATATGAAGTTTATTATGTTGTAGTAGGAGGAAGCAGGAAATAAGCAATGAATATAGTAAATAAATATGTCTGGTAATAAGTGATAGATGAAGAGCAAATATAAAGCTGAATAAAAGGGGATCAGGAGTTATGGGTGATGGCAGGGGTTGTATTGCTATTTTCAGTGGGCTGGTTAGGTTAGGCTTTATTCAGAAGGTAGCAGACATCTGAGAAACGACTTGGAAAGGGATAAGGGAATTAGCCATATGTGGAGAAAGACTGCGTGAAGAGGGAACAGCCAGTGCAAACCTAAGTTTGGAGCATGTCTGGTGTGTTGGAAGAACAGGAGATTGGAGTGGCTGGAGCAGGTCAAGGCGAGAAGTAGCAGGTAAGGTCAGAGATAATAGGAGACAAGTTTCTACAGGGCCGTCTTAGGCTGAGGTATCAGGAAGTTGGTGTTTATTCTGAATGAAATGAAGAGCATTGCAGTTTTGAACAGAGGAGCGATGTTGTAGGGCAACCAGTTAGGATGCTTTTGAAATCTTCCTAGAAGAGGTTGCATTTGAACTGATCCTAGAGGATAAAAAAGAATTTGCCAAGTGAAAAAAAGAGTAGAGATTTGCTTTAGTAAGCCTTATTTAAGAGTAATTGCTATCACTATACTTACAAAAATAAATGTACTTTAAAATGAAAGTCATATATGCTTCTTGATTTTAGGTTAAATTATAATATCCTATAAAGAATTTATCCCTTTGTGTCCCCTTATCTGTTTAACCATGCTCATTTTAAAAATTGATGTTCTAGTTTAATAAAATTTACGGACTTCCAATAATCGAAGAGTCATTTCCTTTTTACTCAAAAATTTAATTGGTCTCGTACTAATTTCTTTAGAAAGTGAATAATTGCCATTTGCCATTCTGCCATAAAACTATAAATTAAATTGAACCATCTTGTATATCTTATTATTAAGGAAGATTTATTTACATACTTTTTAAATTTAAAAGGCTCTATACTCAGGTTTGAGAAACATAAGACAGTTTTTGTCTTTAAGGTACTTAAGATCTGATAGGAGAGATAGACATTTTCCAAATGGTATTATAAAAGAAAATGTGAGTTCATCGAATGTGAGTCCTAGCTCATCCTTCTGTCTTTATAAAAATTATCTACCTGTTTGATATGGTCAAGGCTTCCTCACATTCAACCTCTTCAGTTGTGCAAATACTGAACTATACTTATATTTTCTTCTCTAAATCCTATGGTTAGAAAGTTTGAACCACCACCTTATTACCTGGGAATCTACATATGTTCTTTCTGTATGTCACATCTTTTAGTGCTGTTACACAAGTTTGTAAATGTTTGAGAGCCAGGACTCTGCTAAGTACCTTTTCCTTCAGAATATAGTCATAGTATAGATAGCCAATAGTTACTTGGTAGCTAAGCATTACAAATGATACTGTGGAATATAGTGTTAGCTATAAATATATTTCACCTAATTCTGGAAAATGTTGCTTGAAAATTTGACTGTAAAGTAACTTTGAAAAGGTTATTCTTATTATTTTTTTTCAATTGGCTTCCAAAATGAAAATGGATTTAATCCCAGTTTAGGTCAAAGATTCAGTAAAACCTGTGTTTAAGAAGCAGTAACATTTTCTTTTAAGAGAAGTAGTTTTTGCTTATAAAATGCTTCATCATCTCTGATTTTTAGATGGTCTTTATAACAAATTTATCTTAAAAATTCGGACCTATATACTAATGCTCAATCATCATTAAGAAACGTGTCTTGATATATTATTTCCAACAATCATATTTTCACACCTGAACACTGTTAGTTTCCTAAAATTCGACATTTTGATTTGGTTAGAGTTAAAGTACATCTTGGTAATACTGTCAATGTTTATGTGGCATGTCATCACTTATTTTCTTACAACGGACAGGTGAGTCTGAGATGTGAATGATCCTTGGTGTTTGGATAAGATGATTTTAGTTCTCATTTGGCAGGAAAATTGACGTCTGTCGTTTTTGTGTGATTCTTGCATTAAATACGTTTGGAGCCAAAGCATTGGAGGATGTCTTTTACCAGGCCATTCATGGGCATGAAGAAAATGTATCAGGGGCAAGGCTATGATTGAAACTTACTGAGTGTCTGTTAAATTGTTATATAACCAACTTAAGCCTAAATATGCTAATTCACGACTGTCATACCTTGTCTTAGAAATTCCCAAGTGTTGCAGTAGATTGTTGCATAGAACTTACATGCTAACAGCAAGAGAAATACTGTATCAGAATATAAAATTATTGCTGTGATAAAAGAACATACAAGCATAGTGTAATTATTCTTTGAAATATTATTGCTTAGGAACCTGTAAAGGCTATATATGTCCTCACCAGGCCCAAAGATTCTTTGGGGGTTTGGGGTGGGGGCAGTGCGGTGCAGAGTGGCTGGAAATATAGTATGAGCCAAACATTTATTGGATGTGAATAATATAAGCAATACTGAGATTCTTTATAATACAACCAATATATTTATGTTTTACCAACTTTAGGGCATAATTACTGGGCTCTGTACCTTGGTTAAGTAGTAGTTTGTATATATATTTAGTTTTCTTTAAGGCTGAATTCAAGTGAGAAACCTAGTGCTAATTACCCAATGTAGATGGCAGTCACTGTTAGAAAAAAAAAAAGCCTGTATTAGAAGATCATCTGTAGGTTAACAATGTGCCTGCAGATCAGTCAACATATATTTATTGAGCACCTTCTTTGTCCATAAGTTACCAGTATAGAAAATAAGTAGAGTAGTAATTTAGATGGAAGAGGACATTTTCGGCTAGAGTCAATGTATCAAGCTTTGGGACAGAAGATAAACTTCAGTCAAATCTTGAATGATGATTAGAATGAATGAGTTGAAAGGGAAAGCTAATGGATTCTAAATAAGGAATCATTATACAGGTGTTTGGCAAGATTCCAGGTTTAATTATTATTTTTTAATAATGCAAATGATGTATTCCTTTGTCTTCACTTGCTACAAAGATATTTTTAAATATCATTCTGCCTGTCAGATTTAGAGTGTTCAAGTGTTACTGGTTAACGAAAAGTACACCGGGTTCCAGTTTTAAGTGCCTTTGTAAGAAAAACTATTTCGTAGACAGCTTTTAAGGAAATAACATATAAATGCTTTAGGTTTTTAAAGAGCGCTAGCCAGAGAGTAAAGAAATCTGAGCTTTAATCCTAGCTTCATGCCTTACTTTGTGATTTTTGGACAGGTCATTTAACTCCATTTGCCTACTTACAAAGTGAGAATGATAGTGCCTGACTTATTTTAGGTGAAACAATGTTTTTATTCAGTACTTTAAAGACTTTTAACTAGAAGCCGTGTATATCAGAAAGCATCTTTATTTTTACCAGCACATGACAAATTGGAATATATGAATTCTTAAAAGGTGATAATTTAAGAAAATTAATTTCCAGATTACATTTATTTTCCTTCTTTTTCTTGGTAGCGGATACTCTGTTTTCAAGGAAGCTGAACGGGAAATACAGACTTGAGCGACTTGTTCCAACTGCTGTGTATCAGCACATGAAAATGCATAAACGAATTCTTGGACACTTGTCATCTGTGTACTGTGTAACTTTTGATCGAACTGGCAGACGGATATTTACTGTAAGTAATTTATAAAGTATTATTTATTTTCATATATGTAATTGAGGAAATTTTGCTTATAGGTGAACTTGAAGTAAAATCTTGGTTTTTTCTTTTAATAGGAAACTGGAAATTCAGGTGGTTTCACTTACTCTAACAGAAGAGTTTAGTTAAATTTGGACTTTATCCAAATTCAGAAAGTTTCTAAACGACATGTTGCAGCACAAAGTTATAATATGCTTGTGCATCATGAATAAGTATAGTTCTCAACATATATCAAATACAGTTTGACATTTTGCAAAATGTCATAAAATAACTTTAATTTTAAACCAAGGACATTTCCTAAGTATGTTGAGAGATTATTAAATGTGCCTTTTTATAATTGTATGAGATTATTAAATATACCTTTTTATATTATCTGTAGAAAACCACTTGCTTGTCTATGAGAAATTTCCCTTAAAATAGTGATTTAAAAAAAGCTAAAAGATTCTGAGCATATCTAATACTCTTATTATCTGTTATTCTTAACACTTCATTCTTCAAAATATCTGATGTTGTGTTTAAAGAACTTCTTTAGGTTTATATATTTGTTATCATTTCTTGTAACCTGTAGAATGGAGAAAAGCAAAGCTTTCGAGCTTTATTTTAAGTGAGAAAATTACTTTTGGAAATATTTTATTTTCAGGTGCCTTAACATCTACATTCATTAAGCATAATACTACACTATTGTGATGATATTTATTATTAAACACTACCCTGTGGGCTGAAGGTATGCATTCGTTCACAAGGTTTTTAATTTCTTTTGAAATCAGAAAATTTGAAATGGAAGTTAAATGGAAATTTTCCTGTCTTTGAAGAGAGCAGCTGTGAATTTTACATAGTTATGACAATTATAGATTCCTCTTTTTAGTGAATTTGCTTGTAAACTGAGACCTATTTATACCTACTACTTCTCCTCTACCCATACACCCAGTCATCTGTAAAACAGCTAAATAGCAGGATGTAGCAATGCATTTTTATACTTTTCTTTTCCCTTGACTCTAATCTACCTCAGGCATTTGCAGATCACTTCTTACATCAGAATTTTCCCCCTTTACCTTCTCTTGTATCAAGTATTATTTTCAGAGTGGAAAATAGGCATCTCTATATTTGCTGAAGTGCCTACCAACAGTAGTAATTTGCTTTCAAATAGTAATTGAAAATTAATTTAGCCATTCAACTTTAATATGGTTATATTCAAATTCACCTCTAAAACCTAAAGTAAATTTGGTTTTCTTATGTTTGAAAGAATTCTTTCAAAACAGTAATAAATTAAAATAATGAAAAGGGGCATTACATTGTGTTTTGTATTACATTTTGGTCAGTATAAAGTTATGCCATTGTAAAGAACCTTGCAGGAAGTCTTTCTTTAAAAATGATAGGGATTGTAAGCATTTGTTTGTCATATTTTATGAAGCATTTTACATGTTTTGATATTAATTAGACATATAATCTTCTGAAATTTCTTTAGGGAGAATACAGTGAAATAGTGTGCTTTTTGCTATCTGATGAGTCTGATAGGTATGGACTGGAAGAGCTTTTTGAACCAGGGTTCAGCATGCTACTGCCTGTGTGTCAAACCCAGTTTATTTTTTCTTATAAATGCAATTTTATTGAAACACAGGCATATTCAGTTGTTTATATGTTGTCTATGGTTGCCTGTGCACTACAACGGCAGAGTTGAGTAGTTTTGACTGAGAACATATGGCGTGCAAAGCCTAAAATATTTATTTGGCTCTGTACAGAAAAAAAATGCTGTCCTTTTCTAGACATTTGATTATTTCTTTTAAGGGCACGTGATTTAGAGAACAGGAATAATATGTGAAGAGGAAGCTGTTTCTTGGTTATTTCTTTAGTTGAAAGCACATCAATTAAGGGAAGAAAAGTAGCGCTGTGCTATTTTATATGGTCTTACCAAAAGTCTAAAGATGTTTATTTTTTAAGAATGTGATAGAATTTGTTAATTGTGCCAAATTCAGTCTCATTTGTAATTTTTTACTGGTGATTTGTAGTTGCAGATTTCAGAACGTTACCTTATAATAAGAGATACAAAGATATGAGGGCACTGTTTTTTAAAAAAATTCTTGTATTTTTATTATTTTCACTTCAAGTGGTGGTAGGGTACACATATGTCCACTATTCATATTATTCTTTAATAAAGTGGGCACTGAGTGTTTTTTTCATTTCACTAGGCACACACTAGACACTCGTCCTTTGGAAATCAGTCTTGAAAATACATAGAATCAGCCTTTAAGATAGTAGATCATGATTGACCGGTGAAACACTCCTGTGCGAGAACATACTGTTATTATTTTTGGAGATAACAATTTGGTAATGGACTAATCAATATTTCCTTTTTATATAATTGGTATTTTAAGACCTTGCAGATTTATTTCTAAGATATTTGTATATATATATTTGAAAACTTTTTCCAAGGGATTAATTCTCTTGAGTCCTTTCTGAACAGGATAGCTGGAGGCATAGAGTACTGTGGTTAAAAGCATCAACTTTGACATCAGAGGGCTTTTAGTCACAGCTTTACGACTTCTACTAGTGAAACTGACAGATTACCTCACCTCTTTAATCTCCAGTTTTCTCATCTCCTAAAGAGAGAGGGGAGTAGATAATAATAGTACCAACCACATAGGATTTTTGTGGGATTACGTGAATTAATGTGTATAGTTAGTACTGAACAAAATATACAGTAAGCAGTCATTAGATTTTCCCTGCTGCTACTTATAGATTTTAGTAAATTTCATCTTTGATTTTTTTATCCAAATCTTATTTATAAATAGTATACAAGAATTAAAAAGGAAATCATTGTAATTGATAATTGATATTCTGTATTAGGAAAACGTATCATTATTTTGTACTATAGTATTTTAAGAATGGGTGCTTTCCTAATTATATTAATGAGAAAAACCCAAGGAGGGAAATAGCATAATTGCCAAGTCAGATTTTGTTCCCTAATTCTCTCTTAGCCTTTTAATGTTTTTTACTTGGTTTTAAAATCATTTCCTTAAGTAACATTTACCAGAGAAAAGCAGAGTTAATGAATTCTCACAACTAAGGCACTCAAAAGTACATGGAACACCATATAAAAAGCAGAGTTTTCCCCCCATTTCAGAAACATAAAATGTCTCTCTGATTCTAATTAATATTGTATAATAAAGAAAATGAGTTTATGCATTCCTTTAATGAACTTCAGAGTTTTATGAACCAGCTACTGTTCTAAGCCGTTGGGATATAGAATTGAAAGTAGTATTTATTCTTTGAGAGTTCACAGATGGTAAACAAACAATATTGATATAATGTGATAAAACCTTGGCAGGAGGTATACGAGGCGCTGAGACAGCATAGGAGATAGGTATCTAATCCAACCTTGTGGTAGGAGATGGTAAGGGAAATTTACTAGAGTAATAACAGCTTGGTAACTTTAGGAGTTGAATTGGATATTGCACACTTAGGGAAAGGCATTTACAGACTTGGGGAGAATGTAACATGCAATTGTGTATTAATGGATGTGGCATAGAATAAATATGGCTCATCATAAAGAGCTAGAGATATTGGTGTGGTACAAAATCAAGATACTTTTGTGACCTGCTAAATAGTGGATTTCTTTTCTGAAGGCAGTGGAGAGCTAATGATTGATTTGGTTAGAAGAGTGAGTAGAATTTCTCTTTTCATTGAACCCTTTGGCATTATTGTAGAAGATGGATTCAAACTAACTCTATATACAGAGAAATTGGCAAAAAGATTCTGGCAGTGATCTATAAAAAAAGTCAGGGATTAAACAGTCACAGTGGGATGGAATTGACAGATTAAAAATAGGATTTGTAAGACTCAAGAGACTGATTTGTATGTTGGGAGAGAGATGGAAGAGTATAGGATGACATATTTTTAACTTCTGTCATTTAGGAAGTCCTGTAATTTACTGTGGTAGGAATTTAAGGGGAGAAGTTTGTGAAGGTGAAACATGTTGACTTGGAGATATCTATGTGGAAAGCCAAATAGAAATGCCCAGTAGGCAGTGGGAACTCAGAGATTTAGGTTAGAAGATTTAGCTTAGGAATCATTCAGCTTGGAAAATGGAATACATTATCTCGTATGTATCTAAAATGAGAAGACTGAAACTTCAGCTTTTAAAGCAGACAAAAGAAGAGTCAATAATGGAGACCGTGAAGCTGCCTGAGAGGCTAGGGGGGAAAAAAACAAAGTCTGATATCTTAGAAGCCAGGAGACTAGAATTTCATGAAAGGCAGAAACCTAAAGTAAGATTAGTACTCTAAAACATCCTTTGGGTTTGTCAAGGTAATTGATGACTGCTATGGTCTGAATGTTTCTGTCGCCTCAAAATTATTGTGTTGAAACCTAATCCCCAGTGTGGTGGTATTAAGAGGTGAAGGCTTTAGGAGATGAGGTCTCAAAAATGGAGCCCTAGGGCCAGGCGCGGTGGCTCAAGCCTGTAATCCCAGCACTTTGGGAGGCCAAGATGGGCGGATCACGAGGTCAGGAGATCGAGACCATCCTGGCTAACCTGGTGAAACCCCGTCTCTACTAAAAAATACAAAAACCTAGCTGGGCGAGGTGGCGGGCGCCTGTAGTCCCAGCTACTCGGGAGGCTGAGGCGGGAGAATGGTGTGAACCTGGGGAGGTGGAACTTGCAGTAAGCTGAGATCCGGCCACTGCACTCCAGCCTGGGCGACAGAGTGAGACTCCGTCTCAAAAAAAAAAAAAGAAAAAAAAAATGGAGCCCTTGTGAATGGGATTAGTGCCCTTACAAAAGAGGCTCAAGGGAACCATGTGAAGACACAGCTAGAAGCACAAAGAGATCCTTTACCAGACACCACATCTACTGGCACTTTGGCCTTGGCCTTCCCAGCCTCCAGAACTGCGAGTAATAAAATTCTGTTTACAAATTAACAAGTGTCTAAGGTATTTTGTTATAGCAGCTCCAACAGACTAAGACCAAAAAATGTTCAGTTTAGCATTAGAGATAGGAATGAGATTGCAGTACACTGAAGAGGGAATGGGAATTGAAAAATTGAATACACTAAACTTTTGAAACTTGACAGTTAAAAGATGTGATAGACATTCAGAAGAATGTGGAGTACTGCCACTTAACTTTGTGCTTCTATTATATTGTATTTTCCTATTACATTCCAATGACAGATTTCTGTTTTCCTAATAAGTTGTGAGTTTTGTCTTTGTCTTTGTTATTGTTATTTTTTAGATCTGTAGTGCCTTGCAGAGTATCTGATGTATACAGGAGGCATACCACAAATGATGAATGAATCAAACAATTTGAGATATAAAAATGACTAATGTCCATTCTTGCAAAACATTTACCATCTGATAGGGGAAATACATACAAATATCTGTTAGATAAGTTCCTCTCTGCTACTGTACTTCAGGTACACTGATCCCTTGTACTTAAGACTTGTGAAGCCCATTTGTGACTTAAAGTCTTGCATTAGGACGTTGCCTGGGATTCCCTTCTCCAAAGTATTCATTCATGTGGCTCATTTTCTTTTTTTTTTTTTAATTAGCGGGTAGAGACCAGTAGAAGATCTTAGTTTGAAGATCTTGCAATATGTCCCCAAAAGATGCTAATCAATTAAAGAGCAAACATTGCAAATTTACAGGGGAAAAACTTTGGAAATACTAATGTAACCATGTTAACTTCACTAGCTCTGGGATGCGTTGACATTGTGTGTTCTCTGAAGTGGTGCACTGAGAAAAACACAGCTTCTTGTTTGTGGAATTACTGCAAAAGATAATATGACATGGATCTGGTCATGAAGAAACATTGACAGACCTATGTTTTGGGTCATCCTGCAGATTGTAAGGCCTGTATTCTTTATAACCTGCTGAGGACATGAAAGAGAAAGCCTAAGAAAGTATTCCAAATTGAAGGAGCCTGATGAGACATGCCAATTAAATATAATGTATATGGGTTTGTGGACCAAAAAGGAAAAGAGAACATTGTTGACAAAATAGTTGGCAAAATTTGAATGGGGCCTGTAGATTTGGTTGTTACCAGTATTGTTATTGGTAGTGTTATCAGTATTGATTTCCTAACTTACATAGGGAAATATGTTTTAGAAAAATACACACTGATATTTAGAGGTAATAGGGTATGAAGTCAGCAGCCTTGCTTTTAAATGGTTCAGAATAAAGATTAATGGTCATGGAGTTATGTTTGTATGTTATATGGAGAGAGAGGGAGGGAAGAAAGGTGGTGATGGAGATACGGGAAACATTTGTACTGTTCTTGAAACTTTTGTACGTTTGAAATTCACAGTTATTTTAAGTGCATAGGAGGTGGTATAGAAGCAATAGTGAGCATTTAGCATGTTTAATAATGGAAAAGAGGCAGAGTATGGTAATTTAGAGGACAATAAAGTGTAGGAAAACTGAGTTGAGAGGAAGAAACTACTAAGATAGCAAATTTGAAGATACGAGAGGAGATTGTTGATATGTAATGATTTTTAAGGAGGTGGGATGTATAAAATAGCAGTGTGGACTTTTTAGAAAGGTAGTTATTAGGTCTGCAATTAACAGATTCTACTTTTCAATATAAAATAGTCTATCTGATGAGAGTCTTGATTATGAAATGGGACTGGATTCTAGATATTAGTGATAAAGCTTGGCAATAGAAGAGTATTTGAAAGAGACAGAAAAAATGATTGCTGATTATGCTTAGCCTTCCAAGTAAATAGGAGATTCATGAATTTGTAGTGTTGTGGAATTAGTATGCTTATATTCCTTACCGTAATGCTTCTTGGCATCCTGGTAGCAGTATCAGAGCAAGTGATGGTTAGATTAGCGCCAGATTGGTCATTGGTAGTATAGATGAATAAAGGTCAAGAATGAAATAAGGCATGTGTTGAAATGTTTGACCCTGAGGTTTAGGCTGATTTGTAAGGGAAATGAAACACAGGTCTGATACATTGGTAAGAAAGAAAATAAATGACCCA
Organism: Rhinopithecus bieti; assembly: GCF_001698545.2. NCBI lineage: Eukaryota > Metazoa > Chordata > Mammalia > Primates > Cercopithecidae > Rhinopithecus > Rhinopithecus bieti. The sequence continues at coordinate 240,541 of NW_016809865.1, read as the reverse complement.
GAAAAGAATTGAACTAAATTTAAATTGTACACAATTTTTAGTTTTGCTAGAAAAGCAGATTACTTTTTAGCTTGAATAGGTAAATGAAATTGTAGTAAATATGACAATGTAGACATTTTTGGTATTCATTTCTGCTGCTTATTCTAATGACAATCAGAGATGAGATCTCTGACTCATAAAGCCGTAAAGTAGCCTCAAGAGAAATTAAAATTCTCCTTGTTGACTCTGCCAGATAACAGGTTTTCAAGGAATGCCAAATTCTCGAAGATATTTTTAGTTAAAAAATCACATCATTTCTTTTATTTTCATGTCAAAGTAGTAATCTTTGTATGATTGATGCCTCTCTTTTAGGTATACAGGTGAATATTTTAATTTTAAGGTTTCTCAGGTTATCTGAACCAGAAGTAAACGGTTTCCCAGTGTATACGGTTTTCTGCTTGTGTTACTGAGCAAAGGGGGCTTGCTGCCCAGTGTGCTAGAAGCCAATACTATGACACTGGGTTTTTGAGAAAAGAAAAGCTTTATATTGAAAGTCAACTCCCAAGAAGACTCAGGGGTCAAGCTCAAATCTGTCTCCTCATGCTGGTTTCAAGGCAGTATTTTTATTAGAAGTTCAGTAGGGGTGAATTCTGAGATTAGTAGGTGTTTGTGGACAGAAGGGGGAGATCTGGAATGTCCTTGGATATGCACAGTTATCTCATTATGCTAACTAATGGGTCACATGAGCAAATTCTAGGGTAGTTAGTATGAAAAGTGGTAGATAGTCAGGCTTTGATGTCAGCAAGCTCATTCTGTGTAGATTCCATTGGCCATCTTGGTTCCAGCTGATTTCAGCCAGTTCTTCTATCTCTTAAGTAGAGGGAGTTTCAGTGTTTGGACAAGTTGTTTCTTAGCTGCCATCCTGCACACTCAAGAATGTTAGTCATTCGGTGTTAATCAATGTTAGTCATTGATTTCTTCAACTCTTTGGGGCATGATTTCACTAAGAAAATTCAACCATTCCTTGTCATTTATGCTGCTTCCTGCAAATGACTTTATTACTGAACAGAATTGTCCTCTCTTATTGTCTGCCTCATAGTTTTGCAACATCTGGGCCTAAATTGACTTCTTGGCCTTGCATAGAAAGGCCTGTAGTTCATTTATATAGTCAGAGTATCTGTAAATAAGCCATACCAAAAAGAGCTCTATCAAGTTGTTCTGAAACTTAGCTTTTCTTTAAATAAATAAATAGTTCAATTAGGCCTTTTGAAGCTTAACCTCTGGAAACTCATTAAATTATTAAAATTTGGGGGCATGGACTTTAGGTGCTGTTTGGTTTCTGCATCGAATTGAAATGATTCATGGCCCTGTGTCTGAAGTTGTTTGAAGTTTTCATGGCAGTACATAGGCCATTTTTTTCTGGATTTTGAGGAGAATTTTGATACTAAAGTGCATAACAGTAGAAAACCACGTCACAAAGACCTGTGGAACTTTTCTTCATGAGAACATTAAAGTCAAATGTGTTACTAGACATTGCCTAAGCTTTATGAAAAACGCCAATACAGACATTCCCTGTTTCATTGTCCCTTTCTTTATTGCATTTTGCAAATACTTTATTTTTTACAAATTGTGTGTTTGTGATAACCCTGAGTAAAGCAAGTCTGTCAGCACCGTTTTTCTAACAACATATGCTCAAGTCTTGTCTCACATTTCGGTACTTCTAACAATATTTCAAGCTTTTTCATTATTATTATAACTGTTAATGGTGATCTGTGATCTCTGATGTTCCTATTGTAAGTCTTTTAGGGTGCCATGAACTGTGCCCTTATAAGATGGTGAACTTAAAATCAATGAATGCTACATGTGTTCTGATTGCTCCAGCAACTGACCCTTCCCCATTTTTCTCTCCTTGGGCCTGCCTATTGAAATTAATCCAATTAATAACCCTACAATGGCCTCTTAGTGTTCAAGCGAGAGGAAGAGTCTCAGGTCTCTCACTTTAATTCAAAAGCTAGAAAAGCTAGAAAAGATTAAGGCAAGTGAGGAATGCATGTTCAAAGAGTTAGCCCAAGTTGTGAATGTAAAGGAAAAGTTCTTGAAGGAAATTAAATGTGCCACTCCAGCGAGCACACAAATCACGAGGAAGTTAAAGAGCTCATTGTTGATATAGAGAAAGTATAAGTGGTCTGTATAGGAGATCAAAACTAGCCACAATAGTCTTTTAAGCCAAAGGCTAATACAGAGCAAGACCCTAACTAATTCTGTGAAGGCTGAGAGATGAGGAAGCTACAGAAGAAAAGTTGGAGCTAGTAGAGGTTGGCTCATGAGGTTTAAGGAAAGAAGCCATCTCTGTAACATAAAAGTGCAAGGTGAAGCAGCAAGTGCTGATGAAGTAGTTGCCACAAATTATCCAAAAGATCTAGCTAAGATCATTGAAGAAAGTTGTTCCACTAAACAATAGATTCTCAATTACAGGTGAAACAGCTGTATATTGGAAAAATATGTCATCTGGACTTTCATAATTAGAGAGAAGTCAATGTCTGGCTTCAAAGCTTCAAAAAGCAGGCTGACTCTTTTGTTCCAGGCTAATGCAGCTAGTGACTTGAAGTTAAAACCAGTGTCCATTTACCATTTTGTAAATTCTAGGACCATAAGAATTATGCTAAATCTGCTTTGCTTGTGCTCTGTAAAGGGAACAACAAAGCCTGGATGATAGCATATCTTTTTATAGTGTGGTTTACTGAATATTTTAAGCCCACTGTTGATACCTACTGCTCAGAAAAAAAAAAAAAAGATTACTTTCAAGATGTTACTGATCATTAACAAGATGCCTGATCACCCAAGAACTCTGATGGAAATGTACAAGGAGATCAGTGTTGTTTTTATGCTTGCTGACAATACATTTATTCTGCAGCCTGTGGATCAAGGAGTAATTCTTGATTTTCAAGTCTTATTTAAGAAATACATTTCATGTGGCTATAGCTGTCATGGATAGTAATTCATTTGATGGATCTGGGCAAAGTACATCGAAAACCTCCTGTTTCACCTGTAATTGAGAATCAATTATTATCGCCATTCTAGATGCCATTAAGAACATTCGTGATTCTTGGGAGGAGGTCAAAATGTCAACATTAACAGGAGTTTGGAAGAAGTTGATTGCATCCCCCGTGGATGACTTTGAGAGGTTCAAGACTTGAGTGGTGGAAGTAACTGCAATAGCAAGAGAACTAAAATTAGTAGTGGAGCCTGAAGGTCTGACTGAATTGCTGCAATCTCATGATTAAACTTAAATGGGGGAGGAGTTGCTGCTTATGGATGAGCAAAGAAAGTAGTTTCTTAGGATGGAATTTGCTCCTGGTCAAGATGCTGTGAACATTGTTGAAATGAAAACAAAGGATGTGGAATATTACATGAACTCAGTTGGTAAACCAGTGGCTTGATTTGAGAGGGCTGAGTCCAATTTTGAAGTAAGTTCTACTGTGGGTAAAATGCTGTCAGATAGCATTCCATGCTGCAGAGAAATCTCTTGTGAAAGGAAGAGTCCAATGGATGCAACAGACTTCATTGTTGTCTTATTTTAAGAAGTTGTGACAGCTACCCCAACCTTCAGCAACTCCACTTTGATCAGCCAACAGCTGTCAACATCAAGGCAAAGCCCTCCACCAGCAAAAATATTACTACTCGCTGAAGTTTCAGTTAATTAGCATTTTTTAGCAATAAAGTATTTTTAAATTAATGTGTGCCCTTTTTTTTAGACATAATGATATTGCACACTTAATACACTGCAGCATAATGTAAATGTAACTCTTACAACTCTTGGAAACCAAAAAATTTGTGTGATTTGCTTCGTTGGAATACTTGCTTAATTGTGGTGGTCTGGAACTGAGCCTGCAGTATCTAGGAGGTATGACTGTATTTGTTTTTATTTGAGTCTTGCCTCTCAAACTTTTTATTTTGAAGAATGTTGAAGTTTTAAAGGTATTTACAAAATCAGAACTGTTTTTGGATATACAGAAAAAAATGCTAATTGCTTATAGTAAGAAATGCAGCTGCATGCTGAAGGGAAAAGTAATAGGTACCATTACCTCCATACTGTAAAAGTACTAGAAGAAATAACAGTGGTTACAGAGTAAATGTCTGATGCTGTTTTCTTCCTTCGTCCTAAAGTGCAGAAGCGTGTTGACTGTTTTTTAAGGCACATTTCTTTATCATAATATGTGTGGTTTTTTTCAGGTGTGGCAGTAGGCTAAGCTAATTTTTAGAGTACTTGAAGCCAAATTCTTAGGATTGGGAAAATGTAAATTTTGTTTAATTCCCACCCTTTCTCAACACACGTTCTCATAAATAATATGTATGCTGTTGTGTTTTCAAGTATAGAGATGTACTCTTTTAGCTTCCTTGGCTTCATCCTTTGATGACAAGATTGTCTTGACTTAAAAAAAATCCCGTAAATTTGGTGTCTCATTGTTTTGGGATTTAAATAAGCTAAAGGCTATACAGATTTTCTTGAGATTTTTCTAGCTTATGCTAAGTTTGATATAAACAAATGATAATATTAATGAGCACTCTTTCACAGTAATTATGACCATTTTACATTATTGAAAAATGAGGTTGGGTGTGGTGTCTCATGCCTATAATCCCAGCAATTTGGGAGGCTGAGACAGACAGATCACTTGAGGTCAGGAGTTTGAGACCAGCCTGACCAACATGGCGAAACCCTGTCTCTACTAAAAATATAAAAATTAGCTGCTTGTGGTGGTGGGCACCTGTAATTCCAGCTATTCGGGAGGCTGAGGCAGGAGAATCTCTTGAACCTGGGATACAGAGGTTGCAGTGAGGCGAGATCGCACTACAGTACTCCAGCCTGGGCGACAGAGCAAGACTTGTCTCAAAAAAAAAAAAAAAAAAAAAGGGAAGAAAATGAAACAAGTGATTTACTACTCTCTTTTGTGATTAAACACTAGCTTAATAATTTGATTTTAAAATGAATTATAAAAAAGAATTTTAAATTTTGTGCCCACCCCATGGATTTCTTAAAACCTGTTCATAGTTTTCCAGATAAAAAATCTACACTAAGTACTCTCTCTGGACAATCTCGTCTGCTATCATTGTTTTGACTACTATGGTATAAACTGATAACACCCAGATCTCTATCTCTAATCTAAACCTCTTCTTGTAGCTTCAGATGTATTACTCACATAGACACTAGCGGGATCTGGCTAAAATACTATAGTGACCATGTCTTGCCTGCTAACAAATTGCCTGGTGACTACCTGAGCAGGTTAAATACAAACTCTTAAACAGGCATTTAAAACTCAATTGTCATTCTTAGGTAAAACATTTCCAGCTTAATCACTTATTTTCACTTATACTTTGGACTTTTAAGTTTTCATAATTTGCCAATTCCCAGCCCGAGCAGCAATCCCCAGCAACATTGAGATGTTACTGAAAAGAAATGACTACTTTGTTTTCCCCTGGGTATTGGAGCTTTGCTGAAAAAAAAAACTATGTCAGTTGAGGTATTTCTAACATCATGCTATTTCAATTTAGCAGGTCTTTTAATTGTTGCTTGCAGAATTTTTCCACCTTTCTTGCTGCTTTTATTTCACTGCATTTCCAAACTTTCTTTACTTTTTTAGTTCATTCTGTTGTTCTCTCCCTCTCACTTTTAATCCTCTGATTTTTTTTTTGTTTTGTTTTTGCTGAGGTTACATGATCTCTCGCTACTTCTTTTTCCTTCATACACCTTAGAAGAGGTGTATCTTATGTCATGGCCCCTTTTCACCGTTTACATACCATTGTTTTTAATATCCATAACTTGGCTTTAACATTTTATTTTTCTTTGGCTGAAAGACTATAATATCTTACTTTTTGGCTTGTTGATCTTAGTGACATTTGTGGAACTAGAGGTAGGCTTATGGAAAAGAGAGTGTATCTGTTCAATTTATGTTAGACGTTTTGGTCTTTTTAAAAATAATGATATTTATGAATTTTTAATTCATTCTTCTTCATTTATTTAAAACACATTTATAGCCTGTAATCCCAGCACTTTGGGAGGCCAAGGTGGGTGGATTACTTGAGGCCAGGAGTTCGAGACCAGCCTGGTCACCAGGGCGAAACCCCATCTCTAGTAAAGATACAGAAATTAACTGGGTGTAGGGGTGCACATCTGTAATCCCAGCTACTCAGAAGGCTGAGGCATGAGAACCACTTGAACCTGGGAGGTGGAGGTTACAGTGAGCCATGATCATGTCACTGTACTCCAGCCAGGGTAACAGAGTAAGACTGTCTCAAACTAAACAAAGAAGTATATAAATAATAAAATAAAACACATTTATAGTACTTTAAACATTTTCCCAATACATTTAATTTTCCTCTGCAGTTCTTTTAGTCAATTATTTTTGAGTACTTGTATATTGTATAGTCATCTTAATTTATTGAATTTGTGCTCAGATTATCTTTTGTTTCAAATTTCCATAAAGGTGAATTAATTATCACAAGTGATGATATATGAGATAGAAATTGCTTAAGAATGCTGAGAATTCTGTTTGAAAATCTTCCAGCAGTCCTGGGTGGTGGAATTAGGGGTAGGGGCAGCAAACTTCTGTGGGTCATGGAAGAGGATAATGGAGAGAGATTTTGTGAAAGGATGGTCAAAATTTCTCTCTGGCAATTTGATGGAAGAAAAGAAAGGTTAATTGAGATAATACGCACTCAGAGGGAAGAATATGTATTTTTGTTTGTTTCAGCACTTGTCTAAAAAGAGCAGATTTAATCAAGCAATACTGAATTGGTAAGATAACTAAATGATAAACCCAGTAGGAATATAGTGGGACTTCCTGTTACATTTTAATTGATGAAAGTCACTGGAGGTTAATTTTAGGTCACAGATTGCCGTTGTTCCTTTTATTAAAACTGACATTTTGGTCAAAAGACTGTGGTGTTTTATTTGTTAACATGAAAATACATGAAGCACCTTTATAGTGAAATGTAAAACACATTCAAAGATTCATAAGAATGATATGAATTGTATTGGTATTTGAAGGTAACATGATGTCATGATTTTACTTTTGTTATATAGTCTACCTACTGTAGTGTACTTAAAATTCTTTCTGTACTGAATGCAGTTGAGAACCAAATATTGCTTCAGTTTTGGGAAGATAATCAAATGTAGTGAACACATTGATTCAGTTTGTGAAATTTAGAGAATTTAATTTGAATGAGTGCCCTAAAGCGTTTTTTTACTCAGCAAATCCCTAATGTGTTTCCCATGTGCCAGGTGGTGGTATAGACCAGCTTTCTGGGAGTCATAGTCTGCTACAGCTCTTCCTTCACTTCCAACAGATAATCAGTGATATGTTCCTTATCCCTTTTATTCCCCAAACAGCTGTTACAACCATGTCTTTGATTATTCTTTTTTGCTATAATAATTTGTGTTACCACTCATTCTCTCCTGACCATACTCTTTTAACAACTTTCAACTGGTCTCCTACTTTCTATCCTAATTCACACTGATGCCAGGATGATCTTTAGAAAACACGAATATGACCGATACTCACCTGTTTGATATCTTCAGTGACCCTCATTACACACGACTTAGTAAACCATAAAAGGCCTTTCACAAATTTTTCTTACTTTTTCATCCGTATGCCTTCATCTCACACTGTAAATAACCTTGCAGGCTGCTTGCAGTTCTATGAACTACTCACATTGTTTCACATTTTCATGCCTTTGACCATAGTTTATAGTCGCATTATGGAATGCTCTTTTTAAAGTAATAAGAATATGAATACTGTCGGCAGCAAAAGTAGTGTTAGAAGATAAAGCTGTAACCATGTGTCAGACGCTGTCTTATCTCTTCACTCTCATTTAGTTTTGTGACAATCCTATGAGGTAGGCATAGATGAGAAATCTGAGGCACAAGAAGTATATGTAACATGTCCAGTCATACATTTGACCCTGGAGGCTCTCCTCTAAGCCGTTACATTACATTGCCTCTTCTTGCGTGAGACTCTATTCAAGCATCACCGCTTCTGGGTTCCTTTCCACACTGTACCTCTCCATCTTCTCAGGAAAAGTAGACTGTTTCCTTGTTTGAATCTTTGCTGATTAACAGTGGTTAAACACTTAGGACATATAAGTGTTTATATGTCCTATATAATATATAGTACATTATTACATTTACATTCTTCTGTCTTGCTTCACAAGGACAAGAATACTGTGTCTTTATATCTCATTCTTATATCTTTAGTGGTTGTCACATAATCACAAGGCAAAGAGATAAATGAATGCATGAATCACTTAATTTTAAAGGTATAGGGAACTTTAAAGACCATTCAATTTAGCCTCCTTATTTTGTAGATGAAGAACTCAGTCAGAAGAACTGGTTTTATAGTTAATTGGGGGGTGTTTTAGGTAGCATTGGCGGAGTCGGATTTAAGATACAACATTTAACATATTCTGTTGATACAGTGTTTGGAAACATTTGTATGTTATATTTATCGTCAGTATGATGCAGAAAGTTGTCTGAATTATATGCCTCTGTAGGTCCTTTTGAGTTCTTTCTAATGTCAGATATGAAGGTGTTTCTTTAAGAATTAGATTGGAAGGTCGTTAAGCATTCTAACATGAACCCTTAGTAAAACTGTATCCCGTAAAATATTCAGTAATTTTGCAAGAGTGTGTGTTTTCTCTTTTAACCTTGTGTTAAAGACTAGAAAATGTGGCAAAAAATTAAGTTTTGAATCTGGGAAGTAGATATATGGGGATTAACGACACTATTGTTTCTACTTTCTTATATATTTAAAATGTTTATAATAAAAAAGTCTAAATGTTCTATCTCTATTTTGGCTATATAAAATCGGAATGTTCATTTGTCAATATAGGTATTCATAGGAAACTCCATATCCTTTACAATTTCTTTCTGGACTTACACTACTATGGCAGAGTAAACAAGTAATTTATGCATTTTTATTGACTTCATACAGATAAGGTTAATTTTTTTTCTGATAGATGATGTCATGTTTTCAGCTGAAGATCAGTGATAGGAAACTCCTAGCTTCCTGAGAGAAAAAGCCCCAAACAAGCTTATTTTTAGTTTTGTATTACAAAACAAAATAGATAATATTAGTCACCATTGTATCTTGCATTTGTTTTGCAACTATATATATATATATATTTTTTACTTCAGGATTTCAAATTCTTTTACAGAAATCCACATTGAGGGTACTTTGATAGTAGATAGGGAACCAAAGGTAAATATTAATTATCGTCAGTATTCCACTTCTCTTATTTGCTGGTGAGTACACAAGTGCTCTTTTTCAGTGATTTAATTTAATAAAGAGCTTTGTGTAGAGGAAAATTCCTAACACAAATATTTAACACTTTTGGTATTTAAAAGATACTTGTTCCGAAGTGGACATAACAGATATGATTTATTAGTGTTAAGATTTTGAATTAAAATGTATAGGGTTAATGCTATTAATATCCATTCTTACTTTAAGGGTTCTGATGACTGTCTTGTGAAAATATGGGCAACAGATGATGGGAGGTTATTAGCTACCTTAAGAGGACATGCTGCTGAAATATCAGACATGGCTGTAAACTATGAGAATACCATGATAGCAGCTGGAAGTTGTGATAAAATGATCCGAGTCTGGTGTCTTCGAACCTGTGCACCTTTGGCTGTTCTTCAGGGCCATAGTGCATCTATTACATCACTACAGGTAATTGTCTTAATCCCTATACATTTTTTTGTTGTTATAATGTAAAGTAAATTTAATGAAGTCACTTTTGGTTATTAAATTTTAAGAAGTTACTTTTATAATCACTTTTATAATCCAGTATATAAGGCCAACTAAAATGAAGACTGCTTTCTTTATAAATATATGGACTTTAAGTAATATAACCTTGGTAAATTCTTGCCATTTTCTAACTGTTTCTGTTAGTTGCTATTTGTATGGCAAAAAGTAGATTTTATTTGTACTGTGTCACTCTTGTAAAGATTTTTTTTCTGTGATTGTCTTTTCAGTTCTCACCATTGTGCAGTGGCTCAAAGAGATATCTATCTTCTACTGGGGCAGATGGCACTATTTGTTTTTGGCTCTGGGATGCTGGAACCCTTAAAATAAAGTCAGTTTCTATTTTATTTCATAGAATAAATGTGTTTAATTTAATGAGTGGATTTGCGAAAGTATGAAGTAGTCGACAGTGGGAATACATTTACTTTTTCTCCTTGAGTAAATAATAGAAGTCCTCTTTTGGCTCTTTACTAACCTGTTTTGTTTTATGCCTCTCCCTTTTCTATGTTTCAAATAAAGTTTTCTCATGTTCACATGTTTTTTTTTTTCCTCTTTATCCTAATCATAGCTCTTTCCTTCAGAATTTACCTGTTTTATTACCACTCCTTTCTATGTGCTGCATATTTTAATAGCTGCTTTTGATGCTGAGAACATAATCTTAAGAATTTCTAATGCTGTTCTTTAAAATAATTTTAATAATTGATGCTACTGAACCTATAAACTTGAGATTTTATTTTAGATCTAGGAAAACAAAGGGAGACAGAATCACTGAAGTTTCACTAAACTGCATCAAGGTAGATAGATGTATTCCGCTCCCTCCCCATAATAGCATTTTGCGTTTGTGCAGTCTCCCATGTTAATACTTTGATTTATCAAAACAAGTTGGTTGGATAGTATTATCTTTTGATTAAGGGCACTGAAAAGATTGAATGACTTTCCCATAGTTAAAACAATGCTTAAAAATGGGCAAGGCCAGGATTAGGGCACTTCTCTGTCCTTTGATGCTTTCTATACCATATCTTTTATTTGTTTGTTTGTTTGTTTATTTATTTTTGAGGTGGAGTCTCGCTCTGTGTCTCAGCTTACTGCCTCAGCTCACTGTAAGCTCCGCCTCCCGAGTTCACACCATTCTCCTGCCTTAGCCTCCCAAGTAGGTGGGACTACAGGCACCCGCCACCACGCCCGGCTAAGTTTTTTGTATTTTTAGTAGAGATGGGGTTTCGTGAGCCACCATACCTGGCCTCTATACCATATCTTTTAAGTGGATGTAGTGGGGAGAGGAAATAGTGTATTTGCTCCATGGGTAGTCTTTGAACAAGGAAGTAGTGTATGCAGTTGATTTCACAGTGTTGAAATGGCCATTTCTGCCACTCGAGGTAGAAAGTCATTCAGATTAGAAAGTATATCTCAATAATTATCTCTGACTTCTATGTATAAATTGCCAACCCAAGTTATTTAATAAAATATGCATGCCTTTATTATTTTAAAAACAATACCGTTTAGATGATTGTAATGCAATGCCTGCTTCTTTAATTTCATGTGTATGAACATTCTTGTAGAGTGGTTTTATGGCAGCTTGGGGCCATGGTAGCTCAAGTAACATAATAAAACTACTTCGTTTGAAAAAAGATTGTGATTTAAAACATGATTCTTTGGACAAAGCAAGTTGACTTCACTTCAGTTGCATCCCTCGTATTTAAACTCTTTATCGATAGATAAAAGTTGAAATATTTTACTGATGTATAGGGACAATAGCAATAGTTAATTGTTCATTGTTGTTTTCTTATATATATTTTTAACCTCCTTGTGGACCTGATTGGGATACCTTTCTCTTTTCCTATCTTATTGTTTTAGAGAAGAAAAAGTGATTAGCAATGTTCAAATTGGGATAGGAACAGAAAATGTTTTACAGAATTAAACTCACACCTTATTTATGCTTCTTGAGGATTATATTGCTAAGTACAATAACATTTCATGTTTCTGGATGCTTGAGAAGTGAGCTTTTCCATATAAGTGATTTTTTTCAGAACCTTTATGTAGAATCACATATAAACCACTACCCTAATACAGTATTTTTTCTCCATGAATGTTTTTATATAGATATAATTAGGAAAATATATATAATTTTGTTTTTTCTTAATATTTTACCATAGATATTTATATTTATTTTAATAATTTGCATTGTGTTCCATAGAGCTGTTGTATACAGCTTAGCAGTTTTTTTTATTTTTGGACTTTAAAGTTTTTTCTGGTTGTTTATAAGTAATATTCTTTCCTATTTGGTATTAAAATTGTCCCTTAAAATTTTTAAATTCAGAGTTCAGGCGTAAGAATGAGTAATGTGGCTGGGCACGGTGGCTCATACCTGTAATTCCAGGACTTTGGGAGGTCAAGGAAGGAGGATCACTTGAGTTCAGAACTTTGAGACCAGCCTAAGTAACAGAGCAAGATCTTTTCTCTACAAAAATTCAAACAAACAAACAAACAAACAACAACAACAAACACCAGACATGGTGGTGCACACTTACAGTCCCAGCTACTCGGGACTGAGGTGAGAGGCTTGCTTGAGCCCAGGAGTTGGAGGCTGAAATGAGCTGTGATCACACCACTATACTGTAGCCTCGGCGACAGGGCCAAGATCCTGTCTCATTAAAAATATAAAAATAAGAACAATCCATTCCTCTTTAGATATAAGCCTTGAAACACGTATTCTCTTTATGTATTTACACATAGTTGAAAACTGCCAAAAATTTGACAGGATATAGATTTCTACTGTGTTTATGTCACATAGGATTTAATTAATAAAGGCAAAAACTGTATTTAAGCTATAATGCTTTTGTATAATCTGCTGGGGGAAATGACTTTAGAAACCCAGCATCTGCATTAGTTGAATGAATGAGTTCAACTTTGGGAACTCAAATATCTTTATACATTCACTTGTATGTGTATATTACCAACTCACCAGTAAAGATGCTGTTTCTTAAATGGGTAGTCGAAGTGGCTAATTGAACCATAAGCTAGCCCCAGAGGTCTCTGGGTAGGAGGAAGCTATCCAAGTATATTTAGACTTAGGTGTAAAGAGACTAGGAATCCTAAAATAGGCATATAATATGATAATTATGAATTTTTATTGGTGATTATTAGGCACTTAGTCCGCCAAGCTAGTACTAAGCATTTCACATTTGTTATCTCAATCCCTATAATAACCCTTTGAGAAAGGTACAGTTATTATCTCTGGGGGCAGATAAGGGAAAAAACTGGGGCGCAGCAGGTTACATTGTTAGCAGGTGGTACTGGAGCCAGGATTTAAATACTACTAGAGGTATAATATGAGAAACCCCTTTTAACCACTGTGCCAAACTAAATGGCAGTTAGTCATTGAAGGATTGGCTAGAACTTGTTGACCCTAATAAAAATACTAGTATTTATTGAACATATTGGACACTATACTAAGCACTTTACATGAATCACACTTATTTAATTCTCCCAGCAACTCTGAGATAGGTTCTGTTAATTACTCCTGTTTTACAGATGAGGAGACTGAGGTACAGAAATGATAACTTGGCCTAAGGTCACACACTTGATAAGTGATAGACCTAGAAACTGAACTCGGCCCAAGGCCCTTTTAAAAAATGTTTCCTCAAATAGTGCATCTAAAAACAAATTATGGGTACCCACTTACTTGTTTTTTCTCTTTAAAATATAAAATCTTTATTTTCAATGTTAGTTTTGTGGGTACATAGGTGTATATATTTATGGGGTACATGAGATCTTTTGATACAGATATGCAATGCATAATAATCACATGGTGTTAAAGAGGGTATCCATCCCTTCAAGCATTTATCCTTTGTGTTACAAACTATCCAATTATACTCCTTTAGTCATTTAAAAATGTATAACTTGTTGATTGTAGTCACCTGCTGTGCTATCAAATACTAGGCCTTATTCATTCATTCTATTAGTTTTGTGCTCATTAACCATCCCCACCTCCCTCCTCTTCCTCCCACTACCTTTCCCAGTCTATAGTAGCCATCCTCTACGATCTCATGAATTCAACCGTTTTGATTTGTAGATCCCAAAAATAAGTGAGAACATGTGATGTTTGTCTTTCTGTGCCTGCCTTATTTCACTTAGCATAATAACCTTCAGTTCCATCTGTGTTGTTACGAATGACAAGATTTCATTCTTTTTTATGGCTGAATACTACCCCATTGTGTATAAGTACCACATTTTCTTTATCCATTCATCTGTTGTTGGACCCTGTGGTTGCTTCCAAATCTTCGCTCTTATGGCTGGGCGTGTTGTCTCATGCCTGTAATCCCAGCACTTTGGGAGGCCAAGGTGGGCAGATGACCTGAGGTCAGGAGTTTGAGACCAGCCTGGACAACATGGTAAAACTCCTGTCTCTACTAAAAATATAAGAATTAGCCCGGCATGGTGGTGCACACCCGTAATCCCAGCTACTTGGGAGGCTGAGGCATGAGAATCACTTGAACCTGGGAGGCAGAGGTTGTAGTGAGCTGAGATAGTGTCACTGCACTTCATCCTGGGTGACAGAATGAGACTCTGTCTCCAATAAGAAAGTAACTTGTAATGCTTTATTAAATTGATTGGTTAATCAAAATAATTCACCAGTGTGTAAAGAGAAGTGTCTAAAAAAAGTGTCTAAAAATAAGTAACATTAACAATGACAAAGACTCAAATGGTGGTCCATCAGGTTCCAAAGCGTCTATGTGTGCATATTATATTTTCCATTAAACTAAACTTACTGATTTGCTTTAAACCTAAACAAGTAAACAAATTAAACACATAATTACTTACATTGTCACACTAATTTAATATTTTAAAATATAATTTCATTGCTTTTGTCATTTGGCTGTAATTTAACTTAAAAAATTTTTAATTGAGGCAGGAGAATCACTTGAACCCGGGAGGCAGAGGTTGCAATGAGCTGAGATTGCACTGCTGCACTCCAGCCTGGGCCACAGAGTGAGACTCTGTCTAACAAAAAAAAAAAAAACACAAGTCTTTGCTATTGTGAACAGTGTTACAACAAACATGGGAGTGCAGATATCTCTTCCATATACTGATTTCCTTTCTAAAATAAAAGTCTTTTAAAAAATGGTACTCTCTAAAACTATTTGCATATTTTTGTAATGAGTTTCAGGTAAATGGTTGCTTGGAGCTTATGTGAGCAGATGTACCAAAAATTAACAAAAATCTAGAGCTACAATCCTTAAGATAGTAATGAAAGCAATGTATTTAGTTGTCTTCATAATTCAGATTAATTTACTTAAATTACAATTAATTTTGCTCTGAATAAACGTTTAGGTTTTAAGAATATTCTAATATCTGTCTCTCTAAATGATATTTGTTTTGCTCAGCTGTTATATTAGAGCCTGTGAATATTAATAGAATTTGTTGTAAATACTAATGTAAAACTATTTACAAACTTACTTTTTAAATTCTTAACATTTTGTTGCATTCTGTGTCAGTAAAAAAAGGTAATTCTCATTGCTCAGAATATGTATTAGATTGGTACAAAAGTAATTGCAGTTTTTGCCATTATTTTAATGGTAAAACCTTTTTTAAACATGGCAAAATTGCAGTTATTTTGCACCAACCTATAGCTCAGAAATGTTTCATGTATATACTTTTTTCCCGTAAATGATCACAAAACTAAAACTGCTCTAAATTTGTTATGGATTCTGAAAGTTATATACGCTTAAGGCTCTAATTATTTTTGCATTTCCTCAAATGGTGTAGAAGAACTATGCCAAAATGTACAGTAAGTAGGGCTTCAAATATAATCAGTATATTGGAACATTACATACACATTGTTAAATGTATTAGAGCTGGTATTATGATAAAAATCTTCATTTTCTCTAATTGGTTGACTGTAACATTAAACATTTAATATCAATAGTATTGATATAAAACGTAATCTGTAATACAGTTATGTAATTCATATAAATACAGTGAGTGTAACCTATTTTCTGTAGACTGCTATTTTGAATGAGCATTCATTATAGTTGATGTAAGAGTCACATTATCTTCAGATTTTCACTAGGACAAATGTAATATTCCTACTTTTTGGGGTCCTAAAGGACATGTTTTATCACATTAGTAGGTCAAAGAAGGGAGAAGTTTAATTAAAAATGTAAAATACTGAAAAAGTTTAGTTATTGATGATATACATAAGGCACAGACAGCACCTATTTTGCTACTGTATTCATGTTTGTGAATAGCTTTGTTCCTTACATGTTTGTACGTTGCTGTTCTGTATAAAAAACTGAGAACATGTTAAATTTGATTAGAAGTAAGTGTAACTAGTAACTGCATGTCTGGTGTGACAGTGACTTTGGGATTGTTCCATGTACGTATTGTTGTATAATCAGGAGGTCCTACAAAATCTGTATCTCGAATTTCTACAAGATCTGCGGATTTATGACACATAATGATTTCTAAGTTGTTTTTAGGAAGGGAGCCATCTGTTGCTTCTTACTTAATTTTGCCCTTCTGGGATTATTTTTTGAAACAGATTATTTCTGGTGCTACTGGTTCCTTTAGGATATTTTTAATTGTTTATTTTTTGTGTTACAGCCCAAGACCTGCAAAATTTACAGAGCGCCCTCGGCCTGGAGTTCAAATGATCTGTTCTTCTTTTAGTGCTGGTAAGTTTCCCCCATTCTAATTTTCCACTTAAAGTTGTTCATTTGGAAACCTTCTAGTGGAGCGCATAATATTTAGGAAAATATTTACTGTTGTATTATAAATCATGTTCTTATACATATGCCAGAGCTAGTGAGTAACCAAGAATCATATAAACTAGCTTAGAAGTATTTCAGTTATGCAAGAGTTTAGTTTATAGAATCACATGACTAATGTTTTTCTTTAAGAAGACTATAATGTTCTAGTAGGAGAGAATAGTTTCAAAATCGACCCTGTTAAAGAATGAATGTTTAAATACTTGTTTCATTGTAAAAACAGTATTTTAAATCAGGTTTATGTTTTCATGGATTTTGAAGGTATTCTATAGTTAAGTAAAATACATTTGATTCGTATTTGTACATCTTTATCAATTCATTCGCTGCATATTGTTCTTATTTGCACTTTAAAAAATGATTGTATAGCAGTGCTAAGATTCCAATTCAGATTTGTGTTTATGCAGCAGCATTTTGAATGGATGTTAGGGTGTTTTTAAACAAGTTATTAAAAAAAACCTGGTTATTTGTAGTAAATTGACAAGAAAATTAAATGAAACATGAGTAGATCCAAATTGTGTCTAATACCTGTTCCTCCTACCTTTATTTTCAGTTTTACTTTTTCTGCTTATTTTATAATTGTGGATAGGAATATTACCTGAGATAAGGGATAGCAAACTGGTGAAGTGAGTCTGTTTTTGCCATACTAATATCCCAAACATGTTCATTTTCTAATTTCTAGATGTCCAGTGCCACTGCCATGGATTCAGTGTTCCGTGTAGTAATCACACAAATATAGGCATCATACATGCATCCAGAATACTCTGAATTTTTACTCCTTTTTCAAAGACAATTTGATGTTTTTAAGGAGTTAGTGGGTAGATCATTTAGCAAAAGTACTTAAATATTTTATTATATACAAGTATTATTTTCAATACTGTGGAAGAGTGTTACTCTTGAGTACACTGCACATACAAGTAACTGTAATGCAAGATAGAATAAATATGCTACAAAACAAAGTCCTAGGGGAGTTCTAAAGAGAGCAACCTCCTTTGATTGCAAACTTTGTAAAGAAAAGTTACTGAGGGAGTTGACCTTAAAAGTTTGATAAGATTTTGACACATGGGAAATAAGACAAGAGAAAAATTTCAGCAGAATTGCAAGAGAAATATTTTCTAGTGAAGATGACAGATAATTTTACCATGGTATGGTTATATAATCACTTAGTGAAATTATTTTTTGAGCAAAGCTTTACTTCTGGGAATACTGAAAAATTCATTCTAGTCAAAGATATATTCATAAACTTCTTTCTTAAATTCCAGTTAGATGTGTTATATATTTAGGATAAATGTGAATGGTTTTGGAGTAAAATATTAATTCAGTATATATTGTAATTTTGCTTACATATTATTTTCTAATTTTCAGAGATTTTGAAGTTATGTTTTACTTCTAAATAATTGCTGTTATTCTTCATAGGTGGAATGTTTCTGGCGACGGGAAGCACAGATCATATTATTCGGGTTTATTTTTTTGGATCAGGTCAGCCAGAGAAAATATCAGAATTGGAGTTTCATACTGTAAGTATTGGTGAAAAGAATTAGATGAGAATAATTTATGTGAGTCTAAGAGTTTATATTCAGCACCCACTTTTTTATTTGTTTATATATAGGACAAAGTTGACAGTATCCAGTTTTCCAACACTAGTAACAGGTAAAATATTTGTCTAATTTAATTCTAATTTTAAAATTATGAAATAAAGACAATTTTAGTCATCAGATTTTATTTGAAGTTGTATGGGAAATGATCACCTACCTAAAATAAAGATCTTGACCAGTTATACTTAAAAGTGAATAAAGCCTTCATATGCATAGGCACATGTCTTTATCTTGTTTGTAATAATGTTAGTATCCTTGGACACTTTTCGTAATAACTGCTTTTTAAATTTACCCTGTATATTCCATATATGTTTCAAAATGTAGAGAAGCTTTTGGTATAGATTGAAAATGTGTCACAGTATAATATTTGAGGCAGACCTGTTTATTGATGATGTATAAATTTTCCCATGTTCTTTGTTATAAAAGGAAATAAAACTACTTCTAATACCTTGAGTAGAATAAGTCAGATTCTTTAATATTGAGAAGAAAATCATTGTTTTTTCCTTGGAAAATGTCGATTTTATTTCTAGGGTAGTACATAGTGACCTTGAATCACTTTTGCAAATGTTATTTTTGTGACCTAGCCATGAAAATTGGAACGTTTGCATATAAAATTCTAAAAAGCCCATAAAGTTTCAGAAGTTACTAGAATGCTGCATAAGTAAAGATGAATGCTGTCTTTTAAATGAGATCTCAGGAAAAGTGCTTTTGGTAAAGCATGTATGATTTCTCTTTGGGGGATTGATTCCTTTTAATATAGGTTTGTAAGTGGGAGCCGTGATGGGACAGCACGTATTTGGCAATTTAAACGAAGAGAATGGAAGAGCATTTTGTTGGATATGGCTACTCGTCCAGCAGGGTAAGAGGTCAAATTTGAAATATTCTGTAGATATTGATTATTTAAAGTATATTATAGTGCAGGTTGGTGACTCTCAGCCTATAAAATTATATATCATGTTAAAATTACTACTTTTCTGCAATAACTAGAGGTACAATTGGAGATGAGCAGTGTAGATTTTTATGAAATGATTCATTGGCACATTTGAGGACATTTGCTGAATTAATTTTTTTAAGGGGATGATAAAAGTACTGTAATAATAGTTTTAACTCTAAATATTTTTTTCAGAAACCAGAACATATTATGTTTCATTTGTCACAGAGGGACAGTATTTTATGTCCAATGGTTTCTTCAGCCAAGATAAATTATACTGCGTGTTGTAACTGTTATTTTGCTTTTAATGTTTTTCTCCACTTGTATTTGTGTGTAGTCATCTCAGATGGAAAGCAGAACAGTCAGCAGGGGATGACAGCAACAGTAAAAGGTGGAGAGTGAGCAGCATGGCACACAATTCCTGGATCTAGATAGAGTTATAGCAGTGATATTTATGCAAGATCATCTGTTACTAATGGCTTCGAAGTGCTAGAATTCTGGAAATCATGGATTTCCTGACTCAGTGCAGGGATTTTTACCCTCATTCCATGTTGATTCACACTTCTCAGTTACTGTTAAGTGACAGTTATTATGTTAGTGAATATAAATACAAATTATAGATTATATGTTTTGGTTTTTGTTGTGTCAGTATTTTAATAGTCAGTGTAAAATACTTCCTTGCTTTCAGCCAAAACCTTCAAGGAATAGAAGATAAAATCACAAAAATGAAGGTTACTATGGTAGCTTGGGATCGACATGACAATACAGTTATAACTGCAGTTAATAACATGACTCTGAAAGTTTGGAATTCTTACACTGGTCAACTAATTCATGTCCTGATGGTGAGAAAAAATTCTAATCTTTATTTGATATAACTGAAGCTGACTACAGAATGAAACATTCTCATTGAGGAATAAAGTCTTTTATGTTAGCTAAAATTTCTTGCTTGCTGGGGTAACTGCTTTGTGAGTGACTTTGAATAATTTTAATAATGCAGTTAAACAGGTTTGGCTTGGAAATATATAGTAGATATTTGCTGTTTTTTTTTTAATATGAAAAGATCCATCCACCAAGCCCTGGATAATGATATTAGCTCAGTTTCATTATTATTTATATATGACAAATTTGAATAGTTTTGCCAATTTAATACTTCTTAAAACTCCATTTCTAGAAATAGTGCCATATTGGTATTTCATTATGTTTGTTTTTCTTTCTTTTTTAATATCTATGATTCCTTGACACTTCAAAAATATTCCAGGGTCATGAAGATGAGGTATTTGTTCTTGAACCACACCCATTCGATCCTAGAGTTCTCTTTTCTGCTGGTCATGATGGGAATGTGATAGTGTGGGATCTGGCAAGAGGAGTCAAAATACGATCTTATTTCAATATGGTAATTATCATTCTCTTCATTTTATACCTGCTAAAGATTTGGGAACTTTTGACAAAGGTACTCTGCATATCACAAAGGAAATCCATTTAAAATTGGTTCATTATTTTGACTTTAAATTCCCATCAATAAAGAATGATTTATTCCACACGTTTATTGACATGCTGAATTTAAAAGAAAATTAATTGTGCATATTACAGTGCCTGTATATTGTGATGAACTGATACAGTTTTAGCAGTGAAACTTTGGAAATTCACAAGTATGAAGATACAATGTAGAGAAGAAAAAATATTTGGAAAACCATATGAAGAAATTATGAATAAATACTTATATTGTATTATTGTACTTCTTTAATAGTCTTCTAGCACAATAGAATTTGACTCAAGTACACTGATTTTAAAATTAAAGCCAAAGAATCAGGCATTTCTTGCTTTTAATCAAATGGTAGTATATTAAATATTTGAGTTTATACCCCTTTCTCTCCACATTTTGTTTCTTAGATTTTAACATAATTTGCTGAGTATTTGAATTACAGTGTTTTAATATGTCCCATACAACTTACTGAGCAGTGTTTCCACTTACTGTATGAAGTATAAAGGTCTCCTCAACTACTGTAGTTTGTGTAGTCATATTTTTTTATGTCTACTTTCTGTATATTAGAGATACCTTTCAACAAAGAACAGAAGAAAAAAAACTCTTTCCACTATTTCAGCATGTTTAAATTTTTTTTAAAAACCAATTATAGAAAGCTTTAGTAATGAACCATAAAACAATACAGTTAGTACATGTGGTCAGAATTATTTTGCCAAATAAATTATTTTACAAAACAGTTATTTGTGAAATATGGTTTGTGAAAAAAATTGGATGTGATGCTATGCTTGATTGAGAATCAGAGTAGTTATTTCTATGTCGTGAGTAAGCAGATATAATAGCAGATTTTTTAGTGAGGGAAATAACTTTAGCTATTTTTAAGGCTGTGCCTTAGTGTACGTTAGGTAAGAAATAAGGTTTGTGAAACCCTCTATTTCTGGGAAACAGTGTTAATTATTTGGTGTGCACTTGTTAGTGATTGATGGATTTCCTTTGTGATTGTATTGAGATTTTTTTAAAAAGCCACCGGTAAATATGCTACTAAAAAAAATATTTTCTTCTTTTCTATCCTTGTGTTTCTAATTTGCTCCTTTTTGGAATATCTGTTGAATAAGGAAATTAGTCATTTCTCAATTTGTCTTTATAGCTTAAAAAAAAAATATGTGGGCTATGCATATACTAGTGGCTTCATTTTAGTAGTTTTGCATTTCCAAAGGGCATTATTGTATTGGTAGGCTGTTTGGAGGGAAACTTTTCTCTCATAATTGAATACTGCTTTAACTTTTCAGTTATAAAGGTGAATTTTCCCTTATCAGGTAAGTTGGTCATGCTAATATTCTACGTTTTCAGTAGATATAAAAACTGCAGTACCTTGAGAGTTAAGTGATTTGCCCTTAGACCATTAAAAATTAGTAATGTAACCAGGAGTAGAAGTCAGCCGTAATATATTGTATATTTTTGAAAATTAGCTGAGGAATTGGTTACATTACTGCCTTAGAAATTGTTTATTGTTAAATAAGAGTATTAGATGAGGATAATTTTCTGGTTCTTTTTATGGATAAAAGATAGGTAAACCTCTAAAGAGGGCAGAAGAAACAAGTATATGTAATAAGTTGAATTGGATAGTATTCATAGAATTGCAGAGAGTGAGCAAAACATAAACCAAAAGTCTAAAAAATGTATCCTGCATTTGAAAAAACAAAGTGAGCCACCCTTAATCTCATTAAAATAAAGATACTACCTTTAATTTTTTTGTATGATGTTTAATGGTTTCCAAAATGCTCCCACATATTTTACCTCCTTTGGGTCCCGTGAAAACCTTGTAAGATGGTCAAGATAGATTTTATTACTCTTGGTCTTAGGAATGGAGAAACTGTACATTATAGAGATGAAGTGCTTTGCCCAAATTTACTGAGTTCACACAGCTATTATACGGGCCCTTGGAGCATAAACCCATTGATTCTGGCTGTACTCAAATCTAGTCATGTTTGGCTTTTTGAGCTTTTGTCAATATTATTGCATAGCTAACTTTTAACTATACTCAGGTAGTAATATGTCCATGAAGAAATGTTTTCATAATGGTAATAAATCTGAGTGGATCTTTTGACATCTTACTCTTTAACTTGATTTTTTTTCCTGTCTGTCTTTTATGAGTTATCTAATAGCCCTAATTCTTTTTGCTCTTCACTCTTTTGTTCTTTTCATTGCTTGTTTTATTTATGGACAAATGGAAGATAAAGCATCCAGCATTGCTATTAAGAAAATAAAAAACAATTCGAGGGAGGGCCTGTGTTCTCACTGCTTGCTATCATGAATGTTGAGTTTTGGCCATAATTATAGCTGTTTGGCTCTATGTAGCTAATCAATAAGTTTTTCAGTTACTAAAATACCACGATACTTGATTGCATACAAATTTAATCCCTGATGTTAAGTTGTAGTAGTAATCACAAGTTCAGTTTAGTAAATATTTTTTGAGCACCATGTGAAGGGTCTAGTCATATATAGTGCTTTGGTCTATTAGAGGATGAATAATTCTGGTGGAATACTCCTTTTTTGACTAGAAATGGTGAAAGTTATGTGAAGTATTGTTAAGATCAATTAATATTTCATGTGACTGTTAAAACTTGAAGATGATAAAACAGATAAGTAAACTCACCATTCCACCTATAGCTGGAAAATAAGAAATGTAGACTATACCTTTAGAATAACAGTTTTATGTATAACATTTCTTAAATACTGGTTTTATCAAGTACATTTTAAGAATACTTTAATATTTCTCCTGCTTTTGAATAATAATTGAATTTTCCATTGGAAATTTATAGTATCTTTGCAAAAGATAATGGAAATCATGTAACATATAATTTAGTATTTTGTATTCATCAGCATTTTACTGCATTTAATGCAATTATGGAAATGT
>NW_016809865.1:214747-217019 GCF_001698545.2 Rhinopithecus bieti | reverse complement strand
AATTATGGAAATGTAAATTCTTTTTTTGAAATTTTAGAAATAGCCAAAAATACTGTAATGTTAAAAAACCTTTCAAGTGGAAAGGTGAACTTTCAAATGCCTGATACATAGTAATTGAATTTAATAATTTTTAAATATTATAAGATTATAAAACATTAATATTTTAATATTGCACTGATCGTCATCATTCTAATAAATATTCTATTTTTTTCTGTTTCAAGCCATGCCTTATACTTTTAAAAATTTCTTGTGCTTTCTTTTGGGACCATCTAAAGTTTTCAGCAAATTAAAGAGTTTGAGATTGGGAATTTAGACAAAGATATTTAGTTATTTTATGTTTAAATAATTTACTTCATTCTGAAATCTTGAAATGGATTCTCAACTTTCAAGTGGTATTCTCCAGAAAACTGATGAGTTTATTTTCTTATTTTACTGCTAACTTTCCTCCTAATAGAGGATCTCAGTGATAAAAGCAGTTGGGGAGTGGGTGCTGGGTTTGTTTTTGTTACTTATAAGTAGTATATGACACGTGAGATGATGTTTTAAAAGAGGCTAACATAGGGCATGAAATGGAATACACAGTACATGTAGCTTGTACTCCCCCTACCCTTTCTGTTGTCTCACCTTTAACTAAAACTTTTAAAACACTTATTGGAAAAGCCTTTGTAGTTCTTTTGTTGCTGTTGTTTTCTTTTAAAATGAACAGGAGAAGAAGCCAAAGAGAATTTTGTAGAGAAAATTATGAGACAACTTTATTCTTTAAAAACAAACAAACTAAATTCTAGGCCTTCAGTACTTTTATCAGTTATTTCTTTACGAATCAGCTGAACAGTCCTTACATAACTTGAGTATTCAGAGGAAATGTAGTATATATTTGGATATTTTCCTGAAGCAAGTAGTGTATATTAAGAATATTCCAAACTATAATACTTGGGTATAACTTAGCCCACATTTGTTTGGCATTGGCAGGAGGTAAACATCAGAATAGTTTTGTTTTGATGAGAGTTGTTCTAAACTCTAAAGTCTCTATACTCCCACTAAATGCTAAAAGGCAAATAAATAATTCCCAGAAATAGCTTGAAAATGTGTGCAACTCTCAGGACTGAAGCTGAGGGCCTTGTGTGAAAGAGGTCGCCTGGTTTAGAAGTTAATTATAACCTTAAATGTTCCTAAATATAAATTGTTTTATGGTCTTTTTTTCCCCATTAAATTATCACAGGACAGCTAAGTTTTAACTATGAGTTTAAATGAATATTAAATTAATTTGAAAAGATAAAGAGACTTTTCACATTTCTTAGTACGAGGCCATTTGAATATTCAATAGTAAATAAAAGATGCTTGGAGTTGAATTTGTAGACCCCATGTTTTTAGTAGCTTTCCTCATGTTTCTGGCGGTTTTGCTTTATTTCTCTTACTCTTTCTTTTCTCTATAGCCCTAGCTGTGTCTCTCTCTCTCTTTCCATATCTTTCTATTTCTGTCATGTTACTCAAAGCTGTAGTTTGTTGCCTTCTGTCTGGTTTTGATTTTAATCAAAGAGTACAGTATGTCTCTTGATAGAAAGCAGTTTTACTGAATTTGATTTTTGCTTTACTTTTGTTGTTTCATGGGTAAATTCCAAAACGTTTTATTTGATTAAAGTTTTCCTTATTTTTATAATTGTTCTCTTAACCTTTCTTTTACTTAAGAGATTTTTTTTAAAAAAGTTCCAGTGTCCACTAATCCAGAACAATATATTTCTCCTTGCAACGTTCCAAACGAGCAGAGGCTGCCAATCTACCACCCAGAATTTTTGTACATGCATACTTCTTCTGATGTTAACATGTTCTCAGTGTGACCTGTACTTTATAGTTTTAGATAATTGTAGCTGTATATATCTAGGAAAGGGAGAAAGAAAAGCTCAAAATAGATACATCTCGTATTGTGTTATCTCTTATGAATCAGGAGAAGAGTCTCTCTCTTTCTCTTTTCTTTTCTCCCTCTCCCGTCCCTCCCTCCCTCCCTTCCTGCCTCCCTTCTTTCCTTCCTTCTTTCTTCCTATTATCATCTAATAAGATATAATGTCCTATGTTTATACTCTCTGTGTTAAAAGGACTCTCTGGTGCTTCCAGTCTATGTTTCAGCTTCTTTGGGTAAGGAAGTACCTTCGGTCTTCTTATATACTAGTTATTATCACTTTCTTTCAGGTTTTAGGATTCTTTTGATTATATCTCTTAGATATATATATATCTAATATATATAATAATATATATATATAGAGAGAGAGAGAGATGG
>NW_016809865.1:194507-214472 GCF_001698545.2 Rhinopithecus bieti | reverse complement strand
TACAGGCTTGAGCCACCGCACCCGGCCTGCAATAGATTTTGGAAATAATGATGAAAAACAAATTGAGAAGAACTGTCAGTGACTTCAAATGATCTCATAGGCATAAATACCTATGAACCTTGTGGGGACTTTGGCAAATTATTTTATAGGATGGTCAAGAAGCTAAGAGAAAAATAATTTGGTTGCCAGTAGTACTATTTCAGGTATGAAATTGAATAAGTGTGAGGGAAACTACTTTAATTAGTCATGAAAAATTATAGGGTAGGTGGTAGGAAATTTGTAAAGAGAAAATACATAAATGACTTGGTGTTTTGTGACTATGTGGGGATTTGGGCTATAGGGTGACAGGGAGGAAAGATGTAATAAATGGGTTTATTGAGTGTTAAGCCCGGGTGATCTTGAGAACAATGGTTTTATTAGTGGAAATATGAAAGACATAAGGGAGAACTGACTTCTTTTTTCAGTTCATTTGCAATAATGTTTATTATGTTGAACTACTCATGTGGAAATGGCCAGCTGGCACTTGGAGATAGACTACTTAGAGGGACTAGGAGTTAAAAAGAAGAAAATGTTGAAGTGTCTCCTATAGAATATAGTTTACTTCCTCATGGAGACAGGACAGGGAAGTGCAGGAGGCTTAGAAGTAAACTTTGGGAAATACTCATATATTTAGCAGAATGGAAAAGGGGTCACAATCCCTAGAGAGTGTGTCAAGGAAGACACACCATGCTAATATGCCAAAAAGACCAAAAGAAAATAAACTGCAAGGAAGGCTTGATCAATAGTACTGATCTCCCCAGACAAATCAGAATATTGGTACAAAATGCAGTTAAATTTGAAGATATTTATTTTGATAATATTTTTCTTTTGATGAAAATCTAGAGCTAATTTTTCAGAATCACTTTTCTATAATATATATTTTTTCATTTTATGTAATAATCTGATCTGATTTTATCAAGTCAGGTCCAACAGTTTTCTTTTTTATGTTGGCGTAAGTTAAAGAAATTTCAGTATTAAAATAGCCATGCAGTAACAATATTTTAAAGTAATTTGATTAACACCTGAACTGTTGGAATTTGAATAGTTTCTTTTAAGGTCATCTTTGTTTATATAATGACTGTAGTAATGATAAGAAGATAGCCAATGCTTTTTTTTTTTTTTTTTAAACGGAGTCTCCCTCTGTCACCAGGCTGGAGTGCAGTGGCACAATCTCGACTCGCTGCTACCTCCGCTTCCCGGGTTCAGGCGATTCACCTGCCTGCCTCAGCCTCCCAAGTAGCTGGATCTACAGGCGAGCGCCACCACACCCAGCTAATTTTTGTATTTTTAGTAGAGACAGGGTTTCACCAAGTTGGCCAGGATCCAACACTTACTTCAGATATACATCTGAGTCTCTTCTGTATCTAGTGTACATATTTTTCCCTATGTTAGCAAGCTCTAATCTAAAAGTTTTTTTAATACATAAGGAAGGACTTTTTAAGGATTATTCTTAGCATAAATTCCATTTATCAGCTCTTTTCATTCTTGGTATATGAGTCCATTTCATAAAATTAGGGTATTTTAAAAGATGCATAATTTTAAATTTTGGAGTATTTCCTAGGTAAGATTCTTCTAATCAGTGGTATGTTTATTAAAAAAAAAAAAAAAAAAAAAAAAAAGAACAAGACAAACTGACCCTGCTAATAGAATTGAAATAACTCTAGAAGAGGATGGTTCTGCCTAAGATAGCCCATAGTTTTTAACCTTCCTACTTTGTGTTAAGGTTTTTTTTCTAGAAGCGTATACTTCTCATATTTACTCTCTATATATTTTTCATGATTGATACAATTTAGACCCTGAATTTTAGTATGCATTCTGCTTTTAATATACTTCATCTCCAGATTTGTCCAGTTTTTTCCAACATACCTTTCCGAACCTCAGATGGTAGGATTTTAAAACTGGACTCTAGTGATCATTTATCTCCATCATTCCACAGAGATTAGGTGATTTACCTATTACTGATGGAGAGATGTCTTGGGTCTTCAATCTCATTCCTCTGTCTAATCATTCATCTCTCTGCTTCACGAAAATTATGTTGCTTGTATATAGTACCCTCCCTCAGAAAAGGTATTAGTATTCTTTCCTTAATGAGTCTGTCCTCATCAGAGCTCTTAGCTCATAAATTTTTGTATCATTTAATTTCTTTAAAGTTCAGTATAAATCTCTAAATGGCTAACAAGTTTATACTACTCATGTATTGGTAGTATTTACAGAATTCTTTAGTCAGTATGAGAATTTTCTAATAAGAGAGTCACTATTTGAACACATCTGATTCTCCCATCTCCTTTTAAAAATAAAACAAAATGCAATAATTGCTGAATAAACCTTTATTTCTTTTCTTTTCGTCCTCTTATTCTTTTTGAAGTTTTCACAGTTATTGGTAAATACTGTCTCATAGATGATCTCGACTAAACCTTATTAATATTTAATGTGTATGAGCTTTATGTGGTCTTTATATATGTCCAAAATAATGCATAACAAGCATACTTGATTTTATTAGAAGAATACTTCATCCAAAATGCACTTATTTTGATAATTTGTCACTACTTATTAATTTCACTGTTTTGTAATTATTTTACTACAACTGCAGTAAGTGCTAGCTAGCATAAGCTATATGTAGTATTCAGTTTCATGTTGACACATTTTCTTGCTGTGTAGTGCATTTAATTTTATGATAGTCTCATACACCTTTCATTTGTTAGAGAGGGTGTTTTCTTTCTTTTCATTTTTGAAGATAAGCCTCATTGCTTTCTAATAGATGTGAATATTCAAATAGAGCTTTCATTTAAAATTTTGTCTTTGAGAATTCTTACTCATAAATACTTTGGCCCTTGTTTAAAAGATAAAATTCTTTTCTTTTGATTGGCGTAATCATACCATACATTTAAAACCAGCTAGGATATTTTAGTTAATATAGAGAAAGTAAAATATTTTCCTGTTTTATATCATCAACTGTTTGGAAGCCTGGTCTTGGAAAACCTAGTCTGCAGTTTATAGGTATGGGTGTTTATTGTCTGAGCATCCATTAATAGAGAATTGCCTTTTAATTGATGAGGTTAGAGGCACCTTTTCTAACCGGTTCATCAGTATAAGCAGATTAATTTTTTTTTTTTTTTTTTTTTTTTGAGATGGAGTCTTGCTCTGGCCGCCCGGGCTGGAGTGCAGTGGCCGGCTCTCAGATCACTGCAAGCTCCGCCTTCCCGGTCACGCCATTCTCCTGTCTCAGCCCTCACCGAGTAGCTGGGGGACTTACAGGGCGGCCGCCTGGTCGCGCGGCTAGTTTTTGGTATTTTTAGTTAGGAGACAGGGTTTCACCAATATTAGCCAGGGTGGTCTTGATCTCCTGACCTGCGTGATCCGCCCGTCTCGGCCTCCCAAAAGTGCTGGGATTTACAGCTTGAGCCACCGCGCCCGGCCGCAGATTCTTTTAATGCCTCCTTTTGTAAACAAATGGTTAATACAAATAATATTGTTTTCTTTTTTTTGATATGATTGAAATGTACTTTCATTTTTTCCATATAAAAGTCACTTTGGAGTTAAACAGATGCCTTATACCAAGAAAATTAATATTGTCTTGCCATATTCACAATGGAATGTGTTATATAGGACACACAGGCATCTTAAATATGATTGCAATTTTTTTCTTTGGTTTTTCAGAGCTTTATAAGCTTCAGCTGTCCCCAAAGATTATTTTAGAGATCTACTAACTGTAAATGTGACATCATTGATATAGGGTCAAGGGTTGATCAGTCCTGCTTGACCCCCAACCCTCACCCCCGGAAAGAAAAAATGTTTGTTTAAACAACACATGAAGGTTACCATGCTTAGGAACCTTTGTCAGATTGCCTTTGAAATTGCTAAATTGGACTACTACTTTCGAGTCTCCGCTCTACTGTCTACTTAAAATTGTAATCTTAGACTTGTAATTACACTTCTGGAAACATTTATTAGAGTAGATTTATAAAGTAGTTGCTTTTTTGTTCTCTCTCTTGCCTTCTGTGAAATTTTCAGTGAACAGAGTTAAAAAAAATCATTTAACAACACATGGCTAAGGCAGTTTCAATTCCCTGATTTTTAGTTTTTGACATGAAAGTCTATTTAGAGGTATACTTTGTTCATGTGGTTGCTTATTTATAACAGTTCATGTAACTTTTTTTTTATTTGCCTAGGAAAACACTGAAAATAAAGACTTGAATCCTGAATTTCTACTTATAGTCTTTCATTTTTGGCAAATGCCTAGCTGTATGGCTACTGGTGCCCTTGTGGTAATCTGGAGAAACAGTTATATTCTTTCTGGTTTTTTGAATTATTTTAAAGTAGACTTGGAATCAGTTACCTTCCTCTCCTATCTTACCATCCTCCAACTTTCTTCACACTTGAGATATAATCCTGTTTCACTTATGATTCATTTTCTTTCTTTTACAAGTTTTTGTATGTATTAAACATTAGATAATTTTACTAGTTTTATCTAATATGGTTACATTTTTTAAAAAGTTATTCTTTCTTTTCTATTATTGTAACCATCCAAAAGAGCATTAATAAGCACCGTTGCACACATTTCTTCTTTTAGCAAGCCAAAGGAAAAGCTAGTTTTCTTTTTGAGGCAGTCCCATTTGTGGTATTGTATTAACTTCTTAGGTAAAGTCCTTTCTATTATAGAAATATTTTCTCTTTTTACCAAAATGCAAACCTTCCTTGAGAAATCCGTTATTCTTCTTCTGAATTTTAACTTCTGCATTTGGTGAACTGTACATCCATCCTTATGCTGCATTTTTAATACTAAAGAAAGAAACCACTTTTCTCTTTTCCAAGCATTTCCTGGGATATTACTAATAAAACTCAATTTGTTCTAGATCAGTGGATACCGGAACAGAAAGGAGGTATTTCTTACCTGATAATGTGTGTGTGTTCCGATTCTGCTAATCCAGAAATCCAACAGCATTTGTTGAAAAATCATCCTTAGTTGTTATTTGTTAGGGAGTCAACTCCCTATTTTAGTTGTTTCTGAAATTCAGTCCCTAGATGTGCTTTAGATAGGGTAGAATTTTTACCTCTTTCAGAACACTGCTAAAGAAGTTTTCAACTGGAACATAGTCTGAAGAAGCACTGAGAGCAAAAAATTCAGAGTGGTGATTGGCCACCTCTGTTTGATTGACAGGTTGCAGGGAGGAAACCCATTCGTTCTGGATTAATGGAACTGGAAAACAGAAAACAATTATCAGGTAAAAAAAACCTTTTCTTTAACCTTTGAAATTCACCATTTAAAAGACGAGTCAGACTACCAGGGAATTTATTACCAAAAATAATAAAATCTAGTGTCATTTGAGCAGTGATCTCTGGCTACTACTTCCAAGAGTTACCAAAAAATCGGTACAGTTGCTACATGTCAGCTTTTGCAGAAAGGGCATGATTGAACAGAGATAGATGGAGTTTAAGACATAATTATGTGTTAAATCTGAGTTTAAAACATGAAGCAGAATTCTATGGGTGGGGGAGATTGGTATTCTTTTATTTCCTGAGTTGTGTTTGGTCTGTGGATAAATTATTTTTGAAGGCTATTAATCTGGCACTTTTCATGAATATTCATAAATTTTATTACCATACTATGCTTGTTTTACTTAATCTTCACTTCATTATGATGTATACTTCTTTTATCATAAAATTATTTTAATAATAGTGACCAATTCTTTACATTTTAATGGTAGTTTTCTTACTGTTGGTTAAATATATTTCAGATTGAAGGCCAAGGACATGGCGCAGTATTTGACTGCAAATGCTCTCCTGATGGTCAGCATTTTGCTTGCACCGACTCTCATGGACATCTTTTAATTTTTGGCTTTGGGTCCAGTAGCAAATATGACAAGGTAGAGTATGATGACTATATATCATGTCCTTAGTTTTTTTTAATGCATTTTTAGGGGTTGTATGTTTTTGGAGTGGGTGAGAATCAGCATCTTTACATTCAGGATAAAATTTGAAGAATCTTATGTTAAGTAGTCTGGAGACTTAGTTTTGGAAAGGAAGGTGAAGACAGCAGTTAAATCTCACTTTATTAGGGCTTATTATTTAAAAATCTGCATATTTCAGAAAAAAAATAACTCTTAGCCTGCTGGAGCAATCTAGATTGGAATTCTTAACATGGGGTATATAAACTGGAAATGGAAGATGTTATCCATAGTGGGACTCTGAAATTATGTAAAATGTTGTATTTATATAGATGATATGTACTTATCTAAGGTACGAAGGTGGCTTTCATAAGGTTCTTAAAAGTGTATTATATTACCTGATTGTCTTGCTTTTTATTAAAGATCCTGTCCAGTTTTGGGGAGCTTTTTTTTACAGGGTGGGTGTGAAATGTCTCATGTTGCCTAGATTGGCTTTGAATTCTTGGGCTCAAACAGTCCTCTCATTTCAGCCTACTAAATAACTAACTGGCACTACAGGCATATGCCCTGCCACTGTGCTCAGCATTTAAAGACCCCAACTTGAAGATCAGTGACTAAAAGAAGTAAATTGATTACTTGTGGTGGAATGGTATAAAAGATTATGATAGTAAATATTGAGTAGTTTATAATTTAGTTTAAAAAACTGCAAATTAACCAGTGAAATTTTATATAATAAAATTTATGTCCTGGTTGAGTTTATATCAATAATTTGATATCATCTCAAAACATTTAGAGAAAATGCTTATTAACCCTTAGAAAATCTTATGTTGATTTTATAGTAATATTACACAAATCATACTTACTGTATACCTAAGGATTTAAGATAAAACATGGTAGCTGTGTGGAAGTAAAAAGACTGTTGAATGATTTATGACTAGATTTGATATTTAAAATTGAATATTGAATAGCTTATTTTTAGTGGTAGCTTTTCTACACAGTAGCCTCCCCTTATCCACAGGGAATATGTTCCAAGACTCCAAATGGATGCCTAAAACCTTGGAGAGTACCAAACCCTATGCACACTGTGTTTTTCCTATACAGTAATGGGTGGGTAGCATATCTAGGCAATGTGCATATGCTGGACAAAAGGATGATTTGTGTCCCAAGTGAGATGGCATGTGATTTAATTATGCTTTTTGGAACAGTGCACAGTTTAAAACTTATAAGTTGGTTATTTCTGGAGTTTTCTGTTTAGCATTTTTGGAGTCAGGTTGACCACAGATAACTGAAACCATAGAAAGCAAAATTACAAATAAGAGGGGACTCCTATGTATAATCTCTTCCTTGTTTCAGAGAAAATTTAAAGCAGCTACTTTTCTGATCATAACACTTAAGGTAGAAAATTAAAAGACCTATTTACAATTAATTCAGGAAAATAATATTTTGAAAATTGTTGCTTAATACCATTATTTGTATTCAGATGTTTGCTTTCTATTAGAAATGTCGTGGACTTTTTTCTATAATGATACATTTTATTTTCCAGTCTTTTATGAGCTTTTCTTTTTACAGATAGCAGATCAGATGTTCTTTCATAGTGATTATCGGCCACTTATTCGTGATGCCAACAATTTTGTGTTAGATGAACAGACTCAGCAAGCACCTCATCTTATGCCTCCCCCTTTTTTGGTTGATGTTGATGGTAACCCTCATCCATCAAGATATCAAAGATTAGTTCCTGGCCGTGAAAATTGCAGGGAGGAGCAACTCATCCCTCAGATGGGAGTAACTTCCTCAGGTAGGTGCTCATTTTCTTAGACAGTCAAATTTTCTTCTTCCCACTGAACTGTTAAAATTGCTAATTGAGTAAAACTTTGTTTTCATTTGTTAAGTGGATAAGAAGTAAAAGTATTGTTTTATACTTTTATACAGGTCTTTGATCATGCTTAAGGATTACAAGTTAATTATGGAACGCTGTCGATTTACAGCAATAATTTTGATTTATTATCCATTTGTAACACCTAGGGTTCGATAAGGTAGTTCCTGTATTTGGTGTGAAACAAGTCAATTCATTTACTTACTCAGCAACATTTATTGATAATCTCTTCTGTCTCTGACACCTGCTAAGCCATGGCTATTCAGTAGTGAATTAAACAAACATGATCCTTGCTTTCACGGAATGGATTAGTAGATTAATAAACACAGTTTATTAGAATAAACAAATACATAGTTCAAATTGTGATGAATATTACTAAAGGGAATAATAGCATGATGTGAGAGAGATTGGAGATGGCCTGTTCACATTGAAGATGTTTTAAAAAGTTGTCAACTTTTACAGGTTTATAAGAGGATTGACATGGAAAATGTTGAGAACTGTTTTAGTGAAGTAATGGAGTGTTGAAGAATTAAGTGAGAGTTAAAATGGAGTCATAGTCTACAAACTGCTTTCCCTCTTTTGACAAGAAATGTAGCACTAGTGTATTAAGTAAAAATAATGGAAATGTTCTGTAAAGAAGGTTAAACCAGTTTTGTCATTATGAATACTTCTATATTTTTAGACTAGAAGATATTTATGAAAATATTTTAAGTTCTAGACTTTAATTGACAAAAGCTTCTAAGTAGCTTTTGCGTGGAGTGACTTTTAAATAATGAAAAAAATCAACTTCAAACCTGCGTCTTATTTTTCTCGAAGGATTTAGCATGAAGTTGCAGTAAAGATGGACATACTGGATAGAAAGGGCTGCTCTTGGAATTAGACATGTCCACTTAGAATGGAGGGTGAGAAGAAGCATTAGAGGAATCATTCCTGCTGCTACTGATAGAGTAGTACAGTCCAGCAGACTTGAATATCTGGAGTTTGTGAGATTCATGTGTCTCATTACATGGACACTGCATGAACTCAGAGAATAAGTAGTATTTGAGAAGTATAGGCAGATACTCAGATTAGGTAAGTTTCAGTATTAGAGAAGTTTTGGTCATAGAACTGAAATTAAGAGAAATGTCTTTAGTCTCTTGGTAGAGGAATTGGCAAAATCAGATTGTGCCCAAGCCTCAAAATAGATAGCTACTTTAGGGTTTCAGACACAAGGAAATAAGGAAAAGACTCATTTATTAAAGTATCAGTGCTACTTAATTACTTTTTAAGTCCATTTACCAATTTATTAAGGGTTCTCATAAACAATATTTAATCCTGTATCTATGATATTCCAGTCCTGAAAGTTGAGAGAATTCAAAATTTAGTGGTATTGTGTCATAGAATCACGGGGACTGTAACCGCAGCTCTGATTCTCAGTCCATTGTTCTTTCTTCCATGTAAAGTAGGCATAATCTTAAAAATGAAATAGTTACCAGTTATTAGTATCCATAAGAATCCATAGCAATAATACTGGCTTTGTAATGAGTCACAAAATTTTTCAGTGTTCTAATTCTCAGAATTCAGGGTAAAATCTTTTTTTGTCATGTTTTAGAGTTACTGAGTCTAAAATGGTTAATACAAAATAGAACAAAAGCAAAATGCTTTTCAAAAAAACTTTAGCGTTTTATTTGCAAATCCAGATAATAAAATTTATTCTGGGAAATCTCTCAGAGTTAGGGAAAAATAGATTTGAGTTATTATAATAATAAATTATCTTGTTATATTGACACCATCCAATATAGTTTAAATGTGTTTTTTTTTTTCAGTTGTAAACTTGAGCTATATCAGATTATGCATCAGTATTCCAACATGTTTTTCCAACAGCAAACCGGGAAAGAAGTATAAGACATTTGAACTTTTACTTCTGTCTGCTTTGCCACTTCTACCTTGGTGACCTTAAACAAGTTATTTTATCCTATTGAATTTTAGTTTAATGTTATGCGTTTAATACATGTAATTTCTTTTTGCTTTTACCCTTCTTACTACTACTTCATTTCAGAATATCCTCACTATCTTTTCTTACCATTTAAGCCCACCCTAAAATTCTGAGCTAATCAGATCTTCTCATATACTTGTATGGCTGATACTAATTGCTCCCTTCTTTATACTCACGGCAATATTTTTCATATATTTTATAATACACCTTTTAAAAATTTATTCAGCAGGAGAATATTTTTTAATGCCTAGCATTGTACTAGATTTAGATAATAAGATAAATGAGAAGGTTCATACTTTTAAGGAACTAACTGGTTTGGGCTTCATTTATGTTTTATATTGGTCTGAATACTTAGATATGTATGGATTGTTTAAGAAAGTGAAAGAGGGTAGCAGCTAATTCTTTCTGAAGTAATTGGAAAGATTTCACAGAGGAAATATCATGGAGGTGCCATTTTAGTTGGTGCTGGAATGGTAAGTTAGAGATTATCATGTTTATCTTTACAGTGGGAATATTGTGTTCAAAAGTTTCAGTGCATGAAGGTGTTTTCTTGTTAGAAGGGCAGAAGTCAAGTGGTCCTGTATGAGTGGTACAAGTAAGAATTAATGCTGGAAAAGTTGGATGGGTTAAAATACAAGTTTCTCCCTGCTTCACAGCCTTTGTACCTCTTGCCTTCTACCTGAAGTGTTCCTTATCTAGCTCTTTATGTGGCTAAGTAATTTAAATCTCAACTCAAATGCTACCTTGTCCGAGAGGGCTTCTCTTGAGTTTTCTGACCCACCATCACCTTCTTTATTTCAACACCTTTCTTTCATACTCTGCATTAACTCCTAGGTTATTGTTTACTTTCCCCATCAGTATGTTAGCTCCTTAAAGGACAAGGATCTTCATGTCCCTTATTTACCACTGGATCTCAGTACCTGGCGTAGTTCCTAATGTATAGTAGACAGTCAATAATTTGTTGAATAAACAAGGCAGTAAACATTTTTTTTAAGAAAGTGAGTAATCAGATGTGTCATTTTAAAAGAAACTATGATCTAAGTGGAAAACCTTACTATTGCCACTTCCTAGATACGTGACTTCGAACAGTTATTTTGGTTTTCTCATCTATAAAGTGGAGTTGTTTATATATACCTAATGGAGTTACCATAAGGATTATGAATATCTAAATCATGATAAACACTTAGTAAAAGTTAGCAACCATCCTCATCATTATTTTTGATAAACTAAGATGGACAGATGTTTTTTTTTTTTTTTTTTTTTTTCAACTCCCATCATTTACAGTTGATCATTTAAGTCTTTTACCCAAAGAACATTTATGTTCGATTCTGAACTCATAAGTGAGGTTGGTGAGTAAAGTGGTTTAAAGAGTAACTAAAGTATTCATAATATTTTGTGTGGTATTGCATAGGACTGAATCAAGTTTTAAGTCAGCAAGCAAACCAGGAGATCAGCCCACTAGACAGCATGATTCAAAGACTACAACAGGAGCAAGACCTGAGACGTTCTGGTGAAGCAGCTATCAGTAATACCAGCCGTTTAAGTAGAGGTAAGCAGGTATTCCATTTTACATGGGATATTTAAAAATTTGAAACAGCCTAAACCTCCCACAGTGTTAAGTGATTTAAAAAATTATGGTACATCCATAAAATGAAATACTAGGCTGCCAAAATGATGAGGGTTTTGAAGAATATTTAATGACCTAAGAAAATGGTTCATAACGAGATTTCAAGTTAGAGATAATGAGTTTTTAAATGTGTATATTCTTCCACATTTTCTATAGGAAACATGTAGAGTAGTCCAAGCCACATTCTTGAACATCTCATCACCCTTATTGTTGTATATTATTAAACTTGAAGAGTCAAAACAAATTTATGAACCATAAATACTCTTGGGTTTGTCTATTTTGCTTCTTAGGAAGTTTTCCCAAAAATATTCAGCATTTTTTTAAGGTAATGATTTTATATCCTTGGGGCTTAATAGTCTATAGTTACGATTCATTGATTTATCTAATAAGCTGAATAACCATGTTTTGTTTTCATTAAACCACTTTTGCCTGTGGTTTAGTTCCTGATAGGGTAATTTAATTATTTTGCCACAATAAGAAGTTTCATGTGGAAGATAGTGTTTTGTCTCTCTTTTCTGTTATAAACTAATGGAGAAATATCTCTAAGTAGAACTTAATATACTAACTTCTTCACTTAGGCTCCATAAGTTCTACCTCAGAGGTTCATTCACCACCAAACGTAGGACTGAGACGTAGTGGACAAATTGAAGGTGTACGGCAAATGCACAGCAATGCACCAAGAAGTGAAATAGCCACAGAGCGGGATCTTGTGGCTTGGAGTCGGAGGGTGGTAGTACCCGAGCTATCAGCTGGTATAGCCAGGTAAGGGAAGTTGTGAATTTTTATGTACCATAGTTCCTTGTGTTCATTTTGAGTTAACAGCGTTCACAGCATAATACCTTTTCAAAAGCTCTGTAATTCCTCTGAAATTTATCTGAAAGGATAGTATAAACTATTCATGACTGTAGAAAAATTAAGTTTCTAAAATATGTTTATTTCTAGAATGATTTATGTAAATGATAAGAATGATATGTGTTAAGGTCAACAGGAAAATCATAAATTTGGATTGACCAAATAGAAGGTTTTATTGAGTAGCATATTTCAGTCTTGGTTTGTCCTGTTTAACTGTATCTTAAAATACATTTTATAAAGTTTGTTATAATTATTTACTTTTTTTAATGGCTATATCCAGTCATTCACGTGATATTCAGATGCAAAAAAAAAAATTAATTGGAAAATACAAAAAGATTTTATATTTATTAAAATATTTATATTTAAAAGTATACATTTATGACTTTAAAAGTGTTGATTTAATAAAATTCTCTTAGACCATGCTGTGAGGGAA
This sequence comes from Rhinopithecus bieti, assembly GCF_001698545.2. NCBI lineage: Eukaryota > Metazoa > Chordata > Mammalia > Primates > Cercopithecidae > Rhinopithecus > Rhinopithecus bieti. The sequence goes on along the minus strand of NW_016809865.1, from coordinate 201,788 downwards.
CTTTATATCCAGTTCCTTTTGATCTTCACTGATGAAATACTCTTGAATGAGGCCTATATGAACCTAATTAATGCTGATTGCTGTGTATGAAATATGTTCTAAGTATGAAGGTCAAAATGTGAATTTAAATTTAAGATTGTCTAGTTCTTCAACTCAGAAGATAGTAGTAATTATATAATTAAAATTTTGGTCTTTTTTTTTTTTTTTTTTTTTTTTGAGACGGAGTCTCGCTCTGTTGCCCGGGCTGGAGTGCAGTGGCCGGTTCTCAGCTCACTGCAAGCTCCGCCTCCCGGGTTTATGCCATTCTCCTGCCTCAGCCTCCGAGTAGCTGGGACTACAGGCGCCCGCCACCTCGCCCGGCTAGTTTTTTGTATTTTTTAGTAGAGACGGGGTTTCACTGTGTTAGCCAGGATGGTCTCGATCTCCTGACCTCGTGATCCGCCCGTCTTGGCCTCCCAAAGTGCTGGGATTACAGGCTTGAGCCACCGCGCCCGGCCTAATATTTTGGTCTTAATGTTCATATAGATTATGCTTTTTGATTGGACATACTTTGAATTTATTTTAGGATTTAGAATTAAATACACACCAAAGGTATACATTTATACTTTCTTATGACAGATATGCCCAGTTATCCATCACAAATTAATTAACTCACATGGTATATTTTTAGTTAGATCATTATTTACTTTTTAATTCTAATGTTAAGGTTTGAAAGGGGTCAAGTAAATAATGCCCATTTTTTCAACACCAATTCTGAAATAATTGAAAAATAACGTGGAAAATAAGACACATAGTAAATCAGACTATCACTGTTTGTTACTAACACTTTTATTTCATGAAATAAAACCATATCAGTAACAAAAGTAATATTCCACAAAAACCATAACAGTAACAAAAAGTGTTATTCCCCAGACACAGATAGCAGTGGGCCACAGTTATTCTCCCCTTCTGGGACATGTGGTTTGCTTCTTTAAGATGCAGGACAAAATGTATAATTGCACACAATGGCATAAGGCTGGGCTGTGCTAAGCTGGATTTTTCTTCCAGAGCATGTCAGTTGACTAATTTACTCCTCCTCTGGAGAGGAATGAGTCAGGAGATGTGGTCGCTAGTTGTTGCTTGAGGCTCCTGCACATGGAAGGGAACCTGAGGAGTGAGGAAGATTTGTGTCTCTTCAAATATTCTTCATCCTTTTATTCCTTTATCATTGGGCTTAACTATTCATTGGCCTATGGTCAAGCAAGACTGTGGCCATAACTTTAACAGATATTCTTTCTTTGGGCTTCCTAGAGCTTTGTCTTTAAAACTTTGTACTCATCCTATGGGAATCTTCCTGAGAATCTCTACAATGGGTAGTCTAAAGTTTCCTTTTAAAAGGCTCTCTGAAATGGGTCAGCCTCGTCCATTAATTAAAATGGAATCCAATGACATACCCAACACGGGGCTAAGTGACTTAGAAATAATTCTCATAACTCAATAGTAAACAGAATCCATCCAGAGAATGGGCAAAAGACATGAACAGACGTTTACCAAAAAGGATCTATAGATGACAAATAAGCACATGAAAAGATAATCAATGTCATTAACCATTAGGGAAATACAAGTTGAAACCACAATAAAGTATCACTGCATTCTTAGAATGGTTAAAATGAAAAATAAGTGACGCACCAAATGCTAGAGAGGATGGAGAGAAAACTGAATTACTCATGCATTGTTAGTGGGAATGTAAAACGATAGAACCATTTTGGGAAACAGTTTTGCACTTCCCTAAAATCCTAAACATGCAACTGCCTGTCGTATGACCCAGCAGTTGCACTATTGGGAATTTATCCTAAAGAAATGAAAACTCATGTTGACACAAAAACCTGAACATAAATGTATAGCAGCTTTATTTGTAATATCCAAAAGCCAGAAAGATACCCAGATGTTATTTCAGTGGGTAGGTGGTTAAACAATGGTATATTCACACCATGGACTACTACTGTGCAGTAAAAAGGAACAACATGTTGATACAATGGGTATGAATCTTGAGGGAATTATGCTGAGTGGAGAAAAATAATTTCAATGTATATTCTGTATGATTCTATTTATGAAATATTCTTGAAATGACAAGGGTATAGGAATGGAGAACAGATTTAGGTTGCTAAGATACAGGCATACTTTGGGGATATTGCAGGTTTGGTTCCAGACCAGTGCAATAAAGTAGCTCACATGATTTTTTGTTGTTGTTGTTGTTACCCAGTGCATATAAAAGTTATGGTTATATATTCTGTAATCTGTTAATTGTACAATATGATTATGTCTGAAAAAAATTACATACCTAATTTGAAAATTCTTTACTGCTGAAAAACGCTAACAACCATCTGAACCTTCAATAATTATACTCTTCTTGGTGGTGAAGGGTCTTGCCTCAGTGTTGATGGCTGCTGGCTGATCAGAGTGGAGGTTGCTGAAGGTTGGAATGGCTGTGGCAGTTTCTTAAAAATAAGACAATAATAAAGTTTGCCACATTGATTTGACTACACATGAAGTATTTCTGTGTAGAACTTATTTCAAAACTGGGGTCAGTCCCCTCAAACCCTACCATTGCTTTATTAAGTTCATGTAATTTTCTTTTCTTTTTGAGACGGAGTCTCACTCTGTCGCCCACAGTGGAGTGCAGTGGCATGATCTTGGCTCACCGCAACCTCCGCTTCCCAGATTCAAGCGATTCCCCTGCCTCAGCCTCACCAGTAGCTGGGACTACAAGTGCATGCCACCACGTCTGGATAATTTTTTGTAGTTTTAGTAGAGACAGGGTTTCACCATGTTAGCCAGAATGGTCTTGATCTCCTGACCTTGTGATCTACCCGCTTCGACCTCCCAAAGTGCCAGGATTACAGGCATGAGCCACTGTGCGTAGCCAAGTTTGTATAATTTTCTACATCCTTTGTTAACATTTCAGCAATGTTCAAAGCATATTCACTAGAGTAACCTCCCTCAAGAAACCTGTTTGTTCATCCGTGAGCCGCTCCTCATTCGTTTAAAGTTTTATTATGCAACTTCAGCAATTCAGTCACATCTTTAGTTGCCACATCTAATTCTAGTTCTCCTGTTTCCATTACATCTACAGTAACTTCTTCCGCTGATGTCTTCACCCTCATCTATGAGGGTTGGAATCATCTATGAGGGTTGGAATCAACTTCTTTCAAACTCCTAGTATAGTGATACTTTTCCTCTTCCCATGAATCATGAATGTTCTTAATGGCATCTAGAATGGTGAATCCTTTCCAGAAGGTTTTCAATGTACTTTGCCCAGATCTGTTAGCAGAGTAACTATCTAGTGCAGTTATAGCCTTATGAAATGTAATTTCTTAAATAAAAAGACTTGAAAATCAAAATTACTCCTTGACCCATAGGCTGCAGAATGGATGTTCGGTTAACAGGCATGAAAATAACACTAATCACCTTGTATATCTCCATCGTAGCTCTTGGGTGAGTAGGTGTATTGTCAATGAACAGTAATGTTTTGAAAGCAATCATGTTTTCTGAGTAGTAGGTCTTAACAGTGGGCTGAAAATATTCAGTAAACCATGCTATAAACAGATGTGCTGCCATCTAAACTTTGTTGTTTCATTTATGGAGCACAAGATGAGTGTATTTATCATAATTCTTAAGTGCCCTAGGATTTTTGGAATGATAAATGAGCATTAGCTTCAACTTGAAGTCACTAGCTTCATTAGCCCCTAACAAGAGATTTAGACTCTCCTTTGAAGATTTGAAGCCAAGCCTTTACTTCTCTCTAGCTGTGAAAGTCCAGATGATATCTTCTTCCGTTTAGATGGCTGTTTGATCTGTTACTACATTCAAAATCTGTTGTTTAGTGTAGCTGCTTTCTTCAGTGATCTTAGCTAGATATTCTGGATAAATTGCTGCAGCTACTTCATCAGCACTTACTGCTTCACCCTGCACTTTTATGTTACACAGGTAGTTCTTCCTTAAGCCTCATGAACCAACCTCTGCTATCTTCAACTTTTCTTCTGCAGCTTTTTCCCCTCTTTGAACCTTCATAGAAGAGAAGAGAGTTAGAGCCTTGCTCTGGATTAGGCTTTGGCTTAAGAGGATGTTGTAGCTGGTTTGATCTTCTCTCCAGACCACAAAAAACTATTTCTGTATCAGCAACAAGTCTGCTTCACTTTCATATCATTCCTATGTTCGCTGGAGTAGCATATTTAACTTCCTTCAAGAACTTTTCCTTTTCATTCAAAACATGGTTTTTTGGCACAAGAGCCATAGCTTTCAGCCTGTCTCAGCTTTTGACACGCTTTCGACACAGAGTTTAATCATTTCTACCTTTGATTTAAAGTGAGAGATGATTTCACTGAATCAGTTAGGGTTTTTAATTGACCTAACTTTAATATTGTTCTGTCTCAGGGAATAGTGAGGCCTGAGGAGAGGGAGAAGATGGGGCAATGGCTAGTTGGTGGAGCAGTCAGAACACATGGAACATTTGTCAGTTAAGTTCATTGTCCTATATAGGTGAGGTTCATGGTGCTTCAAAACAACCACAATAGAAGCATAAAAAATGACTGACAACAGATCTCCATAATAGATAGTGAAAATGCTTGAAATATTTTAAGAATTACCAAAATGTGACACAGAGACACGAAGTTGGCACATGTGGTTGAAAAATGGCACTTGCTCACTGCAGGGTTGTCACAGACTTTCAACTTGTAAAAAAAAAAAATACACTATCTGCAAAGCACAGTAAAAGAATGTATGCCTGTGTACACACACACACAAGCTAATAGAAACTAATAGAAGTAAAACCGGGGGAGTCTGAGTAAGATCAATGGGTTGTATAAATGTCAGCATCCTCCTTGTGATGTTGTACCATGTTTTGCAAAATGTTACCATTTGGGGGAACTGGACAAAGGATACAAAGTTTTGTAAAATGTTGCTGTTTGGGGAAACTGGATAAAGGATACAAATAATCGCTCTGTTATTTCTTGCTACTATATGTTAGTATATAATTATTGCAGTAAAAACTTTAATTTTTTTATAAAAAACTAAGAACAAAAATTAAATCCAAGCCTGTTCTTTTCACAAGATTTAAATTTGCTCATTTTATTTTCCATTCAGAAGTATGGCCAGCCACAATGGAGATTGTGCAGTTCAGTAACGTGATAACATTAATATCATCTAGTAAAGAAATATCAACAGTATATAGTTGCACTGTGTTTTAGTATTAACTTCCTTATTATTATGAAATTTTAAGGGAGAATTAAAGTTCAGATACCCTTGCATTTCAAAAACTTTAAAGTTGTAAGATATTGAAGTAAAAAATAAAATTATCTTCTCATGAGTTCATTTTTTTTTTTTTTTATTAAAGTTTAAAATTAGTGTTCCTCAACTTGTGTTGTTCAGTTTCACCTTGATGTTTGAGTTTTTTCAGTAGATGAAACCTGACCTCCCTGTCTCCGGAAAGAGTGTAGTTCTTTCAGGACTTTCAGTGTAACCTCAGGCTCTGTTGTATTGAATTTTTAAGGAGATTCCAGCTATCTATATGGAACAGAAGATTATCGAAGCATAGGCCCTATCCTAAAAAAAAAAAAATCCAATTACTCACTCTTGGAAAGGTTACCCGAGGAATCACCATGTTCCCAGAATCTAACACTTGGTTTGCCAAAGACCATAGCAGGAACCAGTAGTATCAACTTGAAGTAGACAGAGTTTGTCTTTCCATTATTTTAGTCATTTAATGCCGCATGTCCTGAGCCCACAACCTATGAAATTAAACTCAGAAATCTTTATCACGTGCTTCCGTCTTAAAATAAAACATCAGGAGTAGCATTCCTTTCCTGATACCTAACATTCCTTTTGGAGGAAAGTTATGTGTAAAATTCTAGATGAATGCATATGGCTTTTGTCTTTCAGTAGGCAAGAAGAATGGAGAACTGCAAAGGGAGAAGAAGAAATAAAGACTTACAGGTCAGAAGAGAAAAGAAAACACTTAACTGTTCCAAAAGAGAATAAAATACCCACTGTCTCAAAGGTACATGTTAATTATTTTGATGTTTAATATTTGTTCCTTAAGTATTGTGACCATTTTAAGGCTCCATTTTGTAATTTAAAATGTTAATATTATAAACAGGTTAATTAATGATTAAAAATTAACATAGTAATTCTTGGTTATCTCTGGATTGTCTATTGTTTACTATTTAAAATTTTTAATTCCATTTCTGCTTTCTAGCATACCCTTTCCCAAAGTGCCAATTCTTATACACTCATGAATTCTAATAAATTACACTAAAGCCTCGTCAAGAGCTTTCTTTAGCTCTTCATAATCTTGTGTGCCATCTTTGTACAGTCTAGAAATAGCGTTTTGTTATGTTTTTCTGTGTTCTTGTGGTGTCTTGGCATCTATTCATTATTCTAGATAATGAAGTCAGCTAATGCTGCTGTAGATAATATTTCTCATTTTCTCCATTAAGAGACGTAGATTGTCCCTAATAGTTTTGCCTTATTGGCTTTTCTGTCATCCTACTCTGGAAAAATTTTTGCACCTGGTAGATTTCAGTTGGTCATGGCCTAATTGGAGAGAGAGATGTACTTCCCTGAGTGTGAAGGAATCACAAGTATCCCTTTTTCCTTTCTTTCTTTTTTTCTTTTTTTTTATTTTGGAGAAAAACATCTTAGCTTGAAAGCTTCAGAGCCTTAGAGTGTGAAATTGAGGAAGCCTATGTGAAACTTCTTTTAGGTCCAAGTCACTATCTAAAGCAATTATTGAAACAAAGGGAAAATAAATAACCGTCCTTCTTCACCAGCTTCGTGTTCCTTCCTTTTTTCATTTGAGTTTTTTAAACCTCCTAAATCAGTCTTCTTTTCTAGAATTCACTTTTCTGTTTTATTACTCATCTTTTCAAAATACTCAAGTAGTCCTTTTTTCTTTACTAAGTGTATCATACCCTGGGATCAGTAGGACCTCACAGTGCTAGAATTCCTATTGGTATAATAAAGGAAAATTTCTTTCTGAAATAATCTTGTTTTTTGGTTGGTTGATTGGTTGGCTTTTTCATGATAAGTAGAAAGCATACCTTTTTTGCATCCTTTGCTGAGATAAACTTACATAATGATGATGAGAGTTTGTATTGCTTGCTACTGCCTTTATGGATGGAATATGTTAATATCTATTAAAATCGAAAGATGTGCTTATCTCTTAATTCAATAGTACTTTGAAGACTTTTTAAGAAATCAGGGATAAAAAAGGATGAGTTTGCGTCCTTTGTAGGGACATGGATG
>NW_016809865.1:150179-194141 GCF_001698545.2 Rhinopithecus bieti | reverse complement strand
AAAAAAAAAAAAAAAATCGGGAATGATATGTATGTGTGTACATATGTGTGTGCATGCACAATCGCATATTTTAGTGTCTCATCACAAAAACTGGAATAACTTCAGTTATTATTTATGTGGTCAGCTGGCTATCATTTATTTTTCCCAAATTTAAATGGTTATATCCAATTTCAAGGATGTCTCATTGATTCTTTGTTTTTTTTCTAAGACAAGACCCTGCATTTATTTCATGGATGTGATTCTCTTTTTTGTTTGGTTGGTGGGGATATAGAGTCTCATTGTGTTACCCGGGCCGGAGTGCAATGGGACAGTCCTAACTGACTGCAGCCTTGGACTGCCTCAAGTGATCCTCTTGCCTCATCATCCCAAATAGCTGGGACTATAGGTTTATACCACCGTGCCTGGCTAACTTTAAATTTTATTTTTTAACTTTGTAGAGACAGGGTCTTGCCATTGCCCTGGCTAGTCTTGAACTCCTGACCCCAAAGCACGATTCTCCCACATTGGCCTCCCAAAGTGCTGGGATTACAGGCATGAGCTACCATGGCTGGCCTTTGTATTCAATACTTTTGAGATAGCTTTATTAAGTTTTTTTGGTGTGTTTTAGGTATAAATTTTAATGTTTATTGAGTTGTCTTCATCACTGTGTTGGACTTTGTCAGTTTTTTAGTGCTTATTGGTTGTATTCTTATCTGCAGAAGACTTCTCACATTTATTCCAGCAGAAGAAAAACAACCCAGCCACATGGCGTCTTATTTTCATTGTGGCACGGTAGCTTTATGATCCCCATTTTGGTTTCCGATTTGCCTCTGCCTATTACATATGCCTCACAGCCCATTATCCTTGTTCTTAACATCATTTCTGTAGGTTTGCTATAGATACAGAAGAGTTCAGTGTTTGGTTTAGTCTTTTATCATTAATCTTTTATGTCTGTCATTAATTAGAAAAAAAACAGCGTTTTTATAACTAATCAATCAGCAAGTAAATTTCAACATAACCATGATAAGCCTTTGATTTAACTTGATGAATGTTAAAATATTTGAGTTGGTACTATAACCTCGTCCATTTAAGTGATATCTTAAATATGAACAAATGTTTTTATTGTTGTATGTTAGGATAAATTGTCTCACTTTGTCGCCCAGGCTGTAGTGCAGTGGTGCAATCATCCCTCACTACAGCCTTGAACTCCTAGACTCAAGCAATCTTCCTGAATAGCTGCGACTACAGGCATGCGCCACCATGCCCAGCTTGAATTTTTTTGATTAAAAAAATTTAACTTTTAAACTAAAAATCCTGCTCTTTAAACATACTGTGAATAAATTTAATTTACTTTTTTCTAGAATCATGCTCATGAGCATTTCCTGGATCTTGGAGAATCCAAAAAGCAACAGACAAATCAACACAATTATCGTACGAGATCTGCATTGGAAGAGACTCCTAGACCCTCAGAAGAGATAGAAAATGGCACTAGTTCTTCAGATGTAAGATATCAGCACATTCATAAATTAGATGTCATTTTTACTTATTTTTTTAAATACGAGTTTCATTCTTTGCATTTATTGATATGTTTGTGGATGTATTTTATGGCATTTTGGGGTATTATGATACAGCTTTTATTTTCTAAAAATTTATTTCTAGGCATGGCACACATATACATAATTTCAAATCCACAAAATAAACTCATGTGAATTAATTATTCTCATTTTATAGATAAGGATGCTGAGGCTCCAAGATATTTAGATTATACAATCACCTATTAAGAGGTAGAGCAGGGATTAAATGCAAGTTTGTTTTACTTTAAAGCCAAGCTTTTTAAGTGGTACCGTGAAGCTGTAGTATAGTGTAAGTATAACAGCAAATCAGTAAGTATTTGGCAGTCTTTGTTAGTTTTTAATCTCTGTACCAGTTTATAGCTTTCTCAGTGTAATTTTTAAACATTCTTCATGCGTCATTATTTCAGTAAATATTACTGTCCTTACTAAATTATGTATTGTTTCAGTGAAGGCAATCAGTTTGCAGTCATAAACCAATCTTATTAAGCAGTTAAACCATGTCCGTTCCCCTTTTCTTCTCAGCCCTCCCCATCACCTTCCTTCTTTACAGGTTAGAGATGTAAGCATTTTAGATATTGACTACTATACACTTTTGAAGCCATGTTGTGCTTTGAAATGCTAGGCATTTATGAGAATTATCTAAATATATTCTCTTTGGCCAGGGCAACATTAACTCAAACTGAGAGTATTCTAACCACAATTTAAGTTAGTCTCCAATGGCTTTGGATCCTCATATGGCCAGGTCAAAATGATATATTCATTCTGGCAAAAAAAGAGAAATATACTGATTATATAAACTTGACTCATGGTAATTTGGATAGACATACAAAACATAAAATACATGTGGGCTAATTATCTTACAAAATGTCTCTTTATTTTTGAAAGAGTTTCCTCTAAATATTGTTTCCATATAATATTTAAAATATTCTGTTTATTAGAAACTTAAGAACTGTATTTCCAGAAACACATCTGTTATAATAAGTCCTTCAAGTGTCTTCAAAACTAATTTATTTATGCTTTAACATCCTTTTAGAAATTTAGAATATATTTCTGGAGGAGCCCATTAAGAACAAAGTATCTATCACTTTGGGCACAGTACACTAATTAATTGGAAAGAACTCTGGTTTTTTCATTGAAATGTTTTGTACTTTAGTATTTCATATTTGGAATGTAGGAATAATTCTGTTTATTTTTTCCCCCCTTTAAGGAAGTAACACAGGAAATGTGGGAAAAGTCATATCACTTGCTTAGATTTATTTGTTATATTGAGCAGTGATTTTTAAAAAAATTTTTTGTTAATAAAATATGCAAATGTGATTTTTTTCATTTTTGCTTAGTTTTCATAACTATGGAATAGACATATAATTCACATTCTTCATTAAAACATCAAAATAGGAAAACTTTTGTCCCAAATATATTATTTAAGTATTAAAATAATCCACCCCGTTGTCCTCTTTAAAAGTTATCTGAATATGCCCAGCAAGTAAGTAACACCATTCTTGCGGAATGTTGTCCAAGGTTTGGACTGAAGTGACCTGGGCTTAAATCAAGTTTTTTTTGCTTATTAGTTGTGCCGCCTTGGGCAAAGTTCTCAACTTTTTAAAGCTTTAGTTTGTTTTATTTAAATAACTTTCTCTATCACCAGTAGTGCATTGTCAAGCCCAAATGGGGCGATACATACAAAGTGCTTAGAATAGTTTGTAACATACAGTAAAAGCTTAATAAATATGAGGTGTTATTGTTATTGGAGCATGAAGTTTATTTAAGCGAGGAAGACATGCAATATTTTTGCCATCAAAAAACCCAACTTTATGAAGAAAATGCTCTCACAGATAATATTCTTTGTTGACTCATGAATATTTACTAAAGAGAAACAGAGTGTTTGAGTATTTTTTAGTCCTTTACCATTTGGATAAAATAAGACCAGAAGTGGGACATCCTTTTGTATATGGGAAAGCTGTTTTAATAAGTAAAACATAGATGTGCCTATAATAAATAAACACAAATGTGCCTTCTCAAAGCTTTGTATAGAAAAGAAAGCTTTGTATTTTGAAAAGGCTCAAGAAGTAATAATTTCAAATGTAAATATGGAATTTGATATAATTTTATCTAGAAGATACGTTTTGAGGCTTTTAAAATGGTAATCTGTAGGATTGCTCTGAATCCAATATTAGTAAGTATTATGTCTTTACATACATTTAAGTATTCTCATTTATTTGTAGAAAAAAAGGTAAAAGCTGTATTTTGCGACTAATTTTTTAAAGAGAAGCAGCTAACTCTTTTATCATTTTATTATTATTGGTTATTTTTGAGACAGTCTCTTTCTGGAGTGTAGCAGTGCAATCTCAGCTCACAGCAACCTCCGCCTCCTGGGTTTAAGTGATTCCGTGCCTCAGTCTCCCAAGTAGCTGGGATTACAGGCATCTGCCACCATTCCCAGCTATTTTTTTTTTTGTATTTTAGTACAGACAGGGTGTCGCCATGTTGGCCAGGCTGATCTCGAACCCCTGACCTTAAGTGATCCGCCCACCTCAACCTCTCAAAGTGTTGGGATTACAGGCATGAGCCACGACACCCTTTGCAACTAATTTAAATCAAAGTTTAAATATCCCAATATGACTGATATTATAAGATATCACTGATATTTTCTGTAATCATAAAATGTTATTTTATAAAATTATGCAATAAGACATGTATTCAACATATCTTAGGAAGGTGAAGTAGTTGCTGTCAGTGGTGGAACATCTGAAGAAGAAGAGAGAGCATGGCACAGTGATGGCAGTTCTAGGTAAATGAATGATTTTTATTTCTCCAAATGTTATATAAAATCTTTAGAAAGGTGATTTTTTTTTTTAAACCAGCAACACGTTTCAAGTTCTTCAGAGAGTTTTTGAAGTTATATGAAATGTAGATTTTCTGATATATGTTCTCTATAGAAAATAATTTTTTGGTGATTACAACTGGATCTGCAAAATGATGCTTTTAACTTTATCTTCTTATTTAGTATTGTTTCTTATGAATACTGTTATAATGTTGAATTGCAAACCAGTTTCATTACTGGTTTTGGAAAGTGTGAAGTTAAGGAAGTAATGCAAGCCTCCTGAGTTAACTATCTTACGTAGTGGAATTTATGGAATACTAATGATAAGAGGAATAAGCTCTCTTTTTCTTGTTATCCCTACCTTATTTGACCAGGCCAGTGAGGATTCCAACTCCTTATACTGGCGATTCACATTGTTGCAGGGCTTATGACCTTGGCTAACTTTTCAAGGTCTTAGTAGCAAGAAGAGAGTATAGCCTTTGGGGATGGCAATTATGATTAGCTGCTAAACTTATCCCCTACCTTAGTGGCTCTTAAAATAGAAGAGACAGAGTATGAAGTAGAGGCTATACGAGTCCCTCAGTTCTACAATCAAGGGCTCTCCTATTCTCACAGTAGTGATTTCTGGTGATGATGTGCAAATGTGTGTGATTATATCTAGTAGTTTTCTGTATTCAGAACAGGTCAATGAAGGAAACATTGAAGTTCTTTTGGCTCAACAATGGAATCAGAGTATTTCAAATCCTGAGATGACATAGGGGTTCCTGTATTAAAAGAGTAGTGGTGGTTTTAGCAGTTGAGGACAGTTGTAAAGAATGCTGGGCTCTGGAGTTTGTAATTATGTTTATGCTGACAGCAGAAGATCTTCTGTAAGAGCCAAGTACTCCAGAGAGTGATAACTGTGTGATTTGGCAGGTGCCATTTACAGTGGCCTTGGCTGGAGCTAGTATAAATAAAATGCTCATAAGTTGAAGACAACCTGTTTTAGAATAGCATATCTGAAAATAGTTTAAGTTCTTAAAAATCATTTTAAATTTCATAGTGAAATGACTAAATCATGCTAGAAAACATCTGAATTATTTGGTTCTTATCTGGGATGATTAGAATAATCAGAGATTTAGGTACGTGCTTATAAAGAACATTTGGACAGTGGAGAGGGGTAGTGGGGAGGGTTAGTGACGATGGAATAAAGCTCCAGTAAAATCTCCTTTTTACGCGTTAATGTTAACAGCAGTATTTTTAGAGGCATGAGGTTATACATCATTAAATCTAGGCAAGCTAATTATTGCTTTTAACATAGTATAACTTAGATTCCTTTAAGACATTTATGTTCATTCAATTGTCAAAATAAGTAAATATGCTCACATACTAAAATTACTATAGAAGATAATACAACTAGATTCTTTATTTTACAACGTGATTGGTTCAGTAAATCGTTTGTCAATGAAGGTAAACTAAAAGGAAATGACAAACATGATTGGAAGCAGTATACAAAATATAGTAAGGCCTGTATTTTTCTGAATCATGGCATGCTTTGAAGCATAAAATACACCTAAGGTGTAGATAGGTAGAATCATTTTATCTAAATGAAATGTCATTACTTTACATGCAGAGTAAAGTTTGCAAATACAGTCTTTCTCCTGGGCAGGAACACTTCTGACTCTGCCAGTTCAATATCCAGCTACCTTGAGAGCACTAGTACTGGACCATAAGAGTTCCCCCTGTCTGGAACTCCCACTTCCTCTTAAAAAAGGAATCCCCATATCTCCTCAATGTTGACACCTTCTGTGCTCTCCAGGGTTATCTTTTTGCTGTCACTAGAACTGAGAAAAGTGACCCCTTCTTCCTTATTTTTATATACCCACAGAATTTGTAACATATGCAACACTCAGAAGTCAATATTTTTCTTAAAATCTTGGAAGGTACTTAAATTTGTTTTTTCACTTAAAGTGTTGTGTCTTTATGTATCTTCAGGTTTTGGGGGAGGTTTTTTTTCTTTTGCAATATTTAAGTAAAGCCTGTAGAATTTTAAGAAACTTTTGAAGATGAGTTGATAATTAGGGAAGTATTTTTTTGTTAGTTTAAGTATTTGTTCTGTCATTTCTCTTTATTATAATCTTTCTTTTCATTTTTATAAAACAAGTCTTAAAATTTTATCTTGTGTGTTATCTAAAAATCCCTTCTGTCCTTCTAGTGACTACTCCAGTGATTACTCTGACTGGACAGCAGATGCAGGAATTAATCTGCAGCCACCAAAGAAAGTTCCTAAGAATAAAACCAAGAAAGCAGAAAGCAGTTCAGATGAAGAAGAAGAATCTGAAAAACAGAAGCAAAAACAGATTAAAAGGAAAAGAAAAAAGTAAATGAAGAAAAGATGGACCAATATCACCAAAGAAAAGAAGCCCAAAGAAAGAAAACAAAAGGTTTGGTTTTAAAATTACAGATTTGGTGTTTTCTAGGGAAACAGTTTAAAGCACACATGTTGAAGTACAATTGATCACAAACATTGTTGAAGTGTATCAGCAAATAATAATAGAAAAAACTCAGAAGTACATAGTAGTAAAAAAGTATACCTAAATATGCTTAGTTTATTTGAGTTTTTAGATATTTAGCATGTAAAAGTATTTACTTACAAAATTGCCATATTCTAAATATTGAAATTTAATCTTAAAAGATCAGATTTTCTTGACAGTCTGGTGGAATTTATTTATGTGAAATACATAATAATACAAAACATATAGTATATTAGTCTATGAATTGCCTTTATGTTTAACCATCCTTATTAATTGTTATTGCTGAAAATAAACAAAGTCTTTGAGGAACATCACAGAGAGTAGAAATGACACAACTTGTCACAATTGATCCCAAGGCAAATATGAAGCTAAAGTGGGGTAAGATGGGCTTGTAACATTCCTTCATTAATCTAAAGTGTGTGAGCCATAAGTTTTCTTTGGTCAGTAGCAGTATTGATTTGATTACCACAGTTAAGTCTGGACAATTTGAGAGAAAACAGAGAATGTAAGAAATATTATAGGAAGAATATCTGTCAGCTCGTATGGAGTTGAAATTCTTTAACATAGGAATGAAAGTGAGAGCTGTTTAATTTTTGTTCTAAAGTAAATACAACACAAGGGGCATGTTTTCTGCTTCCCTAAAGACTGTAAATGGGAAGCAGTATTTGATTAAAAGGAAGATTTGTTTGTAACCTCTGCCATTTAAGTATAAGTTTTCATTTGTAGAATTAAATAGTGGGAGACCGTAGGGTCTTTATTCCAACAGAGCTTTCAAAATGTGTAAGAATATAATATATCTGTTTTGTTTTAAGTGTTTATTTTACCTACATTTGTTGAGTTCTTGTTTCAGCTTTATAATTATGAGTTACTTTAATTTGGATTCCACAGCTGCTATTTTTCTTGTTGCCTCTTTTGCTTTTGTTTGGGGAAACTTTACCAAAGAGAATGCCACACAGTCACCCACAGTTTTTCTTTTCTACCTTGTCAGTGATGATAAATGTAGTCTGATTTGTTATTTTATATATGTAGTACACAGATTGGTTAAAGAAAACTGATTTAGCCACGTGTCTGGCTAATAAGGTAAATATTCTTTTTCATCTCAGAACAGTTTTGGTGAACTTTTGAGGTTTGCAGTGATAAGTCACTGTGAGAACAGTTCTTTCATCCCAAGAGTACAGTTTGCTTCATCTGGTCCCCTTAATTTGATAATTTTCCTCAAACTAATACCATGGGTTTCTTCATGCACTGGCACATGTAGATCTGTTGTTAACATTTGGCATATTTTAATTTCACTGTGTTGTTGTGACAAAGTATTGTGATGGGATGACTCTGCCAATAGAATTATGTGGGTCACTTTAAATATGGTAAGGTTAGGATACTGGAGGGTATTCCCTTTAGTTTAAATTTTGTTCACATGCCTATCAGTGATGTAACAGTAGATGGACTTGCTCTTTTCCCTAGTCCTCTAGTTATCTTGAATAAACATACAAGTATTTCCCTTCTTAAACAGGGTCTTCTTATGTTGGGATTTCAGATGAGATTTCCTAGAGGAAATACGATTTGAGTTGTGCCTAGAAGCATTCCCATGGTTGGAAAGGAAAGAAATTATTTATGCTTTCCATATTTAAAAAAAAACTTCAAATCATGGAGCTGGAAATCTTAAAGAATACTCAATGCATTCTTAACCCCTTAATGGTTGTAATTAATAAGTGACAGAAATCTTCCTCAACCAAACATTCTAAGTTCCTCAGGAATTATTGGGCTGTAAGATTTGTCCTCGTAATGATTTTTGGTGATGCCAAAGTCTTTCAGTCATACATACGATTATTCTTATTTAATATACAACTTACCTGTCTTGGTGTAAAAGTTGTTAGCTTCCTCATTGAACATAGATAATTCCTTATAGGGAGAAATACTTGCTTAGCAATTAATAGTCCATATTGAGGCTAGAATTATGATTTTCAAACTTTCTGTCTTTTCCTTTTTATTAGTCAGAGGAAACCCTTTTCAAACAAACTTAGCTCCTCAGTATACAAAACTGATAAAATCAGAACTGCTCTGAATAAAACACAGTGGAAGTTCCTGGGTTGTGGGATCTCTCTGATATACTCAGTGTATAACATAATGGCTACTTTATTTGATAACTGTGCATATATCAAATTACTGTTTGGATATCAGTTTGCTCCTCACATCTAACACCTACAAAACTTACTTAACCAAGCTTTTTTCTCAAACCCGCTGTACCCCAGCCCTCTTTATCTCAGTAATGTGATGACTCTCTTAGTTGTTTATGCCAGAAACCCTGGAGATATCTTTGATTCCTCTTTTTCTCTCATAGTCCACATCTAGTCCATCAGGGAATTATCTAATGAATTGTAAATATATTCAGCACTTTACTGTTTTTCACCACTCCACTGCTATCACATTGGTGTGAATCACCCTGAACTCTCATTTATATTACGGTGGTAGCATCCCATGTGTCTTCCTGCTTCTCCCTTTTTCTTCCTAGGGTCTATTCTTTAAAGCATAGGTTGACAGATTTTTTTCTACAGAAGGCCAGCTACTCTGCCATAATAGCATTTATAGATAATACACAAATGGGTATGGCTGTGTTCCAATAAAAATTTATGAAAATTGTGGCAGGCTGGACTCGCCCTAAGGGTCATGATTTGCCAATCCTTGTTCTGATGCATCCAGAGTGATCCTTTTAAAATATAAGTGAGATCGTACTATGCTTCTACCTAAAATTCTGTAATGAACCCATCTCACGTATAGTAAATATCAAAGATCTTCACCCTAACTCTTCAAGGTAGTGCTCTTGATGTGTTTGACTGAGAAACAGTATGGTGTGGCTAATGGGAAAAAGAGGAAAATGATAACTACTACAGTTGGGAAGCAGTAGTATTACCTATTGCAAGTAGTGTTCTCTGATATCATGTTATGGCATTACTTCTTTTAGTAAACAAGTATTATTTTATAGTGATAATTATAGTACCTTGTTTTTAAAAAAACATGAGTAAAATGTAGCAGTCTTAGTGTACAATCATCTTTAATGTTTTACATGTGATTCACAAAAGACTTTAATCAGTTGCATAACATTTTTTTACTTATAAAAATACTAGGTTTCAAATATTCTTAGAAAGTTCGTTTTTTTCTGAGTCTAAGGTAACAACATCAAGACCATTGTGGCCACTTGTGGGTGACCAGCAAAGTTAAGGAACTTTCTCAGAGGCATAGTTTCTCATGCTGTGTAGAAGTATAACGTCCAGCTTATGGAAATAATTAGCCTTCTACATCTTGCACTACTCAGCTCCTATGAGAATACCTTATTTAGTTCTAACTTACTATAACTAGGATTAAAAAAAAAAAAAACTCTAGGGTATCTTGGTTTGTTATATGGAATGTTTATAAAATTGATAGCATTTTGAAAGGAAAGGAGAATACACAGAGCTTGTACTTTGGGGTTTGTGGGGATATCTTGTTACCTTGTTGTGAGTGTTGGTTGTGGATTTTTGGGTTTTGCTTCTAGTTAGTTCTCTTTGTAGACAGTGATTTGGAGAGATTGAATAACTCTGTTGCCACTGCTGCCATTTTTTTCCAAGGTAAGTGTTTTGTTGCTTAAAGGATCATCATCTCTCAGTAGTCATGGAATATTGGTCCCAGGACCCCGTAGATAACAAAATCCAGGGATGTTCAAGTCTCTTATAAAAAATGGCATAGTATTTGCGTGTGACCTACACACAGTCTCCTATATATACTTTAAATCATCTCTAGATTATTTATAATACCTAATACAGTGCCTACACATCATTTTATTTGTGTGGATTCAACATAGTATTCAGAATGTAGCAAATTCAAGTTTTGCCTATTGGAACTTTGTGGAATTTTTTTCCCAAATATTTTCAGTCAAGGTTGGTTGAATGCATGGATGCGGAACCCTTGGATACACAGGGCCAACTGTATATAATATTGTACAATGGTGCCCTTCCCCTTTTATTCAATTATCTTTATAGTTATTTTAAAGAGTAGATTGGTGGATTAATGCTTTTCTGATGATTACTTAACAATATTCTCAATTTTGTCAGAGATTGGCTGTGGGAGAACTAACTGAAAACGGTTTGACATTAGAAGAATGGTTGCCGTCAACATGGATTACAGATACTATTCCCCGGAGATGTCCATTTGTGCCACAGATGGGCGATGAGGTACTTTAAAAGTTTTAAATTATCCTTTTTTCCTCACATAGTTTTAAACATTTTTAATAGCTCTTGAAATAGACTTCTAGAAAATTGAATCAGTTTCATAAAGTATCTCATTCTAGATGTTTGTATCTATGTATGGAGAAAGTACAATTAGGGGGGAAAATCTAATGATAATCCTCTTTGAAGCTGCTGTAAATCTAAATATTATAAGAATGAAAATTTTGTTAGTGTTTTAAAAAGGAATGTGTGTTTTAATAAGAGGAGTTTTATTGTCAGCTTTATCTTTTTAAATTAAAATATATTCATTTATCTTACTTAAGGCTGAATGTATATTAAAGGAAAAATTAAATTTAGCACCTTATTTTCATTTAATTTTATTTCAAAAAGTGTTGTTTTGTTTACCCACAATGTTCATAGTTTATTAGATCTTTAAAAAATCTTTAATCTTAGAATAAGAAATACTATTTAATTTTTAAGAAACTGAGGATGAGGCCATTGTTTTAGAATATGTACTTGTGAATTTAGAATGAAAATGTAAGAACTGGTCTCAACATTTCTTACTCAAGGTTAATGTCTCCTTATTTTGTACACAAATTTTAATAGGCAGTGTTACCTGGTGTCCAACAGATTGACCATAAATAAATTGGGACTTAAAATAGAAGCTTCTTTAGCAGTGCACTCTAATTAACAGTATAAGTGGTAATTGACACTTCAAGAAAAAAAAGAAAACAAAAACTTTAATGCTAGAGTGATTCTAAAGAACAGTCCGAATGAATTTATTTAGAAATCCTACTTGCCTCATAAGACTTGAAGAGCACAGAGCATTACCACATTGTTTTAGTATAGTACAGTGATAGATCTTAACATCCTGTAGCATTAAGATGTGAAATTATATTCTAATACATTATTTCAACATGGCCAGAAAAGTTTGTAATTCCTTGTTGAATGATTTCCTTTCAAAGTGGTTAGGTTGTCTTTTTAACTGCTGGTGCTTGAAGGTGCTTGAAGGTCTTCATTATTCAGCACTATTCCATCATTTAAAGTTCCAGCCAACTGGAACAATAATGGTATTAATGAATAGAATGAAAGTATGGGATAGTGGCTATCCCAAAATGTTACTAAAAACTTAGCGTTTTTAAACACGCTCTTCTGCTAGTGGGTGTCAGACTGCTGTGTTCAAGTGCTAGTTCTCCAAGACAGTAGTCAGGAGTCACTTAAATTTGATCTTCATGAAATGGGGATAAATGTATGCCCTGCTGTCTTACCAGGATTTGTGTAAGGATGAAAATATATGTGAAAGTACATTTTTCATTTTAATGTTTTCTGCATATGTACAAACCACTTGCTAAAAATGTTAAGGACAGGGTTTCACCATGTAAACATACAAAAATTAGCCGGGCGTGGTGGCGGGCGCCTGTAGTCCCAGCTACTCCGGAGGCCGAGGCAGGAGAATGGCGTGAACCCAGGAGGCGGAGCTTGCAGTGAGCCGAGATCGTGCCACTTCACTCCAGCCTGGGGGACAGAGTGAGACTCCGTCTCAAAAAAAAAAAAATTAAGGACAAAAGTGGACAATAAACTTATTACTCAACTTTATTATGCAATATAGATTAACTTATTTTGAGTTTAAGAATAAAATGGTGAAACCAGAAAATAACTTTTCATATTGACTTGTAAGTAAGTGTGTATTCAAAGTAATGTTATTTGGAACACTTTGGTTATGTTTTAGTGATGTTAAGACAACTTGAGATAAGGGAGGAGAGAGAAAATGTTATAATTTCTGTTAGCTCAAAAGGCATTAGATTTTCTCATTGCAATTTCAGCTGATACCCTGTATATTGGATTAAAGGAAACACATCCAGGTTTTAATATGACTTTATTTTTTAGGTTTATTATTTCCGACAAGGACATGAAGCCTATGTTGAAATGGCCCGGAAAAATAAAATATATAGTATCAATCCCAAAAAACAACCATGGCATAAAATGGAACTACGGGTATGACATTGATTTATTATTTAATAGCCCCAAAAATACAATTATAGATTTTGGAGAAAATTGTATCAAAGATTACTATTAACACTATGAGAAACTGCATCATGAAGATACCTTGTTTAATTGAAGCAGTCCTAGAGAGTAGCAGGTGTTTGATTTTCATCCAGAGAAACACATGATTTGAGTGAATTTATATACTCCAATGCAGTTTATGGGTTGGGTACAAAATTTAGTTATATTGAAAATTAGGGAATAAGTCTAAGGTAAGCTTTGTATTCATAAATTTGATGCGTATTTCTAGATTTGTCAGCAGTAGTTCAAAGTTACCAATAAGTCTTTAGAATGGTGATAGAAAACTTACTTTAGTAAAGTTCTCCATATTTTTCTTTCCTTTCTTACTTATTAAAAATTTCATTGTAACTTGCATACTATAAAGTGCACAAATCTATACAAAAGTATAGAGCTCAGTAAATTTTTACATGTACTCAGTCATCACCATCCAAATCAAGATTTAAACCAAGAAATTTTTTCTCAACGATGTTTAGCAGTCTGTTTTGTGGTTTGTTTTGTAAAGATAGTTTCTTGCATTCTCTGTCTTTCTCAGGAACAAGAACTTATGAAAATAGTTGGCATAAAGTATGAAGTGGGATTACCTACCCTTTGCTGCCTTAAACTAGCTTTTCTAGATCCTGATACTGGTAAACTGACTGGCGGATCATTTACCATGAAGTAAGGACTGTTGAAAGAGGCAATGGTTTTCTTAGTATTGTAGATTGTTTTTCAAGATTCAGATACATTTGAACATCTTTTAGGTATTTTTAGGTATGTGACCTAATCAATTTGTTTCTGTTTGTAATTAGATACCATGATATGCCTGACGTTATAGATTTCCTAGTCTTGAGACAACAATTTGATGATGCAAAATATAGGCGATGGAATATAGGTGAGTAATTTATTTAGAAGCTATAGATGTTTGATGTGGTTTTTTTCTTAGTGATTTACTATTTTCATAATTGAGAAAAGATTATCAGAGAAATCTTTTGCTATTTGTAGGAATGTTAATAGCAAAGCAAGGTACTGTGTTAGAGGTATTGTTCAGTTTTGTTTAGGAATGAAAATACTTTAGTTGATGCTTAAATTTCAAACATTTTTTTTCTGTTACATTTGACTTTTCTTTCCATGTTGTACATGTTAAGTTAAATTTTATATAAAATATTAATAACAGAATTTATATTTGAAGCCAAAAGAAGTTTAACAAGATGTGTAAGTTTGTACTAAAGCTAAACTGACATTTTTCTTTTATTGGTTAATCCTAGTATAATCTTTAAAATTAGTATCATAAACAAGTCTCAAAGAAGCTAAAATCGTTAAAAGTTTTCAGGCACTTAAGGTGCATTAATTTACATATAGATGATGTGCCACTTATGAGTGTAGTTCTCTTAAAAATTTCATATAGGACCAGTGTGTGTCATGGTGTGATATGTATATGGTATGTATGGTTTGAAAAAGCACATCAATTGACATACCAGTCTATCCTTCAGTGCCATTGGAATGCATTGGCATGGTGATTTGTCCTTTTTTGAAAACTTGTATGTGCTCTGTAAAGAGAAATTAGGAAAATGCAAGTTATCAAAATTATGGACATGGAAATTAGAAAATTTACATCTCATGTACCATTTCCCTAGAAGTTTTGAAAGATGTGTTTCATCAAATAAGGGAGTAAACCAAGAAAGGGAAAAGTATGGAATCCCCTCAAGAAACAGGAAGTCCAGAATAGGAAAAGTTAAAAGGAATCCCAAGTAATATTCAGTAGAAACCTCAGGATGGCAGTTACCTAGCAAGTCCAAATCTCCCTCAAGAGGGAAGTCTTCAGGGGGAAAAAATTGAAACACATAACTTATCTAGGAAGTTTGTCTTCGTGGAAAATAACATTGAAGAATGTTTTTTACAGCTTGAGCTGTTAGAGATTGTGGAAAGATTTAATTGTAAATTCACTGAAGACCAAGCGTTAAAAAAATAATTATTAATTTTAGGGAAAACAAAATTATATAAGAAAGGCATTATATGCTATTTTGCTTAGGAGCAAGCAGTATTTACATAGTCATTATTAAAAATTGAATATGGATTAAATATAATACACATACTTTTTATGTACAGTTGTATTAAGGTTATAGTTGTCCCTTAGTATCCACAGGGAATTACTTCCAGGACCCCCAGTGGATACCAAAATCTTTGCATACATAGGTCCCAGAGTTGATCCTATGGAACCCCCCAATGTGAAAAGTTGACCCTTCCATATTCATGGATTTCACATCCCACTAATACTGTATTTTCAATCTGCATTTGGTTGCTGATGTAGAATCTGCCAATACAGAGGGACAAATCTGTTTATTGGAAAAATCTGTGTGTAAGTAGACCTGGTCAGTTAAAACCCATGTCTTCAAGAATCAACTCTGATATTTACTGTCAAAAATTGATGAGTGAAGAAATCTGTAAGCCAAGAAGTAGTAGTTAAAATAGATGTAAACATTTTTCTTGGTTTTGGCTATCAGCCTTTGGTACATCTGATTTTTTAAATTTTTCACATACATTACTTGATACGATAAATTTTATTTTTTAAGGATTTGAATTTGCCAATAAATTGCAGAACAAATAATAGAGATCAAAGTTCAGGAATATTCCAGAAGTGAGCTCATAACTTCGGCAAAGTAATATGGCTAACATTGGACAAATCAGAGTTAAAATGGATGAGCATCATAATTTTCTCATGTGGATATTATGATTTTATTCTAATTTATGGGTTAATATTTTTCTAAAGTTAGTATCTAGTCTTTTATATCTGAGGATATATACATTCACCTATCGACTGCCATTTAAAATTACATTAGTAATTTTTACTTCAGCCCCCCTTAGAAATGTTTTAAGGCTTACTCTCAATGGTGGACTTTAGTAGTAGTCCAGGTTCTTTGCTTAACTTTCTTGTTACTCTGCAGATACTGTTCATTATGGTTAGGCACACATTATTCAGTTCTTCCTCTTTAGCATGATGATCAGTCTGTATAGGGTCATAAGATACAGCTCTTTGAAACTCTTTATGTTTAGTGTGAAGTTGTGGTGGTGTCAAGAATGCTTCTTATTAAACTATATAGTAGCTTCTTGTTAAGTGTCACTAGTATGCATCTGAGGAACGACTGTCAACAACATGCAGTTGTGTCCTATGAACTTTTCTCCTGGCTCCAATTTTCTTTTTTATCATTTTCTTTTACCTTGTTTTTCAAATTTTAACTAATTTCATGCTGTATGTTTTATGAACTTTTAAATCCTTTTGGTAAGAAAATGAGAACATAGATACTTTTCTGAGTTTAAAAATAAAACTGATTCAGATTAATTGCTAACAATTCATTTTAACTTAACTGTGTGTCAGAAATGTAGAGTACTTTAATAGAATGCATTACTCAGAAATTACCGGGAGGTAGACATCACCATTTCTATTTTATAGACAAGGAAAATGAAGTTCAAAAATAATATATTCAAAGTTACACAGATACATTATTTGAACCCAAGTCTTTCAGACTCTAGCCTATGCTAACCACGAGAAAACTCAAGTACTGTGATAGCTGAGGAACAGGAAAGCATTGCATAAAGGAAGT
Organism: Rhinopithecus bieti; assembly: GCF_001698545.2. Lineage (NCBI taxonomy): Eukaryota > Metazoa > Chordata > Mammalia > Primates > Cercopithecidae > Rhinopithecus > Rhinopithecus bieti. The sequence continues at coordinate 177,413 of NW_016809865.1, read as the reverse complement.
AAGTGGCTTACAGTTTTCTTACCGCACAGAAGGAACATGAGAAGATTTAGATAAGAAAAAGCCATAGCATTTATAGCTTGTTCAGGTCTTTGGGAAAAAGCAGGTTAAGTAATACGATGACAGCAATCGGATAAGGAAATAGACACAAGGAGTGTCCTCTGTTTTAAAAGACTAGTTGTTTTATTTTGTTTCTTTATTTGTTTCCTTTTACAGGAAAGGGAGAGTGAGTGAGTATTAAGAGTGATTGAGATGAAGGAAGACAGGTTGGATTTTATGTTGTTTTTTTTAGGACGGAGTCTTGATTGATTGTTGTTTGGGAAAACTTGCTTACAGAAAATAAGAAATTAAAAATAGACTAAGTAATTGTTGAGTAGAACTTACCTAAATTATAATCTTATTTGAGTGACAAGTTTGGGTATAGTGTTAATGATGAATTTAAAATGCTAGATTGATAAAAATGCCTAAAGCAAGTGAATTTCTATATACCTTAATGAAATATAAAAAGTAGAATTGAAAACTGCTAAGTCACACTTCAAGTATGCTTACTAAATCTCTTGGTATTGCTGATTGTACTTACTTATTTTTGGAGTGTGTGGTTCACTTTTTGTCTTCTGAAGTCATACAGGCAGTTTAGGTACTTAATTTACGTTAGGGAGAAGCAGTGACAGCAGCCATGCATTTCAGAATAATGAGATAGTTTTTGTTCTTGGCCAGGTGACCGCTTCAGGTCTGTCATAGATGATGCCTGGTGGTTTGGAACAATTGAAAGCCAGGAACCTCTTCAACTTGAGTACCCTGATAGTCTGTTTCAATGCTACAATGTTTGGTAAGGAAACATTTGTTGTATTTTAGTTCACCTAGGCTTGCTGTGAATTTTTTTTTTCCATCTATTAAGAGAGAAAGAGACTTCTTTTAAACACAGAAGCAATTATTTTGATAATTGATTTTATTAAAATTGTGATACAGTAATTTAGATTTTTTAATATAATGAGTTTTCTTTCTTTAAGCTGGGACAATGGAGATACAGAAAAGATGAGTCCTTGGGATATGGAGCTTATACCTAATAATGGTAAGTGTGTGTTGGGCTTTTGTGTCTGCCTTATGGAGTTAATTTCTTAAGAAATTATTTAAGATTTGCTAACATGCTATCACTTACAGTTGTTGTGAGTATCAAATAGAAAACATTCATTCAGCAAATATTTATTGTACACCTTGAAGTAGGGGAAATTCAGCATCAAAGAATATAGATATGACTCTTGCCTACTTGGAATTTATAGTCTCACAGGGAAGATTGAAATTAATTTATTACTGGCCGGGCGCGGTGGCTCAAGCCTGTAATCCCAGCACTTTGGGAGGCTGAGACGGGTGGATCACGAGGTCAGGAGATCGAGACCATCCTGACTAACACGGTGAAACCCCGTCTCTACTAAAATACAAAAAAAAAATAAAAAACCAAAACTAGCCGGGCGAGGTGGCGGGCGCCTGTAGTCCCAGCTACTCCGGAGGCTGAGGCAGGAGAATGGCGTAAACCCGGGAGGCGGAGCTTGCAGTGAGCTGAGATCCGGCCACTGCACTCTAGCCCGGGCAACAGAGAAAACCTGTTCAAAAAAAAAAAAAAAAAAGAAAAAAAAGAAATTAATTTATTACAAAATATGAAATTGTTTTATTAATTATTATTCATTCAAGAAAGTGCATTTGGGAGGCAGAGCCATTTTTGTAACTTTAGCAGAGTGCTTAAAGTGTAACATGATAGTTAAGAGGTTATGCTTTTGAGTGAGACGAACATCAGTTCATATCCTGACTTGTCATTTTTTATGTGATCTTTGCAAGTTCCATAAAGCCTCACACCCCAACTTTTTAGGACTCGGCCTTTGAAGCCGTCTAAGCTAATACCTTCCTTATAGGGCTGCTTTAAGGATTAAATAGCATCATGTGTGTAAAGTGCTTATTGTAGAGTCTGACACATACAAGAGCTCACCGAAGATATAATTAATAATGACAATATAACTGTCATTGTGCATATGGCCTGATAGATTCAGGATTTAATAATTAGCCTTAGGCAGTGAGTACGACGTCTTCCTTGTACTGAGAAAAGGTCATTGGGACCAAAGCCTGGAGTTTATATATTCTTTCCACTTCATTGCCCATTTTTGTTTGTTTGTAAAAAATACAACACACATACACAATTGCATAAGCCAAAAAGGGATTAAAAGGATATAGTCCAGATTTTAATAATGCTTATTTATAGAGTAGGATTATAAAGACTTCATAAATTATTTTCTGTTATTCTATATTGTTTGATTTTTTTTTAATGATAATATATTACAGGATGGGCGTAGTGGCTCACACCTGTAATCCCAGCACTTTGGGATGCTGAGGCAGGTGGATCACGAGGTCAGGTGTTCGAGAGCAGCCTGACCACGTGGTGAAACCCCATCTCAACTAAAAATATAAAAATTAGCCTGGTGTGGTGGCATGTGCCTATAATCCCAGCTACTCAGGAGGCTGAGGCAGGAAAATCACTTGAACCTGGGAGGCAGAGGTTGCATTGAGCCGAGATTGCACCCCTGCACTCCAGCCTGGGCAATAGAGTGAGACTCCATCTCAAAAACAACAACAATAACAATAACATCTGTTAGCAGATAAAAATAAGATCTTTAAAATACAAAGAGGAAAACATCTAATTTCTAACGTAGTAGAAATCATCTTTTATTAATTGAGTTGCTCAGTAGTTATTGTAATCCAAAGTCAGAGAACAAATAACTGTTGGAGAGAATAACCCAATCTCGTAGACCTCAGAAATGAGAAGATGGTCATGCTGATAAGCTAAGATTAGTTCTTTGCAGGAATTATCACTTTGAAAATTTAATGCCAATATTATGTGTTTTTATCTCACTGCTAAATTAGAACTGTTAAAATTATAAATATCTTAATTTGTAACCATGTTACATGGCTTATCTTTTTGTTTCTCTCATTTATTAAAAAAAAAGTTTAAATTTGAACTCACATTGAACTGTTGTGAATATGATAGCAGTGAAGCCAGTTGGTGTTAGAATGCCTTGAATATTTTTTAAATGAATAAGTGATACTGATTCACTATTTCGTTTCCTACCTAAATATATTGAAGGGTGGTTACTGTTGTTGTTCTATTTGGATACACATTCATACGAACCTATAGAGTTTAATTGTAGTTTGTGATGAGAATTTTGATTGTACACAAACAGTGGCATATTTTTAGTGTGTGTCTGCCAAAACCTAGTCTAAAGGAAAAATTACCTAGCACGTTTCTAGATTTTGGGTTACCGTAACCCTCTAGTGATTCTGTCAGCTAAAACTGTTAAAGATTCAAGCATGCAGAAAGCATACCTTCATAATTTATGAGTAATAAGCATAAGCATCATTTGTCAATTTTCATAATTCTCTGTTCCTACATTCAAAAATTGAAGCTTTGATTGAAGTATTTCTAGAAAACGTCACTTTAGTTCAGTTTTACCTTGTGTATAGTTTATCAAAAGTAAACATGGCAATTATGAAGTGATTCAGAAAACTTTGAAATTTGCATGTTTTATAGAAATGATTTCTGCACATGTAGCTTGATTACAGAGCAGATTTTCAGGTATAATTTTGGAGAAGTAATTATTTAGAGAATCATTTACAGTATCATTTAAAAATTAATTTAAATTTTCGTGACCCCTGAAACGTACTTTCCTGTGTTAAAATAAAGAGTATATTTACCAAATCTATACAAAATATACTTTAATTTTGTGACTATTATTTTTACATTCTAAAGCTAACCTAAATACTAATAAGTTACCACATATGTGCAATGATCTGCTTTTCTATTTCAGCTGTATTTCCTGAAGAACTAGGTACCAGTGTTCCTTTAACTGATGGTGAGTGCAGATCACTAATCTATAAACCTCTTGATGGAGAATGGGGTACCAATCCCAGGGATGAAGAATGTGAAAGAATTGTGGCAGGAATAAACCAGTTGATGACACTAGGTAAGTAAAGCAACACATGAGTATAGAAAAAACTGGCAGAATGCAAAGTAATGGAAAAATACTGTTATTCCCCAACAGAATTTTTTTTTCACAATCTCCTAAGTCAATGGTTTCAAACTTTTAAGTGGAATCTGTTTTTGAATGTGATCTTAACACAGGACTTAACTATTTAAAACAGTTATAAATTAGGTTATGTTAGCTGAATTTTAGAATAAGGGCCTCCTAGAAGTGCCAGAGGCATCTCTGAAAAATCTTTGTCCTCCACAACCCAATTTAAAACACTTGACATATTCAGACTGACATGATACGAATTGGTGGAGGAGGGTTGAAAGCTCAATTATAATTATATGGATAGCTTGTACTGGTCTCCTCCAACTTGATATATACACACAAAAGAGCATCTTTTTAAGGGGAAAGGAGAGGGTATATTAATTGCTTTGCCTTGTTAAAAAAAAAAGAAAACAATGACCACAAAACTTGATTATCTGAATTCTGGGCTTCTGAAGTAACTCTAGACTATGTGGTGGTTTGTAGCAACCCTCTCTCTCAGTAAGGAATCAGCTGCAAAGAGTCCAGAGAGAAATTAACATGAGTAAGAAGAGCTGGATGGACACACACAGTGAGGAATATTCAAATCCGAAGTATTTTATAAAATGCCAACACTTTATAGGAATAGCTTTATAAATACTACCTTAAATAATTTTAGCAATATTTTAGGATATTAAGTATTATATGTGAATTAGCAAAAAGGTGGGAGTAATCCTAACTAGTTACAGTTTTTGCTGTACAACTTTACAGTGTGTATTGGGTCAGTAGTATCACTGAATCAAAACTTCTGGGTCTGTTTCCTTTTCTCTACTTGTCTGATATTTCTCAGAATAATGTAAAGTTGAGATAAGGGAATAAGTTTTGAGAAAGTCAAAGGTTAGGCTTGAATGCAGCATGTTACAGTGTTAATAATAGAATGGTTTTGTCAAATATAGATTCAGGAGTGGCCAACTGTCAATTATGGCAATGTATGTGTACTTAGTAAGTCTGATATATGTATATATAATTTGTTTCTTTCTCCCAGTGAACCTATGAATACCCTTAGAATTTGGCAGTGTATATGCAGACATAATAAAAAGTGAGACTCTTCATGTCAGCTAAACTATATTTGTGAAAAGACAGTGGCAGACTAATGATTATGTAGATAAGGACTTTTAAGTCTTAATTCAAGTAGAATTCTTCTTGAATTATTTTAAGCATACAAAATAAATTTACAAACTTACCTATTTATTTTAGATATTGCCTCAGCATTTGTGGCCCCCGTGGATCTGCAAGCCTATCCCATGTATTGCACAGTAGTGGCGTATCCAACGGATCTAAGTACAATTAAACAAAGACTGGAAAACAGGTTTTACAGGTTAGAACCATTTGATGTAGCTACTATCAAAGGAAAGCTGGTGATCTTTCCACCCATTTGATCTTTAGCAGTGTTTCTCAACTTTTTGTATATATGAGTGCACATAAGAATCACCTGGGGATTATGTTAAAATGTAGAATCTTATTCAGTAGATTTGGAGTGGGACCGGAGATTCTGCATTTCTAACAAGTACCAGTAATGCCAATGCTGCTGGTCTTTAGACACTTAAAAGACAATTCCTAGGTACAATTATTCCTAGAGGCTGGAATGATTTTATGCTCACTGTCTTTATATTGTATTCTGTAAAGCAAGGCAAGTTATTTCATTTTCTCCTGGATAACATTAAAATATGTATTTGTTCGTTGATTTTAATAGAATATATAATAAAATTATGTATTTGTATTATGTATATTGTTCTTATTTTGCCTATATTCAGCTTATTACTTATAACACTGAAATTTGAAAGTACTCAGTTTTTCATAGTTGTAATTTAGCATGAAAAAGAATTAGAATTAAATGGCCCAGGTATAATTTCAATTAATTTTCATTATCTAGGTAATTTTGTTAAATGTCTTTAATCTTCAATAGGCTTTATAGGTTTATTACCTAAAATGTTTTGTCAAAAAATATGTTTATAGTTTTAAATAATAGAATCCTGTTTTAGTTTTAATGTTTCTCATATGACCTTTGCTTAGCAGTCCAACAATTTAATTTGTGTAACATTGCATTAAAACTTTTTGTGACCAGTTATTTATTACTGAAGTCCTTTCCATTATTCTTCTTTTTTTAACTTAGAGAAGTTTTATTCATATTTTGTATTAATATTTTTCTGTATAAAATGTGCCTTTGGTTCTTTTTATGATTTAAATTTTATTTCCGCATCTCATTGTGAGGGGCTATCCTGTGCCTGTACCCACTAGATGCCAGTAGCAGCCCCTAGTTGTGAAAACCAAAATATAGTCAGACATTGTCACATGTCTTCTGGGGAGCGTAATTATACTTGATTGAGAACCACTGGAATAAAGAAAACGAATATATTAAACTTGAGTTTCTAAAGATTTTTCTGATCTTCTTAGGTGTGTTTGCTGTTGCTTCCTTGATATTTGTCAAAAAGCATAGAGATAGGGAGAAAATCCTCTATGCTATGTGGTTTCCAACCATCCCACCCTCAAAGCATTCTTCAAGTCTTTTTCAGTATCAGGTGTTGGAAGTTTAAGAGAAAAAAAAAAAAAAATGAAGGCATTCCTAACTATATTCCCCCCTGACCCCTAAATTGCTAAAGATTGGAAGTTAAACCTAGTGCTTCAGAGATGAAACAAGACATGGGTGGGTGAGAAGGAAAGAACTGTTTATATACATACACTAATTGTTGTACTGCAACTAGAAAGATAAGCTGCTGATATCTTCCAGTATTGTTGTAAATATCTCACACATTGCTCAACATGATAATTGCTAGCGTATACTATACATAAGGTTTGACTTACAGTGGTTTGACAGATTTTTCAGCTTTACAGTGATATGAAAGGGATATGCGTTCAGTAGAAACCATACTTCAGATTTTGAATTCTGATCTTTTTCTGTGCTTGTGATGTACTCTTTCATGATGCTGAGCAATGGCAGTGAGCTACAGCTCCCAGTAGCTCCCAGTCAGCCATGTGATCATGAAGTTAAAACGATACTGTACAGTGTATTGTGTTGCCATATGATTTTGCCCAACCATAGGCTAATGTAAGTGTTCTGAGCACATTTGAAGTAGGCTTGGCTGAGGTAAAATGTTTGCTGGGTGTTAACTATGTCACATACATTTTTGACTTAATGGTATTTTGAATTTACAGTGGGTTTATCAGGGTATAACCCCATCATTAGTTGAGGAACATCTGTATTTCAAGATACATTATATTTTAAATAGGCTTTTGGCATTACCCTAGTTTTGTAGCCAATTTAGGAAAAAAACTTTTGGAACACAATACTTACATGAATTAGAAATTGCCTGTTTTCCAATCTGATAATAAACTCAGTTATAAACCTAAGTTATGTTCTTATTCAATACAATGATGACTTCCAGTACTATTTCACTGTTTAAATGTTTTTGCTTCTTCCTTCACTCATTGGTGTTAGACTTCTTACAGTTTGTTTTTCTTTCATGATACTTCTAGTTCAGTCTTTTGTTAAACTATTACTGTCAGTTTGCCCTGCTGGTATTAATCTAATACTTTATTTTACACACAGTTTTCTATATGATACACTGAAGATATCTGTGATTCTGTTATTAGATAGAGCCTTGTGAATCTTTTTGAAATGCACAGTTTTTCTTTGTTTCTATGTCCACAATTACATGCAGTGTTTTTTTATTCCATGTAATTATATTTCTGTTCACAATCAGTAAGATTTTCTAAGTGTTTTCTTCTTTATTACTTTAAGTCAGGCCACATATTAGATAATATTCTCAAAAGTTGTCCTTGGATTTTTATTTACTTTCAGAAATAAAATTATAAAACTACAGATTTTATTTTAGCATTGTCCGTTAAGTGTTCAGAAAGTAATTCTCATTTAGTTAGGTTTCTTGGTAAACGAATATGCAATATTTTTATAGTTTTGTATCTCATAAGGTGGCTGTCAGTTAACTTTTCATTTGTACATGTCATTTGATTACCAATAATATAAGTAGATTAAAATTACTTGTTTCCTTTTTTGTTCAGAAGTCAGGGGTCTTTATTACCAAAAAATGACATACATACATCACAAAAATATATAAAGCCAAAACTTAAAAACTCTCCCCTTTCTACTCTCCTGCCACTCCCCATATAGATGTTCTCCCTCCCAAAAAGAGGACATTGTTAATAGTCTGGTGTGTTCCATTCCAAACATCTTGTATGCAAATACATAGTTATGGTTGCCCCTCTTTTTTTTTCTAACACAAATGCAGTTATGCTTCTTTGAAAATGACTTTATAAGACCAATGGTTTTTATGATTGGTTTAGACTGAAATTGAAAAGTTGGAATGTCTTGGTTTTAAATGATGTATTTCTAAATATAAGGAAGTTAAAATTTCTGTATTTTGTTTTTTTAAGGCGAGTTTCTTCCCTAATGTGGGAAGTTCGATATATAGAGCATAATACACGAACGTTTAATGAGCCTGGAAGCCCTATTGTGAAATCTGCTAAATTTGTGACTGATCTTCTTCTACATTTTATAAAGTAAGTTATTTTTTCATATGTAATTATGATAATTTTAATAATTAATGGCACTATAGTTCCTCTTAAAATAGAAAACATACTGTTTATGAAGAGGAAACGTTTAAGAGTAGCCAAAATAGTTCAGTTGGGAGAACGTTAGACTGAAGATCTAAAGGTCCCTGGTTTGATCCTGGGTTTTGGAAGAAACAGTTCATTGGCTAATAATAAGAATGAAATCATAAAAGCTGCATTACCATTGTGTTTTAAGGTTAAAATTTTTTTTAAAAGATTCTTTTCTCAATCTAACTGTTAGACAATAATAACAGTAAAGATTTATTTAACATGTAATGTTTTACCTACTTTAACTCTTCTAACCCAAGTAACAGTCTTACAGGTGGAACAGATTATTTTCTGGAAGTTTGAATTGAGGGAACTATGGCCTATAGTGGTTAACATGTATAAGGTTGCACAGTAAATGAGTGTCTGCCATCTGATTTGAGAATTTTTCATCCTAGCAGTATATTGCCCTGTCAAGTATATTAACAAGTGTTTAAGTAGTCCAGCAGGAGACTGAATTTAACTTTCATGATTCTAGTTCAAAGTCAAGGTTAGTTCCTCATTGATTCCATAACAAGAGTGATAACCACTATTTATTAAGGCAGAAGTACTTCCCTTCCTTATCTTAAGGATTTTATGCAGTCATACAATGAATTGAGCCTCCTAAGTTGAAGGCAGAGAAATGAATTCTATATTTTGTACAAAGACTGCTGTGATTCCATGTTATTATTTTGAATTTTTTTTCCTGGTTGAGAAGTAGTAACAGCATTTTAAAAGCTTACTTAGCTGTTATCAGCTTTCATTTTTACATAATGAAAACTTCAGGATTATTCAGGTTTTTTTTTTTTTTTTTTTTTTTTAATATCCTTTTTTTTTTTTCTTTTTTGGACATAATCTTTGAGTTTCTTTTGATTAATGTTTTTTAACGGAGAAATGCAGGTCATTTCAGTATAAGAAAACACCTACCATAATTAGTAAGGTCAATTTTGTGCCCTTTCTCTACCTTATTCTCTAAGACATCTGTTGCTTTCCAATGGTTTGGGGGCTATTATTGCTATGCTTTTGTTTTCCTTATTGAAATTAGTAATTAAGCATTATCCTCTGCAGATTCTTATGTCTGTAATTTTTTGTAAGTGTTATAACTATGTGTAGGTATATCTGTTTTTTTCAAAGAGAATCCATAGAACTACATGAGATACCATATTCATATTTCAGTGAAATAATTTAGATGAAAATTGTTAATACGTTTGAAATAGTCTATGAAATGTATTTCTTTCAAACAGCTACTTTGAAATGTCTTTGAAATCAGATTCATGAAACACTTAAAGCATTTGTATTATATATTCCTGAAAATGAATCCGTGGCATTTTTTTCAGATGTGTATATTTTGTTTAGAAATACTTTTTTTGGCAGATAGTTTTCAAGATATTAAGTATTCCTTGAAATTTTAATTATACTTTTTAATTGAGTTATTTGGCAAAATTTCAAGCAATTTATACATACAAAGTATAGTAATGGATGCTTGGAGGTAGTATTTTTATCCTCTTAATACAGTTTCATAGGATAGATAAATCTGTAAGAAACTATAATATAAGGAAAACTGTGACAAGTAATAAGAGAATTGTATAGAAGTTTAGATGAGAGTAGGATCACTTTTAGCTGTGATCATGGGGATTCAGATACAGGGGAGGAGAAGTATGTTAAGAAGACATTGTATACAAGGTAGATATTGATAGATTAAGGAAACGTTAGATGAAAAGAAAGCCATTCCAGGGATAAGGAGCAGCATGAGGTAGGGAGGTTTAATTAAGGGTAATATAACTTGGGTGAGGTAGACAGTAATGAGTAGAAGTCATAGTAGAGATACAGTGCTATAAATTTGAGTTGGGGCCACATCATGGGTGGCCTTGAATGCCAATGTAAGGTTTTAGACTTTTAAAATATGAGCTATGAGAGCAAGGGGATGTTGAAAGTATTTTGACATGAGAATAAAATGTTTTACACTATGACTTAAAAATGTTAATTTGACTGCAGTGTCTAATTTAATTGATAGAGAAGAGACAAGCAGCATAAATAGCAGATTGACTGCTATATTTGACCAACTAAGAGTTGATGAGGGCTTAATTTGTGGAAGTGAGAAAGGGACAGATGCCCAGATATACTTGGGGATAGAGTTCACAGCACTTGACCACTAATTGGATTTATAAGGAGGAGAAAAGGGAAAGAATAATGAAAAACCAAGATTCCCATTACTGTAAGAATGGTATGTTAAGAAAAAATAGAGAAAGGAACAAGGATATCTGGGGAGCCACTATTAAGTTTAAACATATGTGGAATTTTAGGTTATGGTAGAATGCTCAGGAGAAGGGCTAGGACAGATTGCAGGAATTTTGGAATTCATTTACACAGATAAACCACCAGTATGTAAATTTATCAAAGCAAAAGGTACAGTGTCAAGTGAAGATGCCTAAGAACAAAGTTTTAGGAAATACATTTAAGAATAAAAGAAAGAAAGAGTTGGAAGACAAGAAATATATTAGCTGTTCGAAGACTGAGGAATGGAAGAAGCACAGCAGATACCTGAGCAAAGACTGGGAGATGAGTCTTGGGTTTGGTGTAATGATATAGTCAGGCCACACTGAAAACCCTACATAGAGTGGAGGGGTCAGGGTTAAATGTGTGTGCATATATTATTGGAGTAAGCCAATGGAGAAGAAAGCAGGCCTTCAGCTTCTACTTTTATCTCACAATATGGTTTTAGGAACAAATTTTTAAGGAAAAAAATTATCATGACTCTAATCTTACATTTTAACATTTCCTTGTTATGTAGGGATCAGACTTGTTATAACATAATTCCACTTTATAATTCAATGAAGAAGAAAGTGTTGTCTGATTCTGAGGTATGTAATATTTCATTAAGATTACTATATTGATATTCTCTGTATAAAAAGAAATTTACATATTGTAGTTTTCAGGTAAAAGTTGTTGTGAAAATTATTTCTTGTCTAGTATAGTTTAAAACAAAAACCGGCAGTAGAATATTCTTCTTAGAGTTACAAAAAAATTTTAATGGGAAACTTTTAATGAGTCAGTAAAGTGCCCCAGCGTATACATTACAGTGTTCCAGTGTGTAAAGGAAATAATTGCTAATTAATCAACTATAAAGTATAATGACATTTAAAATGTTTTATAAATCTGATAAATTCTTGCCTCAAAGGAAGAAGAGAAAGATGCTGATGTGCCAGGAACTTCTACTCGAAAAAGGAAGGTAATATAGTTTTAGTTTTAGCAGGAGTACTTTATATGAATTAAAATGTATTAAGAGCTTTCTTTATTTTTTTACTCTTAGCATTTTAAAAGACATTCAAATGAGTTTCAGTTACAAAACGTATGTTTTTTAGAACTTGGTGAATATTTTCTTTTGTTTGAATTATTATGTATTACCCAGTTATCTAAGCTAAGACTGCATTAAAAGTACAAATTTTATTGTGTAAGTGCTCTTTTATTAATATATTTGAACACTTATCGCAGGACCATCAGCCTAGACGAAGATTACGTAATAGAGCCCAGTCTTACGATATTCAAGCATGGAAGAAACAGTGTGAAGAATTGTTAAATCTCATATTTCAATGTGAAGATTCAGAGCCTTTCCGTCAGCCAGTAGATCTCCTTGAATATCCAGTAAGTGTTTTTGAAAATATTTTCTTTACCTGTCAGTTTGCTACGTATCTTTTACATGACAGTTGGCTATTTTAGTTACTTGTTATGATTATTGTTCATTTCTTATGGAAAGAGCCCTGAACCAAGACACTGTAAGAAATGGCTTATTCTGTTCCTACCAGTTGTGCAGCTTTGAGCAAGTCCCTTAGTTTTCTCATCTGAATTTTTCTTTCTTTTTGTCTTCCCTACACTGATTCTGTGAATTTATTATGGCAGTTATCTAGGAAAACAAAAAATAATAATGCCTACGTCCTTACAGGATTATGGAGATGTAAAGAGAATATATAAAAATAATTTTTAGGCCAGGCGTGGTGGCTCACACCTGTAATCCCAGCACTTTGGGAGGCCGAGGCAGGCAGATCACAAGGTCAGGAGATCAAGACCATCCTGGCTAACATGGTGAAACCCCGTCTCTACTAAAAATACCAAAAAAAAAAAAAAAAAAGAGCTGGGCGTGGTGGCGGGTGCCTGTAGTCCCATCTACTCGGGAGGCTGAGGCAGGAGAATGGCATGAACCCGGGAGGCGGAGCTTGCAGTGAGCTGAGATCCCGCTGCCTGGGCGACAGAGCGAGAGACTCGGTCTCAAAACAAAACAAACAAAAATAATAGTTTTTAAATGTGAAGCACTGTGTACAAATGTAAGGTGACATTATTGTATATATTTAGGTATGCCAATGTATAATCTTTATGGAATACATGGTAAAAAGAGCTAAGTAAACATGATCCAAGTATTTATTTTGGCATGCAATCATAGCAATCTAAATTTAGTGTAGAGTGATTTCTCATCCCTTTAAAAAGTAATTGAATGTTGTATAGTTCAGGGGCTGGGTGCAGTATCTCACGTAATCCCTGCACTTTGGGAGGCCGAGGCGGGTGGATAACCTGAGGCCAGGAGTTCGAGACCAGCCTGACCAACATGGTGAAATCCCGTCTCTACTAAAAACGCAAAAATTACCCGGGCGTGGTGGTGGGCACCTGTAATCCAAACTACTCGGGAGGCTGAGGCGGGACAATCGCTTGAACGTGGGAGGCGGAGGTTGCAGTGAGCCAAGATGGCGCCATTGCACTCCAGCTTGGGTGACAGAGCGAGACTCTTGTCTCAAAAAAAAAAGTTACGCAGTTCAGATAGCATTCATGGTTTGAAATGAAAATAAAAATGTTTTATAAGACATCATGACCTAGATGTGGTATCATTGGACATCATTATCTTATCCCTTTAAAAAGTAATTAAATGTTATATAGTTCAGGGGCTGGGCGCAGTGGCTCACACCTGTAATCCCAGCACTTTGGGAGGGTGACGCAGGCAGATCACCCGAGGTCAGGAGTTCAAGACCAGCCTGACCAACATGGTAAAATCCTGTCTCTACTAAAAATACAAAAATTAGCCAGGCTGATTTTTGTTCTAACTTACAATGATGAAAATAGAGAAATTTCATCAACAGATAAATATCAGAAAATGACTTTTTTCGTGTCATTTAAAATACCAGAAACATAGAATGTTAAATGTGGAAGAGAAATCTTTAATTCCAGTGGCATGATAAATTGAGCTAATTAGAACCTCACCTTTGGGAAAACCTAGGACTGAGCTGATGCTATAATGTTCTGGCTTTCATTTCTCTCTGTTTTCACAACTTACGGATTTCACTTTGGTTCTTGCAAGCTCAGCTATGTATTCTTTTGGAAAATAAATTGCTGTTTATTCATTGTTTTAGGCGTTTGTATTCTGGGCTTTACACAGAAAAGAAGGGATAGAAATAAGACAATGTTTTTATTCTAGAGGCACAAGTATTAACACTATACAGAGATAATTGAGTCCTTGGGCAGTGGTGAAAAAAGAATTTGGAGCTGAAACCCAACCCTAAACCAGAAGTATTGAAGAACTACACCCTGAATGAAAATTCCTTTCACAACAAAGAATGTGTTCCCCAGTGGTTCTAATGTCAGAGAGGAGAAATTTTCCTAAACGTACGCTATACATGGACTTAGAATCCAAATTTGCACTACCCTTGTGTAGAAATCCATTATGGAAAAAAATTTAATCCTTAACTGAATGAACTAATGATTAAAAAAAAAAAAAAAACCTATGTAAGGGACTGATTTACTACCATAATAAGATGACAGAAACAACCAATGGAAATATTAGTAACCTCTCCCTGAAAATTGGAGTAATAGATTGTTCTGAATTACTAGACTTCATTAAAAAAAAGAGAGATGACATTCGTTAAGATTACTGTTGTTATATGTACCACCAAGAAAAAAGAAATGCTGTGAGTTAAACTTTGATAGATAATTTTGGTTAAAGGAATAAATGAAAGAATAAGAAACATGGGGGGAAAGTATGTTATTTGAGAGGAAAAGAGGGAAGACATATTAAAACCAGTTAAATAGAATCCTGGAAATGAAATGTATAATTACTGAAATTAAACTTACTGGACAGTTTTAAAAACAGATTAAAGAGATAGTAAATGTAAAGATCTAAGCAAATTCTATAGAATCCCACACAGAATGATAAAGAGATTGAGTGTGAAGGAGAGGGTAAGAGGTAATGGTAGAAAGAGAAGATCCAAAGTATGTCTAACAAAAATTTCAGTGGAAGAGAATAGACAGAATGGGAGAGGAGAAATATCTGAGGAGCTAATGGCCAAGAACTTTTTTTTTTTTTTTTTTTGGAGACAGAGTCTTACTCTGTCACCAGGCTAGAGTGCAGTGGCTCAATCTGGGATCACTACAAACTCTGCCTCGTGGGTTCAAGCGATTCTCCTGCCTCAGCCTCCCGAGTAGCTGGAATTATAGGCACATGCTACCACGCGCAGCTAATTTTTATATTTTTAGTAGAGATGGGGTTTCACCATGTTGGCCAGGATGGTCTCGATCTCTTGACCTCGTGATCTGCCTGCCTTAGCCCCCCAAAGGGCTGGGATTACAGGCGTGAGCCACCATGCCCGATGGCCAGGAATTTTCTAGAATTAGTAAACATTTGACAAACTATGATTCCTGATCGGGATATACAAGAAAAAAATCTTTACCTAGAATAAGAGTGAAAAAAACTCAACAATTGAAAGTCAAAAAGAAAATGTTAAAACAGTCAGACAAAAAAAATGGAGGAGACCTGAGACTGCTCCAAGCCACTCACTTTACTAATGTTGAACTGAGACTCACCTTGCTAAGATTTATAGACAAAGCTGTTTCTTGCTATTTATTTGTGGCTATTTATAGACAAAGCCACAATGGGAACCCATATCCCTTATATCCAGTGCACCAGTTATATGTGATATTCTGAGACAATAGGCAAATGAATTTTTGTATAAAGTTCACTTTTCAAACTTGAGAGGGAAATATATAAGAATGCAGTCATCTTTTACATATTCAAAATAATGAGAACAATATTTAGCAAATATTTAGAACCTGTCCCACCAGCTAAACGTGTTAGCCGACGAAAAGTAGTAGAAATAAGAAAAGTGTAATCTCTTGCCTCTTGCGGTACTCTGTGATGGAGGTCTGTTTTGTTAATTACTGTCACAGAAGAGAAGAAGAAAACATTGGATACCAACCTACTTTTTATAATTCAGAATTAACTGTACCATCCTTACTTTAGTGGAATATTTAAGGCAGATCACACACTTCATATTTCACCTTTTATATGAAAATATTAGTTCACATTTTGAGTGTAATCAAATATTCAAAGCAAGATATTAAATTTTTGATGGAAATAAATGGGCTTAATAATCTACAGCTTTCATGTATTCAACAGAATTGTATTGAGCAGTTATCATGTACTATACTGCATGGTGGAAGGCCAAGATGTGAGCCAAGAAAAATTAAGTATTCTACATAAATTTTACATTACCCAAAATATTGCAAAACATTTTAAAAAATCATTTTTATATTTTGCCCAAATCTGCAAAGTTTGTAACACCAGTAATGTAAAATCTCTAAGAACTTGTTAACTAAAGAGCCCACCTCTAAATAATCTATGGATTAAACAAATCTCATGGGGATTAAAAAAATGTATTGAACTCAATTAAAATAAATTCAGTGTATCAAAATTTGTAGGACGCAGTTAAAGCAATGCAGGAAAATTTCTAATACTAAAGTGTACTAAAGAGTACAGCAGGAAAGGAGAAGTTTCAAATCAGTAATCGAAGATCACTCCTCAAGAACCTAGAGAAAGAGTAAAATCAACCAAAAGTAAGCCAACAAAAGGAAATAATAAAGAGCTGAAATCAGTGAAACTCGAAAAAGAAAAACAATAGAGAAAATCTATAAAATTGGAAGCTGGTTATTTGAGAAGATCAACAAGATTGACAAGCCTCTGTTAAGATTTACAAAGCTATAAAGAGAGAAGACAGATTGTTAATATCAGGGATGATATAGAGCATATCACTATAGACCCTGCAAATACCAGAAGGATGATAAAGTAAAAATAAATAATACTACAAAGAATTATACATACATACATTTGGTAACTTACATGAAATAGACCGATACTCAAAGTGTAAACTACCACAACTCACCCAGTATGAAACAGGTAACTCAGTAACCCTATTAGGGAAATTTAATTTGTGATTATAAGTTTTTGAAAAAGAAATGTCTAGTCCCGGATGGCTTCACTGGAGAATTCAACCAAACATTTAAAGAATTAACACAAATTCTACACAGTCTCTTCCAGAAGATAGAAAAACTCAAATTCCCAACTCATTCTATGAAGGCCAGTGTTCCCCTGATCTCAAAACCAGACAATAACAGTAGAAAAGAAGAAAAAAAATAACCAAATAACAGCAAATAGAATTCAGGAATATATTAAAAAGTGATTTTATACCATGACCAAGTGCTGTTTATTCCAGAGATACAAGGATGGTTCATTATTCAAAAACCAGTCAGTATAATCCATCATATTAATAGGCTAGTGAATAAAAATCTCATGATTATATCAAGTAATACAGAAAGAGCATTTGACAAAATTTCACACCCATTTGTTCTATGAATGTGCATTTTGGTTATGGTAAAGTCAATGCGGTCACAGGAGGAAATGAAAACAAGGCTTGGAAGGAAAAAGTTTATTATACTGAAGATTCCCAGGCCGGGCATGGTGGCTCACACCTGTAATCCCAGCACTTTGGGAGGCCAAGGTTGGTGGATCACTTAAGCTCAGGAGTGTGAGACCAGCCTGAGCAATATGGCAAAACCCTGTCTTTACAGAAAATACAAAAATTAGCCAGGTTCTGTGGTGTGCACCTGTAGTCCGAGCTACTCATGAGGATTGCTTGAGCCTGGGAGATGGACATTGCAGTGAGCCAAGGTCACACCACTGCACTCTAGCCTGGCAATAGAGTGAGACCCTATCTCATTAAAAAAAAAAAAAAAAGTAAAAAAGAGTCCCAGAAAAGTAGGGGGTTACCACATGCCACACAGGGCCACAGGGGAAGTGCTTGGTTTTGGTTGGGTAGGAGAGACCAAAACTAGGGAAAAGCTTTGAAATCATTTATTGGGGTTTCTGCAGGAAATACAAGGCAGGTCACAGTTAATAGCTTATTATTGGCTAGTTTGAATAATTTCATTGGGCTCTGGGGCACACGTATCTAATTGTCTGGCCCCAGCCCTGGGATGATTTAAAACAGGGAAATACTGGCTTAGTGTGTGAGAGTGAGAAAAGGAGCTGATTGTGGCTTTATACTTGGGATTCATTGGTATGCATATGAAAGACATGTTCTCAGTGGAGCCCGTCACTAAGAATTGACTGCCCCAGAAAGGGGCAGTCTTTCCTCAGGTCTGTAAGGCCCCCCAGGTACCAGATCATCCTTGGCCCTGTGACTAGATGGCAAATAGACAAATGCAGAATCTGAAGAAACAAGACGTTAATTCATTATAAAACCCCTAAGAAAACTGGGAATAAAGGAAAACTTCCACAACTTGATAAAGTACATCTATAAAAAACCTACAGCTAACATCATGTTTACTGGTGACAGACTGAGTGCTTTCCCCCTAAGAATTAGGAATGACTGAAAAATGTTCACTCTCACCACTGCTCTTCAACATAGCACTGGAAATTCTAGCCAATGCAATAAGGCAAGAAAAGGAAATAAAAGGCATACCTATTGGAAAGGAAGAAATAAAAATTTGTAAAGGCAGTAATCCTGCCTTATATGGCACCTTCTTCAGGGTCAGACATATTTGATCATAATTTAAACTTGATGGTACAAAGTCAAGTTGTTATACTTCAAAAAATATAATCGCATACTGAGGGACTTTTGAAAAACTGCAGGCCAGATGTGGTGGCTAATGCCTGTAATCCTAGCACTTTGGGAGGCCAAGGCAGGCAGATTATTTAAGCCAGAGAGTTTGAGACCAGTCTCAGCAACATGGCGAGACCCCGTCTCTACAAAAATTATACAAATTAGCTGGGCATGGTAGTGCCTGCCTGTAGTCCCCGCCACTTGAGAGGCTGAGGTGGGAAGATTGCTTGAGTCTGGGAGGCCTAGGATGCAGTGAGCTGTGATGGCATCAACTGCACTCTAACAGCAAGACTGTTGCTCCCAAAAAAGGGGGAGTACAATACTCTTTGTCCCTGCTAAAAAAAAAAAAAAAGCATACTCTGATAATTTTAGAATTATATACCATATTATGATGATTTTCTGTTGCTCTTTCACTTGTGTGTTTTTATTGGTTCCAATCTGTTACCTAATTTTATACTCAATTGACTAGGTAGACACCTCAGGTGACATGCATAGACTTTGTGGCAACTATTCACATTTGTTAATTCTTTATTATTGCAAAGCAAAACTCCCAATTGTAGTACTGAAGTTGAGATTACTAGAACTTAGGTGTCTCCATAAATGGGATGCTGGCATACTTCCATCGTTTTTATTTCCTTAAAGTTACAGTTGTATTTCAATGCGTCAGACCTTTAGAATTTATAAGTAGTATAAAGTTTTGAGAGTTTCTTTCAAACTTTTGGTTGTAGAGGTGGGCTTTTTCCTTACTCTTTTACTTTCCCCTTTCCAGTACAACTCTATCTCCCAAGTCTCCAGTGAAAAATTAATAACTTCTGTGTTTTGAATAAGAAAATTATTTTGATTGCAATTTAAGGGGAGAGTATGAAATAAATTAGAATTATTAGAAAAAAGGAACTCTTGATAAGGGGAACAGGAGTGATTATTAAGAGTTCTAGGACTTGTAGTCATCATAAAAATCCTGTGCAAATCCCTGCGCTAAGAAGTGATGCTTTGTGTAGTAATAATTGTAACACCGCCTATTTTCCCTCTCCTAGGACTACAGAGATATCATTGACACTCCAATGGATTTTGCTACCGTTAGAGAAACTTTAGAGGCTGGGAATTATGAGTCACCAATGGAGTTATGTAAAGATGTCAGACTTATTTTCAGTAATTCCAAAGCATATACACCAAGCAAAAGATCAAGGGTATATAATTAAATTTTGTTTATGACTAGATTGAGTTAGAGGAGTATATTAAATGACTAAATGTTGCTTTACTTAAAATTTAGGTCCAAGTTAACTTTGTTGTATTCTGAGTATTGTCCTACTGGTAAAAGAATTTATACCTTTCTGCTCAGCTCCTTGTATGAAATAACATTTATGTTATCTTTGATGTCTGGTAATGGTTACTTTTCTTGAAGTACTGTGATTGAATAGATAGGTGCAAATTGTCCTGGTATGTACCAGAGGCATCTGGCCTTGACTTTTCTAGCTATTATCTGCCTTATGGAGCATTTTTGTGAATGATTTTTACAAATAAGTAAAATATAAATATAATTTAAAACTCTTTGACCAGACATAACATCACAAAGGAGTGCTATATAGCAGTGAAATGAGAAAGAAGAGATGCTAGTCCTAGGTAGAAAACAGGTTCAAACCTTTGGGATAGTTTCAGTGTAATAGAGTTGACAATAAGGAGTTTTGTCTGTATGAGCCATTTGAATTTAGAGTCAGACTTTTCTTTAAGAATCTCAAAGCTTGGAAGATTTTGAGATTTTAAGAATCTCAAAACTTAGAAGATTTTCTGTTCTAAACACAAAATATTNTGGCCTTGACTTTTCTAGCTATTATCTGCCTTATGGAGCATTTTTGTGAATGATTTTTACAAATAAGTAAAAATATAAATATAATTTAAAACTCTTTGACCAGACATAACATCACAAAGGAGTGCTATATAGCAGTGAAATGAGAAAGAAGAGATGCTAGTCCTAGGTAGAAAACAGGTTCAAACCTTTGGGATAGTTTCAGTGTAATAGAGTTGACAATAAGGAGTTTTGTCTGTATGAGCCATTTGAATTTAGAGTCAGACTTTTCTTTAAGAATCTCAAAGCTTGGAAGATTTTGAGATTTTAAGAATCTCAAAACTTAGAAGATTTTCTGTTCTAAACACAAAAATATTTAATTGTTAAAATGCCTCAGTTTACCTTTTCATCAAAAGATTAGGAAAAGGATGTCAAAACAGTATTTAAATTCTAAATAGTTTTCCTGGAAAATATTTACATTACAATATTTACTGAACAAAGGTATTTTCCTCCGAGGAATGTTTGAACACTTTTTTTTTCCCCTCACAGATTTACAGCATGAGTTTGCGCCTGTCTGCTTTCTTTGAAGAACACATTAGTTCAGTTTTATCAGACTATAAATCTGCTCTTCGTTTTCATAAAAGAAATACCATAACCAAAAGGAGGAAGAAGAGAAACAGAAGCAGCTCTGTTTCCAGTAGTGCTGCGTCAAGGTATTTAATTTCTTTTAAATACCACTAACTGATCTATAACTTTCATCTAAATGATAGAACTTGGTGTTTTTTAATACTTCCTTTACTATTCCCTATATTACAGAATGATATATTTGACATGCAAGTTCCTATGATGTGGAGGATTTTTAATCTTTTAACTAAAGCTATACTAGTGTAAGTGCTTAAATTCAAACTGCTAAATCTATACAGTAAAACAGCATTTTTAGGATAGTGATGGCATCATGCTTTCCGTCATATAACTTTAGCATTTACAGCGATCCTTCACTAAATATTCACTTTCAAAGGCTCACAATCATATGAAATCCACTACAAATCTCATATTTTAACATATTTCATAATAGTACAAATACTGAATCCAACAATATTATAAACTGTTTTATTCATTCATATAGAAATATAACAGTGACTTGACAATACTATTTTATTTACAGCCCTGAAAGGAAAAAAAGGATCTTAAAACCCCAGCTAAAGTCAGAAATCTCTACCTCTGCATTCTCTACACCTACACGATCAATACCGCCAAGACACAATGCTGCTCAGATAAACGGTAAAACAGAATCTAGTTCTGTGGTTCGAACCAGAAGCAACCGAGTGGTTGTAGATCCACTTATCACTGAGCAACCATCTACTTCTTCAGCTGCAAAGACTTTTATTACAAAAGCGAATGCATCTGCAATACCAGGGAAACCAAGTAAGACTGACTTTCTAAATTGTAATGTGTCTGATGATTTTCTTAATTTAAGCTTTTACTTTGCCAAATGCAGTATACTGAGTTTTAGTAATTTCTAGCAGACTGTTGTTTTGCCTTCTTTATTAATTTCCTATTTAAAAAAAGTTTTAATAAGAATGAAATTGAATTTTACGTCATTATAGACTAATGCTTAGAAATGACAATTCTGATCTAAACTACTGAATTTAAATCATAATACCCACACTAGCTAGCAATTTGCCAAGACTTGCCTTCGTAATTTTGAAATGATGGGACAGCTTCTAAAAGGGCTGAAACTATTAAGAGTCTCTAGTTGGATATGCCTTTTTCCTATTAGAAAGTAGATTTCCTAAGAAAGCTTTAAGCATCCTTCAGGTTTTGTTGTCTTAGCTAATTCAAATAATTCAGGTTAACCTTTTTTCTTATCTTTAGGTTCAGTAACTCCTTAATTTTTAACTTTTTGTTTATGTGTTTTAGTACTAGAGAATTCCGTGAAACATTCCAAAGCTTTGAATACTCTTTCCTGTCCTGGTCAATCCAGTTTTAGTCATGGCACTAGGAATAATTCTGCAAAAGAAACCATGGAAAAGGAAAAGCCAGTCAAACGTAAAATGAAGTCGTCTATACTCCCAAAGGCATCCACTCTTTCAAAGTCATCAGCTGTCATTGAGCAAGGTAAGGTATTATTGCTATCTTTCAAGATACAGTAGATCCTTATTATAAATGATGCTTTTGTTGGAATCAGCATTTATATCCACTTTTCAGGTTGCCCACTTAAAAGTCACACATCTGTATTAGTTGATAAATTTACTGCAATGAGCTATTATTGTGCCACTGCACTCCATCCTGGTAAACAGAATGAGACCCTGTCTCAAAAGAAAAAAAGAAATTTATCTTCAAAGTTTAAATTAAATAGGATATAGTTAACCCAATGTAGCATTCTTCACTTTTGTAGAAAAATGTTTAAGTAAATATTGGATCACAAAACTACTTATTTTTCTAGACAGACTTTTATTAAATAATAATTCATTGGGGTTGTCTACAACTGTAGAATACAACTTTTGACACTTTACTGTTATACTTCAAGTTCTTTCAGCTTTAGGTTTTTATTGTAAAGTCTTCATGTTTGAAAGATGAAGAAAGTAAATACTAAAATATGCCATGTGACGTGTTAAAATAATATGGCTTCTTGGCAGCAGACAGCCTAATAATAAGCATTTTGCATCATGACTTTCAAAGTGTTTCTTAAGACATTTCTTCTTCATTGTTGTCTTTAGAAACCTCTTTAAATTTAATTTCTCTACTGAAATCTTATTTTGGTTAATGGCATTGGGATCTACCCATGTAAACTTAAAATCAGGGAGTCATCCTAGCCTTCTCTTCAGCAACTGAATCTCTTCAACAGCTTTTTGTTTTTGTTGTTTCTCCTTCCATAACATCTCTTAAATCTATTCTCTCCTCTCCATTCTCACCGCCCTGACGTTATTTCAAGGCTTACATAATTTCTTGCCTGGACTATTTTCCTAGTTTCCTAACTGGTCTTCCTGCCTCAGTTCTCAACTCTTTCTTAACCAATCCATCTCCCATATTGCAGCCAAAGTGATCTTTTCATTTCTCTCTAGCACATGTGGATGTGTGTACATACACGCAGAGAAAACCCTTCCTTGCCCTCAAATCATATATGGAAACATTTTTAATTTTTTGCCTGTTACACAAGACTCTCTGTTACTTGGCTCTTGCCTAACATTCCAGGTTCTTTTGCCTTCTTTCTTTTGTATCCCAGTCATCCTAAACACTTAGAAGTTCCTGAGTCTTTGTTCTTTTCTTCTTTGGGGGGGGATGTCTTTTTTCCCTCCTAGTTTAATGGTCTGTTGCCTTTCACGTCTCACTTAAAATATCGTCTCTAGGAAGTCTTCTCCTGGCTTCTTTAGATAGAATCAAGCACTTCCATCTTTTTTTTTTTTTTTCCAAAGACAGGATCTTGTTCTGTCACTCAGACTGGAATGCAATGGCCTGATTTCCATTCACTGCAACCTCAGCCTTTCAGGTTCAATCAGTTATTCTGCCTCAGCCCCCCATGTAGCTGGAATTATAGGTGTATGCCACAACACCCGGCTAATTTTGTATTTTTGATAAAGACAGGATTTCTCCATGTTGACCAGGATGGTCTGAAACTTCTGGCCTCTAGTGATCCACCCCACTTGGCCTCCCAAAGTATTGTGATTTCAGATGTGAGCTGCCACGCCCAGCCAAGCACTTCCATCTTTATGTCCCAGAAAACCCTGTTCATTACCTTTGGTGATGCTTATAATACTGATCAGGTTATTCATTTTCACATGTCTGTATCTCCAGAAGAATCTGAGGTTAATGTGTTTACTCATTTTTAATGCCCATTATAGAGAAGATAATTGTTTGAATAAATAACCAAAATACTTTGCATATGAATGTTTCACATTTTAATATCTGCCCCTTTCTGAACTGAATTTAGAATTTGAATAGTATATTGGCCTTCCTTGCTGCTTTTTATTCTTGAATCCTAGAGAAATCAAATATATATGATGAATTGGTTCTAGCATTATGATAGCGGAGGTCTGGTCTCATAGTCCATTTGATTTATAATGTTTGAGTATTAGAAATACTCGAGTACTGGTACTGTATAGAAATATCATTATCTATTAGTTAACATTAACAGTGATTTATTATAAATAATGACACCTAAATTAACTGTCTAGAATCAAGCAGTGTTGTCTAGTGGAATATAATACAAGACATATATGTAATTTTAAATTTTGCAGTCACTATGTTTAGTAAAAATAGGTAAAGTTAATTTTAATAATATTTTATTCCATTGCATCCAAAGTGTTATTTCAGTATTTAATCAGTGTTTTAAAATATATACTGCTTTAGTATTTAAATTAAAATTTAATTAAAAATTTAGTTCCTAAACTGCGTAACTTTTCATGTGCCCAGGACAACACAGTTCAAGATCAGTGGTTTTAAACTTTTAAAAAAACTTCTGAATTCCTTTTAAGAAAGCTGCATTCATTCTTAATCTTTTTACATTATATATTGCTTTATAAAGTTGATGAGTCCTATAGTCCCTAAGAAAAATGTACATAAACATATTCATACAAAATTTTGGACCATTTCAAGGGATTCATGTAGTCCTTAAAGCCTATCTTCTGTAGTAGGTACATGTGCTGGATATTTAGAACCCCTGTAGTCATAATGTAAAACAAGAGGGATTGACAGAATCCCTAGGCAGTTTAAATGTCAGTTGCTCCATAGGAAATACTTAACTACTTTATGTCCACACCCACATTTTTTCCCAACCACTAATCTAAAGAGAGTCATTTCACTATGGGGATCAGGAATTGAAATCTTTGCATTTTCTGTCTGTACTTGACTCTGACCTTTGGTGAGTCTCTTAACTATGTTTTTTTGTTTTGTTTTGTTTTGTTTGAGACGGGGTCTTGCTCTTGTCGCCCAGGCTGTCTTGTCACCCAGGCTGGAGTGCAGTAGCGTGATCTCAGCTCACTGCAGCCTCCGCCTCCCAGGTTCAAACGATTCTCCTGCCTCAGCCCCCTGAGTAGCTGGGATTACAGGTACCCACCACCACGCCCAGCTAATTTTTGTACTTTTAGTAGAGACAAGGTTTCGCCATGTTGGCCAGGCTGGTCTCGAACTCCTGACCTCAGGTGATCCGCCTGCTGTGGCCTCCCAGAGTGCTGGCATTGTAATTGTGAGCCACTGCACCCAACCAACCATGATTTTCTTATTTACAAAGTACAGTTCCAACCTGTGACCAAAAATGCTCTTACGAAGATATATTCTCTTTAAAAGCAGTTTACATCTATGAATTTCCTCAAAAATAGAGCATTGCAAATCACCTACTTTATCAAATAAAACATGTCAGAAATTTGGAGGGAAAGAGAGTTCGTTACTGATAGTTCCTGTGGCATGTTTTTCCTTTATCTAAGTTATAGCATTTTTTTCTACAACAGAAAGGTGATTCATCATCTCCAGATCCTTCAGGTTTAGAATTTGATTGCCAGCATTTTCTCTCTTGTTTTATGAAGCATAATGGCCTTTTGTCATGGAGTTTGTTACAGTGGGATCTTAATCATGATTATGGTGGCACACATAGTGATTTTGATTGATATAATCAGTATTTCCTAGGATTATAGTCATTTGCCATTTATTACACAAGGAGAGGACTTTTCAAAGCCTGTGAAGAAAAACTGCCATTTAGTTGTTTTTGAATCCTCTTTAAACAGTTCTGAGAGCAGTTTTTGAGCAAGAATAACTTATTTCTAAGTTAGGAATAAGAAAACTTTGGTCATCTTACCTTTATAATCAATCACAATGTTAACTTAGATGAGTTACTTATTTTCTATGAGCTTTACCTGCCTCATGAGATCATTAAGAATCTCTTTTAGTTAGAAAATAAATAAGATCATTGAACTATTAACGTTCTCTAGGTTCTTTTTTCTCATTTTAATAAAATAATTTAGATTATGTCATTACATATAAGTATACCAATGGGGCCTTATTGACAAGTTTGAGGGTCAAACCAAAAAAGAAACTCCATGTATTAAGGTGTACTATTGTTCCCTTTTAGGAGATTGTAAGAACAACGTTCTTGTACCAGGAACCATTCAAGTAAATGGCCATGGAGGACAGCCATCAAAACTTGTGAAGAGGGGACCTGGAAGGAAACCTAAAGTAGAAGTTAACACCAATAGTGGTGAAATTATACACAAGAAAAGGGGTAGAAAGCCCAAAAAGCTACAGTATGCAAAGCCAGAAAATTTAGAGCAAAATAATGTGCATCCCATCAGAGATGAAGTACTTCCTTCTTCAACATGCAATTTTCTTTCTGAAACTAATAATGTAAAGGAAGATTTGTTACAGAAAAAGAGTCGTGGAGGTAGAAAACCCAAAAGGAAGATGAAGACACAAAAACTAGATTCAGATCTCCTAGTCCCTGCAAGTGTCAAAGTGTTAAGGAGAAGTAACCGAAAAAAGATAGATGATCCTATAGATGAGGAAGAAGAGTTTGAAGAACTCAAAGGCTCTGAACCCCACATGAGAACTAGAAATCAAGGTCGAAGGACAGCTTTCTATAATGAGGATGACTCTGAAGAGGAGCAAAGGCAGCTGTTGTTCGAAGACACCTCTTTAACTTTTGGAACTTCTAGTAGAGGACGAGTCCGAAAGTTGACTGAAAAAGCAAAAGCTAATTTAATTGGTTGGTAACTTGTACCAAAATATTTTACTTCAAAATCTATAAAGCAGGTACAGTTAAGGAATAAGTAGAACTAAGGCTTCTGCTTCCTTGCTGCTATGGTGGAGTAGGGAATGTTATGATTTGATTTGCAAAAAAAAAACAAAAAACAAAAAAAAACAACCA
>NW_016809865.1:142995-149882 GCF_001698545.2 Rhinopithecus bieti | reverse complement strand
TATATATAAATATATACATATATATTTTAAATGTTTGCTATTTATTGCCCTTAGATAGGTTATGCATTTTCACATTCATTTCATTCACTGAAACAAAAGAAATTGATCTATAATGAATTCCTGATTTATTTATAGAAAAGACAGTTCTGCTACACTCTTTAGGAGCATAATATTCCTAGTGATAGAGCATTTCATGTTAAAATGAATTATTTTTGACCAAGCAAGGTACATTTCTATTGATACAAGTCATGCCCCTAAAAGACAGATGTTATACAGAGTAGCAGTGAATTAAGAAATGTTTCCTCTAAAAGATAAATACAAAATTTCCACCATTTGATACCCTAAAAAGTTTAATTTTAATTATAGAATGTTAATCTACAAAGTATCTAGAGGAGGCTTTTGCTTTATTCCATTTCTGCCAAACTTAAGAGAAAATGTACTGATGAAGGGAAACATATCCACATTGGAAAACATTTGACTGTCTAATTTTTCAGACCTTGATTCTTATATCACTCAATCTCTGTTTATTGTGCCAAAGACTGAGAATCAGTGCAGTGGAAAGCCTGTTTTTGACTGTCAGGACAGCATACACTTTTCAATATTGGAAAGGCTATATATTCTAAAGAGCAAGTTATTAAAGAGTTATGCTGAGATATATCTTTTTTTTGGTACTAATAGAAAATAATGCACTGGTGGGTCCTTTGACAGAGATGTTCTAGAGGAAATGTTTAAGTGGTTAAAGGATTCAAGGAAAATACAGGAAAAAAGGTATGGGATTTGATGTTTACTTGTTGATCTGGATTAATGTCATTTCTAAACTTTAGACATATCTAATAGCCTAAAATGACTTACAAAGAAACGTGTCTGTGTGTGTATGTGTATATATTGATAAATGGGTATAATTAAATATATATACAAACACATACTTATATACTATTACCCAGGTATAAATTCTTTTTTCAGGATTTTTTAGATAGCAGTAGAATAAAATAATTTTAAAATGTCATACTTTATAGTTTAATTTTAAGGGGGAAATTGGTTATTTTCAATTATTAAAGGTTAAAATAGGCCAAATCACTTTTTATGCAATCATGTTTTATACAGTGGTCTCATTGCACATTGTGTTTTTTCTGCACTTTTTACGGTATCCTTATCATGCTGGTATGTCAATATACACCCTAAAGAAAAACTCCATTTAATGATTGTGCCTTGTATTCTATTATTTTTTGCATCATTAGTAAAATTAAGTTGTCTATTGTAAATGATAACTATATGACTTAGGAGAATGTATTGCTATATGTACTGCTATGGAAAAGGAGAGCAGTTATTTATTTGTTTATGGTACAGTTAGTTATTTTATACCTTAAAACCAACATACTTACCATTTCTATTGTTTAAAATTACTGTCCATTTTTTTAAAACTTTAAAGAATGTAGTATTTTCTGAGGACTGGTATGGTACAAAATGTAACCAAAATTTTCAGATACTACATTTTAAAAGTGAAGATGGGGAAAATATGTATCAGCATGACCCTGATGTAGAAAAATAAAGTCTGCAATTGAACCTTGGCAAAACACATTACATAATTATGTCTGATAAGGATGAATATTAGCTGTCATAACTGTCTTGAAGAATGAAAAAGTGATACATTTGGGCTTTTAAGATCATTTGTAACTAAATTTGTACAGAAATTTTCCTGTGAAATTAAGTAAACCATTTTCCAGATCTTGACTGCATTGCTGAGATTTTGCAGTTGAAAAATAATTTCAAATTTTTCAGGTTTTTTGTATATTTATTTTTTTCTAACAAATATATTTAACTATAAAATTAAAATTCAGTAGTTAAACTCTTCATAATGCAGAAATGGATGGCTTGATTGTATAGAAAAATGAGTCTTTCACTTACACCATTCTTGAAAATAATAGTGTATGTTTGAAATTTAAGTCATTAATTAGTTGCTTTTGAAGGCAATCTGTTTGAAATATGTAATTTCCTGATGTTATCTGCATTGTGTTAAGAAAAAAAGAATAGGCTATAAGATCAATTTTTGTAAAAAAAAAAAAATGTACAGTTTTAAGTTGTGTACAGGAAAAGGAAGCGCGTACACAGTCTTAGAGTGGAATATACCTCTAGTACAATGTATGTGTTAATTCCAACTCTTGAGCAAAGAAATGAGTATTTACCATCTTTCCTATAACACATAAATGTATTATTCCTGTTCTAAAGACACTGTATATTTATGACCTTATTTGGACATTATTAGACACTGGTTTCTTAGTAAAGCACAGTAACTTGGATCAGATTCTTTGTAACTGAAACACCACTTAAACATGTATTAGTAATACCAATATATTTAGATTTTATATTTTTATAATTTAACTTCTGTACATTGCAGAAGTTGAATTAAATTTAAGTCATCACCATATTTTTGTTTTCTTTACCACTTGGGAAAATAATCCTCTTTGAGGCGGTAACACTATGTATTATGTACTGTTGATAGGCCAGAAAGAAATGTTGGCAGTTGTCTTAGGTAAGCAATAAAAACATCTCACATTTACTGAAAATTCAGAAATATAATTTAACATGCGTGGAAAGTGTAAACCAATCTAGGTATTTCTAAGTACCAAACCCTAATATTCCCTCCCTCAACTCCCAACATTCTCAAGTCCCAGATGAAAAGTTTAAGTGGAGCATTAGTTTAAATATTCAGTCTAATCAGAGACTCACAGCCCTGGGCGATAGGCGATACATAGCTTTTTAAAATTTTATCCTTTGTGACCTGCTATAGTGGCATTGGACTATTTTCTGCATGTATTATAAACTGAAGATTTTTTTGGCCTTATTTCAATTGTTTTTGTTGCACAGCTTCACTACAAATTTAAAGACTGCTGGCATTATTATAAAACTATCTTCCTCCTTCAATGTAAGTAAATAAGTGTGGAATATTTGTGAGCTGGATTAGGTAACATCTGAGACTTGGGATAGACTAAATTTAGTTATCACCTGGAAATGAATTACATAAGATACAGTAATCAGAGAAAATATCTTTGTGCAGCATGTATGTTAACATCTAGAACTGTCCCTTATCTGCAGTGCAGTAGATGAATCAGACATTTTAAGAAATGTATTCAAATATCATTTTTATCTTATATGTTAGCAGCATTTACATGTTTTCAAATATGATTTGTAATATAATTTCTCCAGTTAACAATGTTTACTTCAATTCTGACATTCCATTTTATACATATATACCTACTGTATATCTCTATCAAATGTCAGCTGGAAGTGGCTTTTTCAGTTTTCTACTTAATGAAAACAGATTTATGCTGAATGTTTTTGTGACCTGAAATTTATTTTTTAATAGGTTGAAAGGACCAAGATACTTGAGTGATTAAAGGGCTGTAAGTGTTCTGCTTATATGCAGGAGTTACATGATTTTAAAAGTCATAGGGGAAGTAGTTTTATCATCTGATTACTCCTATAAACCTAAAAAGTATTTCTAACATAACAGGTTGAGCAGTGGTTTTGTTACACTTAGGCAAGAATTTATTTTCCCATTAAAATTTGAAAAATACACTTTTCTTTGATTCTACCCTTGCAGTTTCCCTTAGTTCCCTGATTTCCAAGTGATCTGAACTAAAATTAATACTGCATTTACTAAGAAACTATTTTTGTTGATTATACTGAGCAAAGAGCTCCAAATGAAAAGTCATCATGAACTATGTATAGTACCCAAGAAGAGGTCAAATTGAGTCAGAAGACTGTAAGTACCACTTTTGGCGCTCCAGAGATAAACCTTGTACACACTGCAGTAAAACAGTGAGTAGAAAATATGAGCTATAAGTAGATACTATTTTTAGTTTTGATAGCTCTGTGTTGAAACACTTTTTTAATGCAGATAAAAATTATCAGGAAATTAACCTTATGGCACAGACCAAATACTTAGTGCACGGCTGAGTTTCTACAATTCAAGGAGCCAAGAAAAATAGGTTCAAGATGGAATATACTACATGCATATAAGGCAGATGCACACACGCTGGTTACTTTAAGATTGTGTGTGTTGATTAGTCACAATGATAGACTATAAAATGAGACAATACAATGTTACATTTTTGGACCATATTAAAACTGCAAGAAGACAGGGGTCTTATTGAAGATCTTTTAGAAAACTTAAATCCTGTCACAGGACATTTAGACATGTGTAGAATGTAGCTCAATTTTTAAAAAGTAACTGACCTAGAGGGTGAAAGTTGAAACTGACACATTTTCAAATTAAGATTATGCTTATTTTGTACAGAAAACAATGTTTAAACACAAGCAGATCTGTTGTATGTAATAAGTAACACAGAGTTTTAAAACAAATTAATTATTTAGCTTTATTGAAGTTTGTTTTTTTCTTTCCGAACCTGGAGTATCATATTATAAACAGCAGTCTCACACCAGAATAGCAGTGCCCTTTCTTTTTGTACATATTGATTGGACCTTTCTTTACTGTTACGTGGACACTTTCTATGTTAGTTTTGATGCATAATTCTTTGAATCCTTTTATACAAACTAGAATGTACGTGTAAGAATTCCTGTCCCTGCAATGTAGTAACTACAAACTTATTTTTAAATAAATAGAAAACTTGTTTTTCTAAGCTATTTTGTAGAGCCTCATGATTTATTATTTGTTTTTTTAAGTTTTTTTGGCAACACATAAAGCACTTAGTACATAATTTCAACAAGCTGCTTACCAAAGTGGTCATATGGCAGTTACCATTATGTAAATGCTGGTTCATTAGAGTTTCCAGTGCCCTGTGTGTTTTGCAAAGTATGAAAACTGTCAGTTAAAAGATTTTGGGTGCCGAAATGTAATTTAATTCCAAAACAACTGAAGGTCAAAACTTATATGCCTTTTTATGTGTACATTTAATAAAACAATTTTATTGGTTTCTTACCATAAGTTAGCTGCGATGAGTGATAAATACTTCAATATTCAGATACTTTCGTAAGAGATACATTTCAGTGGAGACACTTTGCTAAATATTTTCTCAAATATGCAATTTCTGGGAAAAAGGAATGATGAAAGAATTTCACTTAACTTGTAATTTAGGTTCTATAGAATTATTGCAGTTTTCCTAGAAATTGTGTCAGATTGTCATGCATTTTTGTTGACTTACTAAGAATCCCAATTTTAGCATGAAGACTATTAGATACGAATACATAAGACTATAACAATTCAAATTAAGCACATGGAGTGATTTGTAATTTTGTGTTAATTTCTCCCTAAGATGTTTTGTTAAAATGATTTTGTATAAAATAAATTTCTAAGTTGAGGAAGGCAGGTAAAAAAAATTCCAGATAACCTTTTCTTTCTGAAGTCTGCTAATAACAATACCTAGTATATACTTAGAAGAACCAGCCAAGAAAAATTAACTTTCAGCAACCACTCTTTACTCGTTTCTCTTTTGTAATAATACCAATTTTATGACCCAAGATTCCCCAGTATTTAATGCAAGTAAGAATAAAGACCAAAGCGCAAAACCTCTGTTACTTGCAATATGGTACTTTGTGTTTGTAATCAATGTGTGGTAAATTTAACACATTTACCACTTACTGATTAGTCTTTGGGAAAAGAATGGTGGAAGTCATTCAATGAAATACCTTTCTGCCATATTGGTTAGACATACTGGCAGCACAGTGTAATGAAAAGAACTGGCTTGGAGCTGGGAAATGGGAATTTGACTTTCATTCCTGACAGGAAGTAGAGGAACCCCAGCAAAGTCGTATCTCAGAGCTTCATTTTCCTCATCTGTAAAGTTTTAAAAGTTGATTAAATTATCTGTGAGATCTAATTCTGTTCAAATAGCTAGTGGTGATAATCTCATTTGTATATTGTCCTCTGTATTCATGGCTCAACCTTGGCTTTTATATTTAGTCCCTGAATAGAATACATCATTTAATGTGTAGTTTCCAGACAAGCTGTGTCTTGCGGCCATGACATTATTGTTGTAAGTGTGAGGTTTTCTGAACCCTTAGAAGAAGGACTTTTAATGTTTTCACAACACACTATTGTATTGCTATAAATTGTGAATTGCTTTAAAAACACATGTTTACTAATAAAAAGAAGTACAGGCACACTTTATTTTATTGTGCTTTGCATTATTGCACTTTGCAGATAACTGGTAACCCTACATCCAGCAAGACTGTCAGTACCATTTTTTCCAACAGCAGATGATAACTTCATGTGTCACATTTTGGTAATTGCAAGATTTCCAACTTTTAAAATATCATTCCATCTGTTCATGGTGATCTGTGATCAGTAATCATTTATGTTACCACTGTAATTGTTTTGAGGTGCCAAAAACCACACCCATATAAGATAGTTAATACATGTTCTGTGTGTTTTGACTGTTCCAATAAATGGCCATTCCCCCATCTCTCTCCCTCTTTTTGGGCCTTCTATTCCCTGAGATACACCAATATTGAAATTAAACCAGTCAGTCACCCTACCGTGGCTTCTAAGTGTTCAAGTGAATAGAAGAGTCTGAAGTCTCTCACTTTCATCAAAAACTAGCTATGATTAAGCTTAGTTAAAAAGGCATGTCAAAAGCCAAGAGAGGCTGAAAGCTGGAACTATTGTGCCAAACAGCCAAGTTGTGTAAGCAAAGGAAAAGTTATTGAAGGAAGTTAAACATGCTACTTCAGTGAACATATGAATGATAAGAAAGCAAAGCAACCTTATGGCTGATAAGGAGAAAGGTGCAGTGGTCTAGATAGAAGATCAAATCAGCCACAATATCCCCTGAAGCCAAAACCTAATCCAGAGAAGGCCATTAAAGCTCTTCAATTCTGTAAAGGTGAGAGAGGTAAGAAAGCTGCCAAAAAAAAAAAAAAAAAAAAAA
>NW_016809865.1:126531-142649 GCF_001698545.2 Rhinopithecus bieti | reverse complement strand
AAAAAAAAAAAAAAAAAAAAAAAAATTGGAAGCTAGCAGAGGTTGGTTCATGATGGGATTTTTTTTGTTGTTTTTTGTTTGTTTTGCTTTTTGTTTTGTTTTTTGAGACAGTTTTGCTCTTGTTGCCCAGGCTGGAGTGCAATGGTGCAATCTCAGCTCACTGAAACCTCCACCTCCCAGGTTCAAGCGATTACAGCCCCCTGCCACCATGCCCAGCTAATTTTTATATTTTAAAAAGAGATGGGGTTCACCATGGTGGCCAGGCTGGTCTCAAACTCCTGACCTTGTGATCCGCCCACGTCAGCCTCCCAAAGTGTTGGGATTACAGGTGTGAGCCATCACGTCCGGCCTGGTTCATGATGTTTAAGGAAAGAAACCATCTCTGTAATAAAAGTGCAAGAGGGTACTGATGAAGAAGCAAGTTATCCAGATGTTTTAGCTAATATTGATGAAAATCTATACAAACTTTCAATGCAGATGAAATAACCTTATATTGGTAGAAGGACCAATGCAGGACTTTCATAGCTAGAGAGAAGTCAATGCCTAGCTTCAAAGGACAGGCTCTCATTGGGGGCTAATGCAGCTGGTGTTAAGATGAAGCCAGTGCTGCTTTACCATTCCAAAAGTTCTAGGACCCTTAAGAATTATATTAAATCTACCCTACTGTGCTCTATCAATGGAACAACAAAGCCTGCATGACAGCCCATCTGTTTACACCATGGTTTACTCAATATTTTAAGTCCATTGTTAAGACCTACTTTCCAGAAAAAAAAAAAAAAAGATACCTTTGAAAATACTACTGCTCGTTGACAACCTGGTCACCCAAGAACTCTGATGGCAATGTGCGAGGTGATCAGTGTTGCTTTCATGCCTGCTAACACAACATCCATTCTGCACCTCACAGATCAAGGAGTAATTTTGATTTTCAAGTCTTGTTATTTAAGAAATACATGTTGTAGGCCGGGCACAGTGGCTCATACCTATAATCCCAGCACTTTGGGAGTCCAAGGCGGGTGGATCACCTGAGGTCAGGCGTTTGAGACCAGCCTGGCCAACGTGGTGAAACCCTATCTCTACTAAAAATAGAAAAATTAGACAGGGTTAGTCGGCATGCTGTAATCCCAGCTACTCAGGAGGCTGAGGCAGGAGAATTGCTTGAACCCGGGAGGCGGAGGTTGCAGTGAGCCAAGAGTGCACCATTGCACTCCAGCCTGGGCAACAACAGTGAAACTCCATCTCAAAAAAAAGAAAAGAAATACATGTTGTAAGGCTATAGCTTCCAGAGATTCCTCTGAGGAATCTGGTCAAAGTACATTGAAAACCTGGAAATAATTCATCATTCTAGATGCCATTAAGAACGTTCATGATTCATCGGCGATCAAAAATATCAACTTTAACAGGAATTTGGAAGAAGTTGATTCCAACCCTCATGGATGATTCCGAGGGTTCAAGAAATCAGTGGCGGAAGTCACTGCAGATGTCGTGGAAATAGCTCGAGAACTAGAATTGGAAAGTGGAGCCTAAAGATGTGACTAAATTGCTGCAATCTCATGATAAAATTTGAATGGCTATGGTGTTGCTTCTTATGGATGAGCAGTTTCTTGGGATTAAATCTACTCTTGGTGAAGATGCTGTGAACATTGTTGAAATGACAACAAAGAATGTAAATACTACATAAACTTAGTTAATAAAGCAGCAGCTATTTGAGAGGATTGAGTCCAATTTTAAAAGTTCTACTATGGGTAAAATGCAATCAAACAGCATTGCATGCTACAAAGAAATCTTTTGTGAAAGTAAGAGTCCAATGGATGCAGCATACTTCAGTGTTATCTTAAGAAATGACACAGCCACCCCAATCTTCAGCAACTACCACCCTGATCAGACAGCAGGCATCAATATTGGGGCAAGACCCTCCACCAGAAAAAGATTCTGACTTTCTGAAAGCTCAGATGATCGTTAGCATTTTCTAGCAAAACTAAAGTATGTACATTGTTTTTAAGACATAATTCTGTTGCACATGTAACAGAATAACTGTATGGTATAAACATACTTTTACATGCACCAGGAAACAAAAAGTTTGTGTGATTTGCTTTATTGCAATATTTGTTTTATTTTGGTGGTGTGGAATCAAACCCACAATATCTCCAAGGTATACCTGTACTAAAGTTCATGATTTTCCAAGGACCTATGGGAAATCTCCAAGATACTTTTAGTGTAAAATACCCTAATTCTTTTTCTTGTTTTTTGAGACAGGGTCTCTCTCTCTTACCCAGACTGGAGTGCAGTGGCACAAATCATAGCTCACTGCAACCTTGAACTCCTGGGCTCAAGCAATCCTCCTGCCTCAGCCTCATGAGTAGCTGGGACTACAGGTAGACACTGCCTCACCAGGCATTTATTGATTGATGAATTGATTGAATGTAGAGACAGGAATTTCACTGTGTTGCCCAGGCTGGTCTCAAACTCCTGGGCTAAAGCAATCCTCTTACTTTGACCTTCCAAAGTGCTAGGATTACTTGTATGAACCACTAAGTCCAGCCTCATCCTGAAATTTTTATCTCATTTTTTTCTAAATTTAAGATCCACTTAAGTGGTAAAACAGAATCAGTGGCTTTCAGAGAAAAAATTAATCATTTGATTAAGATAGGATATTGCATACCCGAGAATAATAGTTGGTTTTCTATTTAATTATTTTTTATTTTATTTTATTTTATTTTGAGACAGAGTCTTGCTCTGTTGCCCAGGCTGGAGTGCAGTGGTGTGATCTCGGCTCACTGCCATCTCCATCTCCCCAGTTCAAGTGATTCTTCTGCCTCAGCCTCCCAAGAACTGGGACTACAAACACTTAACAACTCAACCAGTTAATTTTTGTATTTTTAGTAGAGACAAGGTTTCACCGTGTTGGCCAGGTCTCAAACTCCTGACCTCAGGTGATCCACCCACCTCGGCCTCCCAAAGTGCTGGGGTTATAGGTGTGAACCACCGTGCCCAGCCACACAGTTGTATTTCTCTGTCACTATTGTTCTTCGTTTAGTGTCAGCTACCTATATTAATCACAAATTTTAATGAAAATAACAAGTTTCACAGAGAAAACTGAAAGGATGGTAATTTAAAACTATCATATGCAAGTATTTTTGTAGAACAGCAAATCTCAATATACATAGCACAATTTTTTTAAACCTTGAATTTGCAAAATGAACATTTTACTAAAATATGACTTGAAGACAGCAACTCCA
Source organism: Rhinopithecus bieti (assembly GCF_001698545.2). Lineage (NCBI taxonomy): Eukaryota > Metazoa > Chordata > Mammalia > Primates > Cercopithecidae > Rhinopithecus > Rhinopithecus bieti. The sequence goes on along the minus strand of NW_016809865.1, from coordinate 139,413 downwards.
TAGTGTACAAATATAAGAAACAAGTGTGTATACACTTAAAATTATTCACAGTGAGCAGTATTTCAGTGTTGCTTATAACTGAAATGTACTCAATTTTAAGTTACCTGAGGATCTTTGAAATTATGTTCAAACTGACATGCTATAGAATAATTACTGTTATAAAAAACTTCGGCAAGGCTGGGCATGATGGTGCACACCTGTAATCCCGGCACTCTGGGAGGCCAAGAACTCTGAGCCCAAGAGTTCAAGATCAACCTGGGCATTATGGTGAAACCCTGTCTCTACAAAAAATTAGCTGCGCATGGTGGCACATGCCTCTAGTCCCAGCTACTCAGAAAGTTCACATAGGAGGGATGCTTGAGCCCGGGAATTTGAAGCGGCCATGAGCTAAGATAGTTCCACTGCGCTCCAGCCTGAGTGACAGAGGGAGAGCCTGTCTCAAAAAACGAAAACAAAAAAACTGTGTCAGAATTATGACTCAATTTATTTGAACACATGTTTTATGTTTTTAGCTACTCCAAATATTATGTAAAAGTAATGTTGGCTTATATGTTCAGTGTACCAATAGAAGAAGTTTAGGTACCCCAGACTAACTTGTCTCTTCTTGAGAAAGCAAACCCAATCTTAATTTAACAAATTAAATGTATGCTTATATTATATTCTACACTTATACAGGAAAAAAAGCCATTTAAAAAATATAATTTCATTTTTTTTTTTAGATTCAGAGGGTACATGAGCAAGTTTGTTAACCAGGTATACTGCTGAGGTTTGGGGTACAATTGATCCTATAATCCAGGTACCAAGCATAGTACCCATAGTTTTTCCATGCTTGTTGCCCTCCTTCCTTCCCCCATCTACTAGTCCTTAATGTCTACTGTTTCCATCGTTATATCCATGAGTAACCAGTGTTTAGCTCCTACTTATAAGTGAGAACATGTGGTATTTGGCTTTCCTGTTTCTGCATTAATTCACTTAGGACAGTGGCCTTGAGGTGCATCCATGTTGCTGCAAATGACATGACTTCATTTCTCATGGCTGCTTAGTATCCCATGGTATGTATGTACCACATTTTATTTATCCAACCCCACTTTATTTGATGGGCACCTAGGTTTATTCCATGTCTTTGCTATGGTTAATAGTGCTGTGATGTAAAACCTGCCAAGATTGATCATTAAGAAATTCAAAACTTCAACAGACCAATAACAAGTAATGAGATTAAAGCCATAATAAAAAGTCTGCCGGTACAAAAAAAAAAAGCCTGGGACCTGATGGCTTCACTGATGAATTCTACCAAACATTTAAAGAAGAACTAACACCAATCATACTAAAACTATTCCAAAAAATACAGGAGGAGGGAATAATTCTAAACTCATACTATGAGGCCAGTATTCCCCTAATACCAAAACAAGACAAAAACACGTCAAAAAAAAGAAAACTGCAGGCCAATATCCCTGATGAATATTGGTGCAAAAATCCTCAACAAATACTTGCAAACTGAATTCAACAATAAGTGAAAAAGACCATTCATTACAACCAAGTGGAATTTGTTCCTGGGATGGAAGGATAGGTCAACATGTACAAATCAATCAGTATAATACAGGACAGAATGACAAAAACCATATGATCGTTTCAATTGATGCCAAAAAAGCATTTGATAAAATTTAACATCCCTTCATCATAAAATGCTCAAGAAACTGGATATAGAAGGAACATATCTCAACATAATAAATGCCATATATGACAGACCCACAGCTAATATCATACTGAGTGGGGAAAAACTGAAAGCCTTTCCTTAAAGATCTGGAACACAACAAGGACACTGTCACTACTGCTATTCAACATAGTACTGAAAGTCCTAGCTAGAGCAATCAGACAAGGCAAGGAAATAAAGGGCATCCCAATTGGAAAGAAGTCAAATTATTCTTATTTGCAGATGATATCATCTTATATTTGCAAAACCTGAAGACTACACACACACACACAAAAAAAAAACTATTAGAACTGAAAAGCAAATTCAGTAAAGTTGCAGGAAACAAAATCAACCTGCAAAAATCAGTAGCATGCCTGTATGCCACCAGTGAACAATCTGAAAAAGAAATCAAACAAATAATCCCATTTATAATAACCACAAAAAAATTAAATACCTAGGATTAACCAAAGAAGTGGAAGATCTCTATAATGAAAACTATAAAACACTAGTGAAAGATATTGAAAAGAACACAAAAATGGAAAGATTCCATGTTCATAGATTAGAAGAATCAATATTGTTAAAATGTCCATACTACCCAAAGAATCTACAGATTCAAAACAAGCCCTATCAAAATACCAATGACATTCTTCACAGAAATAGCAAAAACAATCCTAACATTTATATAACATCACAAAAGACCCAGAATAGCCAAAACTATTATAAGTAAAAGGAACAAAACTGGAGGAATCACACTATCTGACTCCAAATTATACTACAGAGCTATAGTAAGCAAAGCAGCATGGAACTGGCATAAAAACAGACACACAGAGACCAATGGCACAGAATATAGAACCCAGAAAAAAATCCACACATGTACAGTGAACTCATTTTTGACAAAGGTGCAAGGAACATACCGTTGGGAAAAGACAGTCTTTTCAATAAATGGTGCCTGGAAAACTGGATATTCATATGCAGAAGAATGAAACAAGACCCTTATCTCTCACTGTATACAAAAAATCAAATCAAAATGCATTAAAGACTTAAATCTAAGACCTCAAACTATGAAACGACTACAAGAAAACATTAAGGAAACTTTCCAGGACATTGTTCTGGACAAAAATTTCTTGAGTAACACATAACCACAGATAACCAAAGCAAAAATGGACAAATGGGATCACATCAAGTTACAAAGCTACTGCACAGCAAAGGAAACAATCAGCAAAGGGAAGAGACAACCCACGGAATGGGAGAACATATTTGTAAACTACCCATCTGACAAAGGATTAATAACCAGGAGCTCAAACACCGTTATAGGAAAAAGATCCAATAATCTGATTTAAAAATGGACCAAAGATTTGAATAGACATTTCTCAGAAGACATACAAATGGCAAACAGGCATATGAAAAGGTGCTCAATATCACTGATCAACAGAGAAATGCAAATCAAAACTACAATGGGATATCATCTCACCCCAGTTAAAATGGCTTTTATCCGAAAGGCAATAACAAATGTTGGCGAGGATGTGGAGAAAAGGGAATTGCATACACTGTTGGTGGGAATGTAAATAGTACAACCACTATGGAGAACAGATTGGAGGTTCCTCACAAAACTAAGAACCGAGCTACCATATGATCCAGCAATCCCACTGCTGGGTATACACCCGAAAAGTAAGGAAATCAGTATATCCAAGAGATACCTGCACTCCCATGTTTGTTGTAGCACTGTTCACAGTAGCCAAGATTTGGAAGGAACCTAAGTGTCCATCAACAGATGAATGGATAACAAAATGTGGTACATATACACAATGGAGCACTATTCGGTCATACGAAAGCATAAGATCCTGTCATTTGCAACAACATAGATGGAACTGAGGTCATTATGTTAAGAGAAATAAACCAGGCACAGAAAGACATCACATGTTCTTACTCATTTGTCAGATCTAAAAATAAAAACAGTTGAATTCATGGAGACAGGGAGTAGAGAATGGTTGTCAGAGGCTGAGAAATGTAGTGGGAGGGTGTTGGGGAGGTGGAGATGGTTAAGGGGCACAAAAAATTGAAACAATGAATAAGACCTAGTATTTGATAGCACAACAGGGTGACTATAGTCAATAATAATTTAATTGTACATTTTAAAATTCCTTAAATTTTATGTACATACTTGGATAATTTGTGACACAAAGGATAAATCCTTAAGGAGATGGATGCCCCATTTTACATGATGTGATTATTACACATTTCATGTCTGTATCAAAACATCTCATGTATCCCATAAATATATACATCTACCATGTACCCAGAAAAATTAAAATAAAAAATCTAAAACAAATAGTGCCGTGATGAACATATGAGTGCATGTGTCTTTTAGTAGAATGATTTTCTTCCGGATATGTACCCAGTAATGGGATTGCTGGATCAAATGGTAGTTCTGTTTTAAGTTCTTTGGAAAATCTCCAAACTGCTTTCCACAATGGCTAAACTAATTTACATTCCTGCAAACAGTGTATAAGCATTCCCTTTTCTTTGCAGCCTCACCAGAATCTGTTGTTTTTTTGACTTTTTAGTAATAGCCATTCTGACTGGTGTGAGATGTTAACTCATTGTGGTTGTGATTTGCATTTCACTGATGATTACTAATGTTAAGCAGTTTTTGATTTTCACCCTGCTCCCACCCTCCACCCTTAAGTAGGTCCAAGTGTCTATTATTCCTTCTTTGTGCCCATGTTTAATGAGTGTTTATTTTCCACTTATAAGTAAGAACATACAGTATTTGGTTTTCTGTTCCTGTGTTAATTTGCTTAGGATAATGGTCTTGAGGTACATCCATGTTGCTACAAAGGACATAATTTTGTTCTTTATTATGGCTACATAGTATTCCATGGTGTATACGTATCACATTTTCTTTATCCAGTCCGCCAGTGATCAGCATCTAGGTTGATTCCATCTTTTTGATATTATGAATACTGCAGTGATGAACATATATGTGCATATGTCTTTATGATAGAATGATTTATATTCCATTGGGAATATACCTAGTGATGGGATTGGTAAGTTGAATAGTAGTTCTCTTTTTAAATTCTTTGTGAAATCTCCAAATTGCTTTCCATAGGGGTTGAACTAATTTACATTCCTACCAGCAGCAGTGTGTGTTTCCTTTTCTCTGCAGCCTTGCCAGAATCTGTTGTGTTTTGACTTTTTAATAGTAACTATTCTACTGGTGTGAGATGGTATCTCATTGTGATTTTGATTTTCATTCCTCTAATGATTGGTGATGTTGAGCATTTTTTCACATGCTTGTTGGCCACGTGTATGTCTTTGAGAAGTGTTCATTCATGTCTTTTGTCATTTTTTGAATGAGATTGTTGGTTTTTTGCTTGTGGATTTGTTTAGGTTCCTTACAGATTCTAGATATTAGAATTTTGCCAGATGCATAGTTTGCAAATATTTTCTCCCATTTTGTAGGTTGTTTACTCTGTTGAAATATATATATATATTTTTTTTTTTTTGCTATGCACAAGCTCTTTAGTTTAATTAAGTCCCACTTGTCAATTTTGTTTTGTTTCAATTGCTTTTGGAGTCTTTGTCATGAAATCTTTAACATCTCAAGAATGGTACTTGAGATGTTGGCCCTTCTCAAGAATGGTATTTCCTAGGTTTCCTTCTAGCGTTTTTATATTTTAGGTTTTACATTTATGTCTTCAATCCATCTTGAGTTGATTTTTGTATGTGGTGAAAAGAATGAGCCTGGTTTCAGACTTCTGCATGTGGATAGCCCGTTATCATAGCACCATTTATTAAATAAGGAATCCTCTCACCATTGCTTGTTATTTTCATCTTTGTCAAAGACCAGCTTCAGATAGCTGTAGGCGTGTGGCATTATTTCTGGGTTCTCTATTCTGCTGCATTGGTCCATGTGTCTGTTTTTGTACCAGTAGCATCCATTTTGGTTACTGTAGCCTTGTTTGAAGTCAGGTAATATGTTTCCTTTGGATTTGTTCTTTTTGCTTAGGATTGCTTTGGTTATTTGGCTCTTTTTTGGTTCCATATGAGTTTAGAATAGTTTTTTTCAAATTTTTGAAATTTTAAAATTTGAGATGGAGTCTTGCTCTGTTGCCAGGCTGGAGTGCAGTGGCACGATCTTGGCTGACTGCAATCTTTGCCTCCCAGGTTCAAGCCATTCTCCTGCCTTAGCCTCCTGAGTAACTAGGATTACAGGCATGCACCACCACACCCAGCTAATTTTTGTACTTTTAGTAGAGACAAGATTTCACCATGTTGGCCAGGATGGTCGCAATCTCCTGACCTCGTGATCCACCCACCTTGGCCACCAAAAGTGTTGGGATTACAGCCATAAGCCACCACGCTCCACTCAAATTAACTTTTTGATGTGCTGCTGGGTGCAGTTGTCTAGTATTATGTTGAGGACTTTTGTGTCTAAGTTCATCAGGGATGTGGACCCATAGTTTTCTTTTTTCATTATGTGTTTTCCAGCTTTTGTCATCCTGTCTACATAGAATGAGACAGGGAGGAGTCCTTCCTACTTGATTTTTTTGGAATAGCTTCAGTAGAATTGGTACTTTGCACATCAGGTAGAATTTGCTGTGAATTCATCTGGTCTGGGGAGTTCGTTGGTTAGTAAGTTTCTTACTGCTGATTCAATTTTGGAACTTGATATTGATCCATTCAGGGTTTCAGTTTCTTCTTGATTCACTCTTGGGAGGTTGTGTTTCCAGGAATTTATCCATTTTCTCTAGAGTTTCTAGTTTGTGTGTATACAGATGTTCATAATAGTCTCTGATAATCTTTCGTATTTCTGTAGGGTCAGTTGTAATGTTAACTTTGTAATTTCTAATTGTGCTTTTTTGGATTTTCTCTCTTTTTTTTCTTTGTTAAACTAGCTAGTGGTCTATCCATCTTGTTTATCCTTTCAAAGAGCCAGCTTTTGGTCTTGTTGATTCTTTATGGATTTTTGGGTCTCAATTGCATTCAGTTCTGCTTTGATTTTAGTTATTTCTTTTCTTTTGGTCACATTTGGGCTAGTTTGTTTTTGTTTTTCTAGTTCCTTTTGGTGCGAGTCAGATCATTTATTTGAGATCTTTCTAACTCATTGAAGTCTTTAGTGCTATAACCTTTATCTTAACCCTGCCTTTGCTGCATCTCAGAGATTTTGGTATGTTATATCTCTGTTTTCCTTTATTTTAAAGAACTTTAAATTTCTGCTTTAATTTTGTTGTTTACTTGAAAGTCATTTAAGAACAAGTTGTTTAATTTCCCTGTAATTGTGTGGCTTTGAGAGATCTTCTTGGTATTAATTTCTATTTTTATTCCACTGTGGTCATAGAGTATGGCTGGTATGATTTGATTTTTTTGAATTTATTGATACTTGCTTTATGGCCAAGTATGTGGTCAATCTTGGAATATGTTTCATTTGCAGATGAGAAGAACTATATTCTGTGGTTGATAACTGGAGTATTCTGTAGTGCCTATTACATCCAATTGTTAAGTATCTAATTTAAGTCCATAATTTCTTTTTTTTTTTTTTTTTTTGAGACGGAGTCTCACTGTGTCGCCCAGACTGGAGTGCAGTGGCCGGATCTTTTAGTTTTCTGCTTTAATGATCTGTTTAGTGTTGTCAGGAGGGTGTTGAAGTCCCCCACTATTATTGTGTGGCTGTCTAAGTCTTGTTATAGGTCTAGAAGTATTTGTTTTATGAATCTGGGTTCTCCAATGTTGGGTGCATATATATTTAGGATAGCTGTCTTCTTGTTGAACTGATCTCCCTATCATTATGCAACACCTTTCTTTGTCCCCCCCCCCCGTTTTTTGTTTGTTTGTTTGTTTGTTTGTTTGTTTTTTACTGTTTTTGGTTTAAAATCTGTTTTATCTGATATAATAATCATGACCTCTGCTTTTTTTTTCTGTTTGAGTAATAAATCTTTCTCCAGCCCTTTACTTTGAGCCTATGAGAGTCATTACATGTACGAAGGGTCTCTTGAAGACAGCAGATAGGTCTTGTTTTTTTATTCAACTTGTCTCTGTCTTTTAAGTAGAGCATTTAGATTATTTGCATTCAGGGTTAATATTGATATGTGTATACTGGGTTAATATTGATATTTTAAAAATGTATTTTTTTTGAGCAGGGTCTTACTCTGTCACTCAGGATGGAGTGCAGTGGCATGATCATGGCTCACTGCAGCCTCAAACTTCCAGGCTCATGCAATCCTTCCACCTCAGCCTCCCAAGTGGCTGGGACCACTGGTGTGTGCCACCATACCCAGCTAATTTTATATTTTGTTTAGAGATGGGGTCCCTCTATGTTGCCTAGGCTGGTAACAAATACCTGGGCTCAAGCAAGATATGTGAGGTTTTGATCCTATCATGCAGTCATTAGGTAGTTGCTTTGTAGTTTCTACTGTGAGGCCTATGTACTTAGGTGTGGTTGTGGGCTATGTACTTAAGTGTGTTTTGTGGTAGCAGTTATCATTGTTTCATTTCCATGTTTAGAACTCCTGTGAGGATCTCTTGTAAGGCTGACCTAGTGATAACAAATTCCCCTAGCACTTGCTTGTCTAGAAAATATTTTATTTCTCCTTCACTTATGAAGCTTTGTTTGGCAGGATATGAAATTCTTGGTTAGAATTTCTTTTCTTTAAGAATGCTGAAAATAGGCACCCAATAGCTCCTGCTGTGTTAGCTTTCTGCTGAGAAGTCTACTGTTAGTCTGATGGAATTCTCTTTGTATATATCTGACCTTTTTTACTAGCTGCCTTTAAGATTTTTTTTTTTTTTTAACTGTTCAGTTTGACAGTCTGGTGACTATATGCCTTAGCAATGTTCATTTTGTGTAGTATCTCACAGGTGTTCTCTGAATTTCTTGTATCTGGATGTCTACCTCTATCAGGATTAGAAACATTTTCTTGAACTATTCCTTGAAATATGTTTTCCACATTGTTTACATTTTCTCTTTCTGTCTCAGGAATCCCAACAATTTGTAGGTTTGGTTGCTTTACACTCTTCCACACTTCTCAAAGACTTTGTTCAGTTTAAAAACTCATTTTTTCTTTACTTTTGTCTGGCTAATTTGAAAGACCTGTCTTCAAAATCTGATTTTATTTTCTTCTGCTTGGTCTAGTCTATTGATAAAGCTTTCCATTGTATTTTGAAATTTTTTAAGTGAGGTTTTCAATTCCAGAAGCTCTGGTTGACTTATTTTTAAAATGTTTATCTCTTCCTTCATTTCCTGAATTGCTTTAGAAGATTTTTTGTGTTTATTTTCAACCTTGTCTTGGATCTCATTGAGCTTCCTTTCAATTCCATGTTTTGAATTCTTGATCTGTTATTTCTGAGTTTCCATTTTGTTTAGGAACCACTGCTGGAGAGCTGGTGTGATCATTTGGTGGTATCACTACATTCAGATTTTTCACAGTGCCAGAATTCTTGCACTGGTTTCTTCTCATCTGAAGACACTGGAACTTCTAATTTTTTTTTTTTATTTTTTTTTATTTTTTTTTATTTTTTTTATTTTTATGAGATGGAGTCTCACTCTATTGCCCAGGCTGGAGTGCAGTGACACATTCCTGGCTCACTGCAACCTCCACTTCCTGGGTTCTAGCAATTCTCCTGCGTCAGCCTCCCAAGCATCTGGGACTACAGGTGTGTGCCACCATGCCCAGCTATTTTTTTTTTTTTCTTCTATTTTTGTAGAGTGCTCTGATGTTTGGAGATCTGCCTGGGCTTTTCTCTAACCACTCTGTTTCTTTTCTAGCTCTTTGTTCACCTAGATATAGATTTTTCTATACTAGCTGTCTTGGCAAACTACATATGTTCAAGTGCCAAACTCATTGACAGTAACAATAATGACTAACACAACTAATTAAACACTAGGTGTTAGGCACTGTTCTGCATTCTTTACATGGAGTAGTTCATTTAGTCTTCACAAGTTTATGAGTCAGATACTATTATTCCCATATTATATTAGAGAAAGTAAAACACAGATAGATTAAATAACTTCCCTCCCCCCATCACACTGCCAAATTAGTTGACAGGATTGAAGAGTGACTTCTACGTGTGGATTATAATACTCCAAATGCAACTCTAAGGTTGGGTCTTATTATAAAAGGCCAGTGTACAGACCACCAAGAGGATGTTCTTGCACTACACATAATCATTTTCTGATATCTAGGATTTAACAAAACTGAGGCAAGAAATAGGGTGTAGGAGCAGGCAACCTAAACACTTTCTAGAACCAAATTAAACACAAACAAAAAACCCAACCTTCTAAGCCCAAGTAAATGACTTTATAACTTCACTTTAGCCTCTTCATCTACATAGGAGGTACATCAAGTAACCAATGGAAACCTCTAGAGGGTATTTAAAACCCAGAAAATTCTGTAACTGGGCCCTTGAGCCACTTGCTCTTTCCGTTCACACCCTGTGGAGTGTGCTTTTGTTTTCAATAAATCTCTGCTTTTGTTGCTTCATTCTTCCCTTGCTTTGTTTGTGAGTTTTGTCCAATTCTTTGTTCATGGACACCCTCCACTGGTAACAAAACATCATCAATCTGCCATGGATCATATTACTTTTAATTGAATTGCCAACACTATTATCTGGCCATATGGGTTTGTCCATGTCCTTCGAAAAGCAGATGCCAAGATGGAATAAAATGCACAAGGATTATAATAAAGGAAATGCCTACAAAATAAAATGGGAAGGGAGCTAGGAAAGGCTGGGAGGTCTTCCAGCCTGTCATGCCACTGTGAGCCCCAAGTGAAGGAGAAAAGGAAGTAAGGTTGGATGAAGTGTCCTTGACTTCTATGTAGTCTAAGGAAGGTTTGGCAAGGCTGTTGGGGAGTCCTTGGGCCAAATTTGATCATCACAGTAGTCCCCTGTCTCCCAGGTAAAGACCAACTTAGGTATACCTGTGTACTCATTATCGGCTAGGATAGTCTGAGGGAAGTGTGAATCCACAGCACACACACAGCAGCAAAATTCAGAGTACAGCTGCTCAGGCCTTGGTCTAATAAACTCCCTGCAGGTGAAACTCTGTGAGGCACATTTTCTTGGCCACTATAACATGCTTTAGCATCCTAAAAGTTTTGAGCTTTATTTTAGTCATGAGGTCTATGCAACATTTTTGCTCACTTTATTGCCATATTTTCCAACTTCTTGATGAATTATATTGTTAGAAATGCTGACTCACAGTCTTTGAATCACTATATCAATTTGCTTATAATTTAATGCATCATATGCATTGTAGCATACAGTGATCCATATCATGTGGCCAGAAGTTCACATTTGAGGCATGATGACATTTCTGCCTATAATACCTAGGTTATAAAAACCTGTAACTTAGGCCAGATGCTGTGGCTCACACCTGTAATCCCAGCACTTTGGGAGGCCGAGGTGGGTGGATCACCTGAGGTCAGGAGTTTGAAACCAGCCTGACCAACATAGCAAAACCCCGTCTCTACTAAATACATAAAATTAGCCAGGCATGGTGGCACATGCGTGTAATCCCAGCTACTTGGGAGGTTGAGGCAGAAGAATCACTTGAACCTGGGAGATGGAGGTTGCAGTGAGCCAAGATCACACAACTGCACTCCAGTCTGGGCAACAGAGCAAGACTCTGTCTCAAAAAACAAAAACAAGAACAAAAACAAAAACAAAAAACAAAACAAAACAAAAAACCTGTAACTTGTTAGTATTAATTGGTACTGATAAAATTTATTCATCGTATTAAGCCAAATGTCATAATTACTTCATAAGTGAGTTGTTCCATCATTACATGTAGGCAGTGACAATTCACTGGAAATCTTTCTAGCAATTATAAATATGCCATATTTCACAGAAGCAGTGAAATTGTTTAGGAGCATTGCCTTAAATTAGATTTTATAAGAAAGAGATAATCAACTAAGAAAACAGACGACATGGAATTTAGACAAAACAGCTCCACTGAACATAACGCAGAAATGTCATATTACAACTGTGTAAGTAATGCTTTGCATCTTGGGAAACACTCAATTTTTTTTCCTCATATAGTTTGAATGCCTGTCTACCAATAACCCTGGTATGCAAAAGCAAGACATTTTATTTGAGAAACATGAAGGTACTATACAAATCATTTTAATGTGCTGAATATTGTGATACCAAAACTCAGATAATGGCTTATCTTCAAAATTAAGATTCATTTTCAGGCTAGAGGTTTTAAAAAGTTAATCTTTGGGATAACCTTTTCATAATTCTTGTCAGTTGAAAGGCAAGTTAAGAAACACTCTTTTTCTCCAGTTTTAAGTTTTTTTTCAATGTTCCTTTGCAAGTTTAAGATTACCTAGGAGTGAGTTAATTAATTTATTAATGTGCTAATCATCAATTAAAGCAAGCTTCTTTTAATTTAGTGGAATGGTTAAAATGATCGATATTACAAGTGAAGTTTGTAACATTTTGGAACATTTCATATGACTTCATATTTTGGAACACTTCAAATGACTTACGCATTTTAGCTTAGTATAATGTTGTGATGATTACAAATATAGATTCTATATTCTGTCATATGTGGTTACTAAGAAGCAACTAGCAAATGTCAAAAGCATAAGAATATATCATCTGTTCACTTCCTATTTGCTGCTCACTATTTTATTTTACTCAATATCAGTATTTTTCCAAGAATTCTAACAAATGCCCATTTTCTACTCCTTTGATATAAATAGTTGAAATATTCCTGGAGTGAAAAAAGTAGAGGTTTCACTTTAAATAGCCATTAATTCGTTCACACTCATCACTTTTTAGTCTAAACTGTATTTTAAAGATGCAGCCATCTTCTCAGCAATGACTTGGTTGTTTTTTTTTTTTTTTTTTTTTTTTTTTTTTTTTTTGAGACAGAGTCTCGCTCTATCACCTAGGCTGGAGTACAGTGGTGTAATCTCGGCTCACTGCAACCTCTGCCTCCTAGGTTCAGGTGATTCTTGTGCCTCAGCCACCCAAGTAGCTGGGATTACAGGTGTGCACCACTATGCCCAGCTAGTTTTTATATGTTTAGTACAGATGGGGTTTCACTGCATTGGCCAGTCTGGTTTTGAACTCCTGACCTCAAGTGATCCACCTGCCTCGGCCTCCCAAAGTGCTGGGATTACAGGCGTGAGCCACTGCACCCGGCCTCAGTAATGACCTGTATTTTTTTTTTTTTTTTTTTTAAA
>NW_016809865.1:110093-126158 GCF_001698545.2 Rhinopithecus bieti | reverse complement strand
TTTTTTTTTTTTTTTTTTAGACAGAGTCTTGCTCTGTCACCCAGCTGGAGTGCAGTGGTGCAATCTTGGCTCACCACAACTTCGGCCTCCGGGGTTCAAGTGATTCTCCTGCCTCAGCCTCCCAAGTAGCTGGGACTACAGGTGCATGCCACCACCCCTGGCTAATTTTTTTTAAATTTTTAGTAGAGATAGGGTTTCACCATGTTAGCCAGGATGGTCTCCATCTCCTGACCTCATGATCTGCCTGCCTTGGCCTCCCAAAGTACTGAGATTACAGGCATGAGCCACCATGCCCGGCCTTGACTTGTACTTTTGTGGAATCAATCATGATTTTGCAGTCCATTTTAGACCATGATACAGACACACATACACACCCACATATATATGCTTATAGATCCCTTATGGATTATAAACATTCAAATATTTATGTGATAAATTTAATAAATTGCAGATATTGCATATAAGTGTAAACATGGATAGTACATTTCTCTTCAACAAATCAAGAACCTGGGTGCTAATATATTTTATTCCACATTTCTGGTGGCATATTCTTTGTCTTTTCATACGACAATAATTTTGTAATATTTCCAAGATTCATTCATGTTTTTACATAAGGTAAAATTCATTTGTTTTTATTGCTATGTCATATTTATTGTGTGAAAACATCACAATCTAACCATTCTGTTGCCAGTAGACATGGTTGTTGTTTCCACCTTTTGCTATTAAGAAACAATCCTGTTATCGACAACATTTCCTGTAGTTCCTTTGTATCACTGCAACTCACTCCCTGCACTGTGGCTGGTGGTGGTGGTGGTGGTGTGTATGTGTGTATACACATTTGTGTGTTTATACAGCAAATCCAATTCTGATCACGTTACTTAAAACTCTTCAGCTGGTGGCTTGGTACCACGGGGAATAATATTCCAGATGGCCTGGAATGACTTCAGGATACATTATTGTACTTATATAGTAATTGCTACAGAAACTCAAGCAATTTTTTTGATGCTATACATAAAAATAATGATGTTGTGAAGTGGGTTTGCTACCCCTTCCACTTTCTTTTGTCAGCAGAACTTACTCTTGTGCCTCTTTGCTCTCTATTCTGGCACTATAGAGGGTCTAAATCTGATCAGATGTAAAAATGAATCTCTTATCACCAAACTTTTCCAGGAAAAAATAAAAAGGAAATCCTCTTCTGGGAAGTTGTCCCAGAAAAAACTACAACGGTGAAAAAAGCATGAGAGGAGTCACATGTCCCTGGTCTTCAATCATGGCATTGCCATTTATGAATTGCCAAGTCAACTTTCTGTATCTCTTTGCACATCTAAAAAAGGCAAGTATGATCCCTGTATGGCCTGCCCTCGAGTGGTGTAGAGGATCAAAAAACAAAACAAAACAAAACTCCCATGTATTTCACACTTAGTGAACACCTGCTATGTCCCAGTCACTGTACTAGATACAGAGACAAAATACATGGCCCTTTGTCATGAAGGAGCTCACAGGCTGGAGCAGTGGTTCTCAATCCTGGATGCACATCAGAATCACCTGGAGGTTTATTAAAAACCAACAACAACAAGGATGCCTGTCTGAGTTCTCTGCATCCTGGCCATGTAGATTGACAGATTAAACTCTCTTAACCTCTATATGGCCACTTGTAAATGATGAGGGTAACAGAAGCTACTTCACATGGTAGTTGTAAGTACAGTATTTATAACTTCTGCTTAACCCAGTGCCTGGTACAGAGTACTCAGATAATAAATTACTGGGAATGAAGTAAGATAAATAGGTAACTAAATAGCTAGAGTAGTGATCTTGACTACACTGGAGAGAAACATGCAACTGCTGTTAGATACAAAAGGGTCATCTAATTGAACTGAGGTGGCAGTCCTGCAGGATCTGCTGTTATGAGTTTTCAACTTACAGGCAAGTAAATTATCCAGAGAAACTGGATAATTTTATTTTATTGTGTGAAAACATCAAACGGAAAAACTAGTGAGGCAATGGGGATGAGTAACATCCCAGAGGTGGGAATATGTTTCGTTCCCCTGGAGCAGGAGAGAAGGGTCAAGACTGGGGAAAATAAAGGGATTGGATCTTGAGGTGCCTTGAAAGGGGCAGAGGTTGACCTCGGTCCCTTTGACCATCAGGAGACACCAGAAGTTCTAAACTAGGAAGAACGCAATCAGAGTCGCATTTAAGTTAGGTCACTGCGTTCTGGCATGGATTTGCCCTGACCTGATTTTGACACTGGTGTAGGTAATTTGAGGGGAAGGTGGCCCGGTCTCAAGCAGTCGCGATAGGAATGGAGTAGGAGCCTGAGAGGAAGTTAAGGGAAAGAGGTAAAATCTACAGCTGTTGGCAGCAGAAGGAAGGCGAAGGCTGCAGAGGACACGAAGGCCATCCCGACCCTTGGCAATAACGGGCAAGGAGTGAAGTGTCAAGACCTAGGCATGGGCGTCACGGCACAAGATGAAGCTCAGGTGGACCGCGGTAGATTTCGTCCAGGACCCGGTGCCAGCAGGTCAAGGACCGGTTCAGACCCCTGCAGCAGCGTCTTGGGGTGCTAATGCCCTCCGCTGGAGGTGCGCGGCTGTCCCAGGGCAGAGCGCGCACCTAGCAACCATGACAGCGCAAAACGCCCCGGAACTGCGACAGGGCGGATGTCGGGCGGGTGTGCTTGTCCGGTGTCGTCCCCGCCTGCGAGAAGCCCTATTCAAGCAGCCGCGGTCCTTGCGGCCGCCGCCTGCGCCCCACGCCGAGATGAGGAGCGGGAGCCTGGGTCATCCGCCGCCACTCGAGAAAAGGCTCCGCCCTCCGCGCCGAGAATGCTCCCTTCTCCCGGGGCTTGATACCACTTTTTCTTGTTACGACCTAGTCCATTTCCTTAGGTATTTTATAGCTATCGCACGACCTAGGTCTACATTGTATAATTTGTCAAACAGTAACTATTGATTCTATAGGAAATCAGTTTTTCAAATGTTATTATCAGTCTACTGCTTTCCATGAATAGTTTACTCTTGGGGGATTATGTTCTGATGCTGATTCCTGAGATAATTCTTGGATTTGTATTTCCCTTGAATATTCCACAATACCTTGGACTGTGGTGGACACACAGACTTTCAATAAATTCGTGAGAATCCATCGCGTTTTTTTATGCAGGGAGAAACCACTATCCTCTTTCTCCTTCTTCTTGTAACTGATAGGCTCTCCCAGCCACCCTGCCCTGCCCCACGTCCAGTTCCCTTTTCCCCTCCCCAAGCAGGCATTCCCTCACTCCCTCTCATGGACCTTGCACCGTCATCCTAACTAGCAACTAAGTCCAATTTCTCTCCATTACAGTCTGGCAACCCTCCTCTCCCGTGAAACTCCGAAGGGTCATCGTTAGTATTACTCAGACAAATGTCAAGACCTGCCTTTCAGACTCCTTGTGTCCATCTTTGTGACCCACCTGAACTTTTTCATTGTTTCCCTTCCACCCTTTTCCTATATTTTTGTGGAAAACAGAACACTGTGATGAAAAGATGTCATTAAAAAATTATGAAAAATATCCAACATATAGAAATAACATCACTGATTCTGCTGAGAGTGAGCAAGAAAAGAAATAACATCAAACATCTGGTCAGTATTCAAATTTCCAAATGTCTCCTGCTATAAATATTTGTTGATTTAGCATGTCTGAATCAAGATCCAAATAAACTCCACACATTGTAAGTGGTTCCCATATGTCTTAAAGTAATCCATAGGTTCCCCCTGCATCTGGACTTCATCTTAGCCTATGTACCACTTTTTATTGTTGCTGGAGCAAATTACGATTTTTTAAAGGCCCTTCTCCTAGTGAAATGTGGGGACCTGGCAGTGCTGTTCAGATTTAGAGTTGTGCAATTCTGCATTTGTCATGCCCTTAAATAGTCCAGCTTTTCGGCTTGGAATCAGGAAGTGAAAAGAGCATACAAATACATGTCTCTTTAATTATGTTTTCATTCAGGGCAATGTTGAAGTACTTTATGAAAGTTGCTGAGAGAAGCTAGGTTAAAATCTTTACATTTCAGGTAAAGAGAAGGAGGCTGTGTTAAGCTTCAGGCCAATCTGTTACAACTGCTCCTTGATTTACCATGAGATTATGTCTGGATAAACTCAATGTAAATTGAAAATATTGCTAAGTCAGAAGTGTGTTTTTGACTTAGAATATTTTTAACTTATAATGGGCTTGTCTGGACATATTCTTGCCATAAGTGGAGGTATATACTGAATGTGTATGGCTTTTGCACCACCATAAAGTTGAAAAATCATAAACTGAACTATCATAAGTCAGAATCATCTGTATTTGCTTGCTTTGCCATCTTAAATCAGCGGTTTTCCTTCTCAATATACACTTTTCCTTCTTATCACTTCATATTTTCTCTGTAGTCCCAAGACTGGTCTTTCATGCTATTACTCCTCACAGTTTCTGATCAATGTTCTGATGCCAAAGGCTGGCTGACAAATCATCAAGGATGCTGTAGAAGAGGTTTGGGATTAGACAGAAGGTGGGCCCAGAGTTGATCTTATCTAATAGTCTCCTTCAGCTCTAGGACTGCACATACATCAATAAATAAACCTGCTGTTGGGAAAGAACTTGAAAGGCAGATGATGACCCACCATCTTCTACCAATTAGACTACCGTTGGTGAAGAGTCAGCTGACGGTGGCTTAAAAAAATATTGCACATTGATTTTCCACCCCATTATGTGTCTAAACCCAGAAGTTCTTCTGGTAGATGTGCACATGATAGCAATATGTAGGCACCTACTGAACAATGACCAATGAGTGCCATTTTGGCTGGGTCTGGTGGCTTACACCTGTAATCCTAGCACTTTGGGAGGCCACGGTGGGAGGATAAGCTGAGGTCAGGAGTTTGAGACCAGCCTGGGCAACATAGTGAGACCTCGTCTCTACTAAAAATAGGAAAATTAGCCAGGTGTGTTGGTGTACACCTGTAGTCTTAGCTACACAGGAGGCTGAGATAGGAAGATCACTTGAGTCCGGTGTTCAAGGTTACAGTGAGCTATGATGGCACCACTGCATTTCAGCCTGGGCAACAGAGTGTGACCCTGCTCTAAAAAGATAAAAAATAATGGCCGGGTGTGCTGGCTCACGCCTGTAATCCCAGCACTTTGGGATGCTGAGGCGGGCGGATCACGAGGTTAGGAGTTCAAGACCATCCTGACCATGGTGAAACCCCATCTCTACTAAAAATACAAAAACATTATCCAGGCATGGTGGCGGGTGCCTATAGTCCAGCTACTCGGGAGGCTGAGGCAGGAGAATTGCTTGAACCCAGGAGGCAGAGGTTGCAGTGAGCCAAGATTGCACCAAAGCACTCCAGCCTGAGCGACAGAGTGAGACTCTGTCTTAAAAAAATAAATAAAATAAAAAAATAAAAGGCTGGGTGCGGTGCCTCATGCCTATAATTCCAGCACTTTGGGAGGCCAAGGCAGGCGGATCAAGAGGTCAGGAGTTTGAGACCAGCCTGGCCAGTATGGTGAAACCCTGTCTCTACTAAAAACACAAAAATTAGCTGGGCCTGGTGGCACGCGCCTGTAGTCCCAGTTACTGGGGAGGCTGAGGCAGAAAAGTCACCTGAACCCAGGAGGCGGAGGTTGCAGTGAGCAGAGATCACGCCACTGCACTCCAGCCTGGGTGACAGAGTGAGACTCTGTCTCAAATAAATACATAAATAAATAAAACAAAAAAATAAAAATAAAAATAAAACAAGTGTTACCTCAGTTACCAACTAAGCAAAACATCCGATATAATTAGGCTACCTCAATTTTTCATTTTGTGTGTGTATTCAACACACAGACAAAATAAATATTCTCAGTAACAGCTTCTAAAGTTTTAGTTTTAACACAGAAACTATGGATTAATGGGTCTCTGGAATTTCACTTCCCCTCCTCGGGAAAGGATCTTCTGTTCCTAGTGAAGAAAGCTTTTCTTGCAGTCGAAGCTACCTCTTTATTTTCATCACAAATATCAGGTGAGCTTTTATCTGGACACACAAATATAAGACACTTGTTATATGACCCCAAGTTTTATGGAAAATATGTTGCTTGAATCAGGGGAAATAAATTATGGCTATTTATCATTTATTTTAATAGAAATAGGTATAACTGGGAAGAAAGCTAATGATACGGTAATGTTTCTAATTAGTTTTCAATCCAATTCCAAAAAATAAAAATTCGTGACAGATTCACACAGTAATTAGAAAAACACCTAGCATTTTAAGTGTAAATATTTCTAAAATAATTTGCACAGCAAAGTTAGTAAACTTGTTTTTCATCTTTTTTCCTCATATACTGCTTAGAGATGCATCTTGGAAGACATCACTGTGGAGTTGTGTACAAATAGTGTAGTGACAGTTTGCAACCTTGTGTTCTCCTAGCAACTGTATCAATATAACATTTCATCTCTAAGGGGTATGACAATGATTCTGCTCAGAGTCTTCAAAGAATAAAAAGGTTGCACTATACTCTAATTGTCTTACTTTATTTCTTTCATCCTGGAAAAAATAGCTACCATGTTTCAGAGGAGATCTTTTCACCCATCATTTAAGACAGTATTTTGGGATTTCAGGGCAGAAAATAATGTGATTAATTATTTTTTTTTGGCAAATAAAATATATAAAATGACATGTGCACATTTTACCATTTATGTTGAAAGGTGAAGTCCTGGAATAAAATCCCCAAAACACTAGTATAACCATCCTTTTGTAAATATTTGGAAAAAAAAAAAAAAAAAAAAAACTAATCCAAGATCAGTATGCATTTTCCTTTTGCAGTGGAAGTTTGTAACTGAATCATCCTCCCTAATCATTTTCTTGGGGTGGGGAGTAGAGGAATGTGAGTCAATAAATTGTAACACTCCATGTACTTATTTGAGATTAGTACAGTACTTTTCAAAAATATTTTGGTGATTTGAATACTTACACGTTATACTTAGCTTTAAGACAAACACAAACTATTATTAAAATATTTTCAAAAACTAGCTCTGATCACTGATGGGCAAAAGGGGCAAACAATTTTGAAGAAAATGAGGTCACTTAGTAACCTTAGGTGACAGCATGTAATTTCTGAAAATATATACTTTTAGCTTTATCTCATGAAAAGTGAAGAAGAAGATGAGGACAATGAAAAAGTGACCTCAATCTGTTCTTTGTCCACTTTGTTTCATCTGCCATTTCCCAATAAATCTGCAAAATAAACTAGGTTACTCAGACAAAAAAAAAGAGTATTCAATCTCCTATATACTTGAGAATAATTTATTCCAGCATATATAAAATCTTACTTCTAGCTAGACTTACTTCTAGAAGACTTAACAAATTTCTCATGTATTTTATTAATTTCAACCATTTTAGTGAATTTTAAATTTCATCCCTTCTTCATAAGTGATGTTTCTTGGAAGTGTAGCATCACAACTATACTACATCCCATACTGCCGATCATTTAAAAATATTCTTTAGATTTTTACTTTTCTTTCCAGTCTTGACATTCACTTAGGTACAGATGCATTGCATTTATCTGTGGGTGTACAAAAAGTATGGATAATATTTCTAGGTCGGGCGCGGTGGTTCATGCCTGTAATCCCAGCACTTTGGGAGGTCGAGGTGGGTGGATCACGAGGTCAGGAGATCGAGACCATCCTGGCAAACACGGTGAAACCCTGTTTTTACTAAAAATACAAAACGTTAGCCAGGCGTGGTAGCATGTGCCTGCAGTCCCAGCTACTTAGGAGGCTGAGGCAGGAGAATCACTTGAACACTGGAGGCGGAGGTTGCAGTGAGCCAAGATCATACCACTGCACTCCAGCCCGGGCAACAGTGCGAGATTCAACCTCAGTTAAAAAAAAAAAAAAAAAAAAAAAAATCTAACAAGTAGCAGACTGAAAAGTTAGCATTCAAAGTATTACCTCCATATATTCTGGAAGTAATATTATAGGTCCTATCATGCCACACTATTTTTCAAGGAATCTGTTGTTTCTTCAACTGCATGTCTCTGTCCCTTTCTGAATATTCTAGTTCACATATAGAGAAGCAGTAGTTGCATGGCTCTTTGGACATTGCTGATGTTTCAACTTTTCCTGTCATCAGGGTTACTGTGATCGACTGAGGGCTGAAATCTGTCCAAAACTCGGAGCTTCACACATTCTCATAGTCATTTAGGTGGCTGTTGCAGTGTTATGTTTCCAGAGTTATCACCAAACAATATGAAATATCATTAATTAATATTGGTCAATGAAGTGTCTAATCTTTTAGAGAAAACAATTCTAAAGCATTGGATTTAATATTAGGGAGATCAATTCTCTATTTCTTCTTTTCAAGTATTTAATAATTGAATATTTTGAAAACGAATGCAATGCTTCAGAGGAGTAATATTTTGGGATACTGTAAATTCTCAGCATTCCTACAAAATGAAAGCCATATAGTTATTCTTCAAATGTATGCTGACTTTTGTGGTTTGCAAGTAAATTCTCTTTAAAAGTTTTAGCGGCCGGGCACGGTGGCTCAAGCCTGTAATCCCAGCACTTTGGGAGGCCGAGACGGGTGGATCACGAGGTCAGGAGATCGAGACCATCCTGGCTAACCCGGTGAAACCCCGTCTCTACTAAAAAATACAAAAAATTAGCCAGGCGAGGTGGCGGGCACCTGTAGTCCCAGGTACTGGGGAGGCTGAGGCAGGAGAATGGCGTAAACCCGGGAGGCGGAGCTTGCAGTGAGCTGAGATCTGGCCACTGCACTCCAGCCTGGGCGACAGAGTGAGACTCCGTCTCAAAAAAAAAGAAAAAAAAAAAAAAGTTTTAGCTGCATATTCCTATTGATTTCTTTGTGGATGACATGAATCTCTATCACTAAATCTTTATCTTTTTAGGAATAGGTATATTGAAAATGAAGATAAAATCTATGCTTACTTTGTACGTATTGAGCTAGTGAAATATTTGATATATTAAAAATAATTCTGTATTTTATTTGGTTGACATTAAACTTTGAATTAATTATACTTCACCTCCTATTCCCTATAGAATGTAATACCTTGAAGTTTTCATGATTAATTTGGTACAAACGAAAAACAATTTCTTTTGATGCTATTTAGTTACTTGGGCTGGAGTTGATTTATCTGAATTGTTATACTAATTCTTTTAAAGTGAAATTATAATATATATGACTGATTCAATGGAAGAACAAAGCATTACCTTTTTGTATGAGCTATACATTTACTGTTGCTATCAAGTACAAATATGATTTTCTAAAATATCCTTTGGAAGTAAATGCCCATGGGAACGAATTCAATTTAAGCATCTGTTTATTAAAAGTTATAAGTTTACTGAATTTATTAGATGTAATTTTATAGTGGCTGCTGTCAGAATTTCAAAAGCAACTTTCTCTGGACAGTAAGTTATGGCCTTCTGGTGAGGAATGTATGGCTTAAGTGGTAATCACCCTCAGTGGCAATAGGAGGTAAAGGGCAAAGATACACACTTATAGCTGATCCAATTAGCTTGAAACGAACATAGGTTCTGAAATGATTTAAGAAGCTTGTTTACACAACAGAATGTATGTTGTCGCATAGCCACAAACTACTTTTTGAGAAAGCTAAGCTCTGGAGAAATAAAAGCATGCTTATTGGACTGCAAAACGTGCAAACACAGTTTAAATATATGTCCTGCATTTCCCATCCCTACTTCCATGTGTACCAATGTTCAGGTACTTTGCCATAAACAGTATCTATCTTATTTGAGAATAAAGCAGGATACCTTACAGCCAGCTTTTTTCCTCCTTATTACCCAAACGTCGGGAAAATAACTGTTTCAGGCATAGCCCTACTCTTGAGGAGTTCATAGTCTTATGAAGGGGAAGATAAAAAATAATTAGGGCATAATTAATGTGATCAGCGCAAAACTGATGTCCATATGAAGCACTGAAACTATATGTCTGTCTTTTACTCTTTGCCCAAAATTGTTCCTTGGAAAAAAGGAGGATAGGTGACAGAATATTTATTTTGAAAGACACTGAAAAGTATCTTATTCTGAAAAACGGACATACACTCCCACACATACTGTCACTGCCTGACCCCTGTCTATCACGTGGTAAGCAACATGGCATTTGGGAGTTTTTTTTTTTTTTTTTTTTTTTTTTTTTTTTTTTTTAAAAAAAAAGGGACCAGTAACTTATTTCAGGATCATTTTAGATTAGAACTTTCACCTGCCACCTGCGCTTTTCATCTCTTCGTGTGTAAATTATTCTTAGTTTTTGGTTCACTAATATTGTCTTGTTAATTATACTGAGCATACACAACCCTAATAAATCTTTTTCTTTTCTTTTTTTTTTTTTTTTTAGAGGGAGTCTCGCTCTGTCACCCAGGCTGGAGTGCAGTGGCTGGATCTCAGCTCACTGCAAGCTCCGCCTCCCGGGTTTACGCCATTCTCCTGCCTCAGCATCCCGAGTAGCTGGGACTACATTAGCTGGGACTACAGGAGTCCGCCACCTCGCCCGGCTAGTTTTTTGTATTTTTTAGTAGATACGGGGTTTCACCATGTTAGCCAGGATGGTCTCGATCTCCTGACCTCGTGATCCGCCCGTCTCGGCCTCCCAAAGTGCTGGGATTACAGGCTTGAGCCACCGCACCCGGCATTTTTCTTTTCTTTCTTTTTTTTTTTGCCACAGTCTTGTACTGTCGCCCAAGCTGGAGTGCAGTGGCATGATCTCGGCTCACTGTAACCTCTGTTTCCTGGGTTCAAGTGATTCTCATGTCTCAGCCTCCCGAGTAGCTGGGATTACAGGCATGTGCCACCACACCCAGCTAATTTTTTTTTTTTTTTTTTTTTTTTTTCAGTAGCGATGGGGTTTTGCCATGTTGTCCAGGGCTGGTCTCAAATCTTGGCCTCAGTGATCCACTTGCCTCGGCCTCCCAAAGTGTTGGCGTTAACGTGTAAGCCACCATGCACTGGCTCCTAATAAGCTTAAACCCTATGTAGAAATAATACAGTATGTTTTTTCTTAGTCTTCTTTTTTCACTCTTATAATTAACCAACTTACATCGAGTCCCAGAGCCAGCATTTGTTTCATTTTGACATAGGGATAATGATAATTCACAAGTGATAAGGCCTATCTGGGAGTAACTGTTGGTTGGGATGTTGAAGAAGGGTCCAAGGTATTGCTGAACAGAATATCCTCCTTGATAACAGGTTATTAAGAGTTTTATTCATTTAATGTACAAACAACCCTTCCTGAAAACTTTATTATAATATTACCTCTTCTTCAAGAGCAGTGTCTGATTTGAATTACCCACTGTGAACCAGTCTTGTAAGATACCGGGCATTTTATGTATGTATGTATGTATGTATGTATGTATGTATGTATGTATGTATGTAGATGCAGTCTTGCTCTCTCACCCAGGCTGAAGTGCAGTGGCATGATCTTGGCTCACTGTAAGCTCCACCTCCCAGGTTGAAGCGTTTCTCCTGCTTCAGCCTCCTGGGTAGCTGAGATTACAGGCACACGCCACCACGCCCAACTAACTTTTGTATTTTTAGTAGAGATAGGGTTTTACTATGTTGGCCAGGTTGGTCTTGAACTCCTGACCTCAAGTGATCTGCCTATCTCGGCCTCCCAAAGTGCTGGAATTACAGGCATGAGTCAACGTGCCTGGCCTACCCGGGCATTTTAAATAAATTTAGGCCACACTAGGCTATGAGTAAAAGCTATTTGGGGCTGGGTGCAGTGGCTCATGCCTGTAGTCCAGCACTTTGGGAAGCTGAGGCAGGATTGTTTGCAGCCAGGAGTTTGAGACCAGCCTGGGCAACATAGCAAGACCTTATCACTAATAAAAAATTAGCCAGGCCTGGTGGTGTGCACCTGATGTTTCAGCTACTTAAAAAGCTGAGGTGAGAGAATTTCTTGAGCCCAGGAGACTTGAGGCTGCAGTAAGCTATGATTGAGCTACTTGCACTCCATCCTGGGTGACAGAGCAACAGTCGCAAACAACAATGACAACAAAAAACTCAGTGATTTGGTTGCAAATACCATACATGTTAATAGTAAATGTCTAAATGTTAGCTTAAACTAATTTATATGTCTTTTTTTGTTGGAATAAATAATTTGCTTTCATTTTGTAATGCAAATAATCATGTATTAACTCCCACATTTGATCTCATAATTCATGCATTTATTTTAGTAGGCTATAAGAACTCCTCACTATTAAATTCTTATCAACAAATCTGACAGAACTGAGATATCCTTAGCCCACATTCCTGAGAAGGAAAATTACAAAACAATAATTATAGGATATGAGGTACAGCATCTTGAGTTACAAATTATTTTTCTAAGTCCTATTTGTTTACATTGAACTCAAACTGACTGTCAAATAAGAATACTGCTAAAAGTACATTGCTACTATAAAAAAAGTAATTTTAGTATGTAACTAAATGGAATCCTAAAATTCATTATGAATTATCAGTAATATATGAAATCTCATTTTAATAGCATTTCCTTTTAAAAAGGAGTTTAGAATATAGTGGGTCTGTTTCAAATACCCTATTTAGAATTTTGTCTTTCAGAAAATAGAAATTATGCCGGGCGCGGTGGCTCAAGCCTGTAATCCCAGCACTTTGGGAGGCCGAGACGGGCGGATCACGAGGTCAGGAGATCGAGACCATCCTGGTGAACACGGTGAAACCCCGTCTCTACTAAAAATACAAAAACTAGCCGGGCGAGGTGACGGGCGCCTGTAGTCCCAGCTACTCGGGAGGCTGAGGCAGGAGAATGGCGTAAACCCGGGAGGCAGAGCTTGCAGTGAGCTGAGATCTGGCCACTGCACTCCAGTCCGGGCGACAGAGCGAGACTCCGCCTCAAAAAAAAAAAAAAAAAAAAACCTTTTTCTTTCTTGGAAAGATTTTTTTTTTTTTTTAAGGGAGTTCAAAAGAAGGAAATTCTAACAGGATTAAGTTTAGGACAGGTTTATTCTAGTAGGCTTTGTGGCACAGGTCCCCCTAAGTAATTCATCATAAGAATCCAGTGTATGCCACATATCAAGAAATTAAATTGCTATCAGCTGATAACTAAATTTGATACCCTTTAGTATACAGAATACTACACATAAGTCTTTCCAATCTTTGAAGGATTTCTTCCCTAAGATCTTCTATAGAAAGATGTAGGATTGTATACTTTACAGGATTTTTTTTTTCAGAAGCAACATCGTTAAAAGTTCCTGGAAATTCTAAAAAGTGCCTGCTAACTTAAAAAAAATTGTCTTTAGGTATTTCATGCTAAGTTGAAAGCTTCTTTATCAAATATGACGAAACCAAATATAGCACGAACCCATAGCTAAAAAAAAAAAAACTACCCATGTGATTAAATTTTTATTGAAAATGAACAATTTTTTTCTTGACGCACAGTCTCATTCTACTTTTCTGTACAACTGGATAGTAACTTTTGGTAATAAAAATTCAACATATGTTACATTGGTTTTCTGATAACTTTATTTTAATATGGCTATTTAAAATTCTTTCAAATGGAGGATTTGGAAAAGTCAACTTTTAATTGAGCCGACAATAATCAAACAATGTGCTTGATATATTGGCTACTATTTCAGAGTGACTGCTATGTGCTAGCCATTGTTCTCATGATCATGTATTTATCAACTTTAATTCTTATAATGGAAGATTGAAGAGATTAAAGTAACTTGTCTTTTATCCAGCTAGTAAATTTTCCCAGCAAATATTTGAGAGCATACTTGGTATTGGCCTTGAGACTACCTCTGGGGCTGGGAACACAACTGTGAACAAGACAGACAAGATCCCCATTTTTAAGGAGCTTACACTCCAGTTTGAATATAATGGTGTTGGACTCAAACTCTTCTTAGCTTCTACTCTTCCCCTACAGCAACACTCCAATAAGATGAATAAAATTGTTTCAGGACCACTTTAAAAAGCAGGTGAAGATGGACACTGTATACTGGAATATGTTGTAAGATAGTAATGTTGGTATACAAACATCCAGATTTATCAATGGAAAAACGCTATGACCTAGATGTATAGAGAATGGAAAGCCTATGCTGCACAACAGACATGGCTTATGATTGCCTGTAGATAACATTCAACAGCAATAACACATACTTGCTGTCAACTTTCAAATGTCCTTAAGAATCATTATTATCTCAGTGTTTGACCTTGCTCTGTCCAGCAAGGTAGTCACAAGCCATTTGTGGCTTTCAAGTACTTGAAATATGGCTAGTGTGACTGAGGAACTAAATTTTAAATTTTATTTAATTTTAACTAATTTAAAAACTGATACTTGATCCAGTTACAAGATGTTTTAGGCATGCTAGAACAACCTGGGTATGTGAATCTTTTTCTCAACTGTACATTTTAGGAAATTTAAATATGGATCATATATTTCTGATGAAAATTTAGCATCTGAATTGAGATGTGCTATAATGCAAAAAAATACACTGCATTTTGAAGGCAAGATAAAACATAAATATCTCATTAATTTAAAAAATGTTGATTACATGCTGAAATAATATTTTTGCTATATTTGGTTAAATAAAATCTTATTAAAATTAGTTTCAACCCTTTTTTTTTAAAGTTTTATTTTTAAAAATGTGTGTACAAGGCCAGGTGTGGTGGCTCATGCCTGTTATCCCAGCACTTTGGGAGGCTGAGGTGGGTGGATCACAAGGTCAAGAGTTCAAGACCAGCCTGGTCAACATGGTGAAACCCCATCTCTACTAAGAACACAAAAATTAGCCAGGCGTGGTGGCATGTGTCTGTAATCCCAGCTACTCAGGAGGCTGAGGCAGGAGAATCCCTTGAACTAGGATGGCGGCGGTTGCAGTGAGCCGAGATCGTACCACTGCACTCCAGCTTGGGTGACAGAGCAAGACTCCATCTCAAAAAACAAAAATAAAAAACGTGTGTACTAGGAAATTTTAAATTACACATATCATTCTCTTTGTATTTGTATCATTCTAAGGAGTCCTGTTGGGGTCTGATTCAAATATTAACTCTTATTTTTGGCATCAAAACATTTTCCTATTATACCTCATTATTCTTTTGTAAAAAGCTATGAATTATCTATCACTATTTCTATTCATGTTGTGAAGTTGTTAAGGTTGGGGTTGTTGTCTGCATCAAATGGTCTCTGGTCCTAGTAAAGAAACTGTTAGATATGAGATAGCCCTCAATAGACTTCACCTTCCTACACATATTGCTGGGTGTGGCTACCATGCAAGACCTTGACTGTTCTATACCTGGGCCATTTCTCAGTACTGAGTTTTGAGTGAGCATCTGTACGGGATGAGGCAAAGAGCAGGTTTGCATCTGCTCATGGATAAAAAGCAGTGAACCCTCCAAGCTCAGTATTCTTTATCTACAACTAAAGCCCACTGTATATGTAGCCATATTGTGTATGGCTATATCATTTTGCCCCCACGGGACCTGGGACAAGGGGAAGCAATGAGAATGTGCTGATGCTTATATTCCTTGTTGTTCCATGAGTAACAGTCCTTTGTTTCTGTCCAGGAATCTCATGTCTTCTGTTAGCATCCATGAAAAAGTAACAGAGTAACTACTTAGCTTCTAAGTAAAGTAAAACCAAATATCAGACCTGACAGGATACACTTAAAATTATGTATTTATACTCATTTTAGTTGTGGAAAATTATTAGGTTTGATGGGATATAAGAATTCTTTTACATAAAATTTTGTCTTACAATTTAAAAGTATTGAAGCCTAGTTTTACATAAAACTTGTTTTATATAAAATGTGGCTGAGAAAATGTTAGCTTAAATATCTTTAAAAATTATCAAATGCAAGGGTCAATATTCGTCCTTATAATAGAAATATTACACATGTGCTTCTATGAACTGTCAGTATATAAGTATGTACATAATACATTTATTTCTCAAGAGTGTTTTTCAGAGTAGTCTTTTAAAAATAGAAAGTGAACATAAGTATTCTGTGGGACTACATTAAAAGATTTATAGATTTTGGAAAGAAATAGCTTATCTCCTATACTATATATATATATATATATA